>NC_139148.1:66796215-67256160 GCF_964270905.1 Leucopleurus acutus
GCAAGGGGGTGTTTTTGAGTTCTGAAATGTGTCATACACAACAGCTAGTTTGATTGCTGGGTTAACTATTGAAAGTTTCCGTGATAAAAATTCTGCAAAAGCTCATTAGCTTTGCAAATTGTGTGCATAATCAGTTTTACTACATGGATTCTCATTTCACTCAGAGATCTTTTCAAATCTCCACTCTGAACACAAAAGTTTAAACTTTATAGAGAGAACAAGACAAGTTAGGGCAGATTTGCAAGCTCCAACAATGCACAGATTTTGTATAACAAGAAAAAAATACGATTGTGCCTTTTAACATTGAAATTTTACTGAGGAAAATGAGGAGTAGTTTACAGACACTGAAAACGTGTTAGATGTTTAAAGGAGATAGAAATTAGACTAAATGAACAATGGCTAACATTTTGGGGGGAAAAATTCCCCCAGTTCCTGGCAGTGCTAGAAGATTAAATTACAAGGTCAGACTTGCTTCAGATCTTTCTGTGGGGGAGGGTGGGCAGAGGGGATATCACTCAAAAAGGAAGTACTGTACTATAAAGAAAAACAAAAGAGAAAAACAAAACCCCTCAAAATTTATTTTACGGAAGAGTGTTTTCTTTAGGAAATGTCACTCTGAAAACATACAAGGCTCTTGGAGTAAGAGGGCACAGTGAACATCTCAAAATCTAATTAAGACTAACTTCAGTTTTGACAGCTCCTTTACAGAATGCTTAACACCGCCTGTGACCAGGGAGAAACTGAAAATATACACGGGCGGGCACAGACACACATTTGCCCCAACCCATATCGCATCGAGTCGAAGCTGCCTTTTGCCCCCCGCCCCATCTCCACAAACACTCAGGGATCCTAGAAAGCCTTAAGATTCATAGAACTTCATACATGTCGAAAGGAAAGAAAGAAGAGTTAAATCTCGTGTCCTTGCTCACCCTGCTTGTCCTCTCCGCCCCTGTGGAAGATGTGTGTGCCCCTGGAGCTGACCGGGTGACGTGCCTCTCTTTGATCTCTAGCTACCCACATGTTCCCCAGGAGAAGGTGACATCTGGTCCCAAGAGTTCTCCTCAAACTCCCTCCAACATCCCTCCGCGATGTACAACGTGAGCTGGGACCCACGGAACGTGGCGCGACGAACGGAGATGCTAAGGGACTTGGGGAACCGCAAGCGGAAGGTGGTGCGAATGGACAGAGTTGGGGTGACCGGGCAAACCCAACAGACAGCACAGAGAGCACCGCCGGAAACACAGGAACTCCGCAGCAGCTTTCATTTTGTCCTTTCCCACCTTTCCCCTTCCTTCCCCTCAAACCACCCCCACCCCCACCTTCCCGACCCTGGCAGGCAGTCAGGGGTGGAATGGGAATTGCTACCTTGCCGGTCAGGATCTGAGCTCGGACCGTACGGCTTACTAGGGCCTCCACGTCTTGCTGCGCCTCCTCTTTTTGCACCGCTGTGGGTGTGTTGAAGGCGATTTTCACCATGGTGAATCTTCGGGCTGCGCGGTAAGGCGCTGCTCGAATCAATGTCCTGGGCTGCAGGTTGGAAGAGGAGAAGATCGCGCTAGCCCTAGCCGCACCTTCTTTCTCCTTGTCTGCTTTTACACTACTGCAAGCCCAGGTCTGGGTATACTTATGACGCAGTCACAAGCTGGGTGGGAGACCGTGGGCGGGCCCAAGCAGGGGCCGAGGGAGGAGCGGGAGGGTGTCTAAGTACTGGAATGGGGGTGGGAGTTGACAGTGGGAGGAGAGAAACTGGGTGGAGCCAGTGGACTGGGACTGAAAACTCCTCACCTGCACTCCAGGCGTGCTCCCACCTCGCTCTCTGCTCCCTCAGATAAGAGCAAGACAGGAAGGAAGCCTGCTGTGTCGTGTCTTTCTGCCTCTGTACAGGCCACAATAGCCCCTGCCCCTGATTCTATTTTCCCAAACTTGGACCTGGCCTCCCGCGGGGCAGGGAACTGTAACTTGGCACCAGTTCAAGCTTCCTCCTCTCTGCACCCAAAAGCACAGTTCCAGGACTTTTCTGTACATTTACAATAATACCTTCCTTCTAAAAAACACTCAGAAGCACGTTTAGAATTACTTGGTTCATTCTCTCAACATATTTTTTCATTCCTTGACATCTCTTTGTTTCGTAATTTTAATTTCCTATCACAGAACAATGCTAAATCAGAAATACAGGACACCTGCCTCTTCAAAGCCCATTTTGCAGGTAGGACATGAGACAGAGGAGTATGGAAAGCTCATAGAAAATCCCTGAAATATTTCAGATCTTTCACTCTCCGAGGCCAGGGAATCCAGACCAAGGTCTCAGCCCAGAACTTGTTTCTTTTCAGCCACCAGCTGTGAAATCCACAGCGAGAAAAGCAGGGATGTGTGTGTACCTATGTGTTTAGGGAGGTGGAAGTGTGGTTGGAGATAGAAGATAGAAAATTTAGCCAGATGTTAACCCAGCTCTAGTGAAAAAACAAAAAACAATAATCTCAAAGGGGCTGAGTTAGAAACCATTTTTGGAACATTTACATGAGCAGCCAGTGTAATCATACCATTTCTTAAAAGTCAGTTCTCCCTGGTTGGTGACAATGATAGAGTACCTTTCCATATGAAATTCATGCTGTGGAGGTTGGTGACTAGGGGTAGTAGTGGTAAAGGGTTTATAAATAGTCCTGCTGCCAAAGACAGTAGAGGGGACTGTTTTGTGAAGATAATAACACTTACCCCAAAAATCCGGCTTGTGCTAGAGAATCCCTCGTCTACTCATATACTTATTAAAATGACTTGAATATGTTGAGAGTCACCACCCCTCTGTCCTAGAAATTCCAGGTTGTAGTTTTTCCCACCGAGGTTTCCTTGGCTCTGAAGTGCATAGCTGTGGCAACTTTGTGAAAACAGCCTTCATTTTCTTGGATAAGCTGCAGATGGGAAGGAAGATGGAAGGGAACAGTGGGGAGCCTGTGCCTTATACAGGGCCAGATGTATGAGTTTGCTTAGAAACATTGGTGTTGTATGTTCTTTTACTTATTTTTTGCTCAAGTGTGGCCATTATAATTTAACATTTATGAGGTAACCTTTAGTGTAGACTGAGGAAATCTCAACTTCCTAAGATGTTTCTCTTTACAGTTACTTTATGTTTGCCATCACCTTTGTGATAATTCAGCCTAGAGTCTGTGCTAGTCTGGCCCTGTGATCCATAACACACAGATGGTTGAACCAATGGTTGCTCTGACACATCTACCTACCAAGTGCAACGTGCTGGATGGAATAGTAATGTATTATTTTAGTGTATCTTTCCTGAAATGTGGTCACACAGAAGGGGCAAAGATTATTTCTATTTTTCAAATGAATAGACCCAAACTCTCATAACAACCAATGGAGTATATGATTAATTGCTAGGTTTGTGACATTGAGCAAGTCACCTCATCTCCTTGGGCCTCACTTTCTCCTCAGTAGAATGGTAAAATATTTTCATGCTGCTGCTGTGAGGATCATTTAGGATAATGCAGGAGGAAACACATTTTAAATTATGAAAAGGATAGAAGAGTGAAGTGGTTGGTTATGCTACAATTCTTATTTTAGTATGTAACATAGCCAGGTTTCAAGGTTATAAAGATAATCTATTTTTTTTTATCCTTCAACTATTCTTTAACTTCTAGAGCTGCTTAAGACCCCACAGTCTCTGAATATAGATCATCTTGGAAAAGGTCAGACTTCTAAGAATAGTCACATAAATTAGCATTTAACTTCTCTGTTGAATTTTTAAAGCTTTGGCCATCTTCTGTTTCTTAATGCCATGCTGTATTTTAGGAATGTCACCCATACATCTCTAAGGGCATTTGCTGATGTTGGACATATGTGCTATAGGCGTCGTCTCAAGTTAACAGATATTGCTGTTATCCTTTCAATATAAATATGTAATGCTTGTGTTAGAATCATAGAATAGCAATAACGCCCATCGTTAGTGCCCATTTATGAAAGGCAAATATTTCCTGCATGTTTGTTTTTTTAATTTCAAAATGTAACCTGCTACTTGCTCATTGGGCTGCAACCAGTATAGTGAACATATTTCCATCTAATAAAAAATGGTTCTCATTGATTAATCTTTTTCTTGTACTTGCTCCTTCCCAGCAGCAACTTCTTGTTTCTCAGAATCAATTTCTCTCACTTTCTTGTCTTTGGAACTGTGGGGATCTGGCTGCCATACCAATTCCAGTTAAAGTTTTTGTTGTTGTTGTTTTTCTCTATTTTTTAATTGAAGTATAGGTGATTTACAGTGTTATGTTAATTTATGCTGTACTTCAAAGTGACTCATTTATACACATATATACATTCTTTTTTAATATTCTTTTCCATTATGGTTTATCCCAGGAGGTTGGATATAGTTCCCTGTGCTATACAGTAGGACCTTGTTGTTTATCTATTCTAAATGTAATAGTTTGCATCTACTAACCCTAAACTCGCAGTCCATCCCTCTCCCTCCCTCCTCCCCAAATGTCAATGGGCTGAATGCTCCAATCAAAAGACATAGAGAGGGCTTCCCTGGTGGCGCAGTGGTTGAGAGTCCGCCTGCCGATGCAGGGGACACAGGTTCGTGCCCCAGTCCGGGAAGATCCCACATATCGTGGAGTGGCTGGGCCCATGAGCCATGGCCGCTGAGCCTGCGCATCCGGAGCCTGTGCTCTGCAATGGGAGAGACCACAGCAGTGAGAGGCCCATGTACTACAAAAAAAAAAGACATAGAGAGTCAGACTGGATAAAAAAAACAAGAGCCTACAATATGCTGCCTACAAGAGACCCACCTTAGGGCAAAGGACACACATAGATTGTAAAGTGAGGGGATGGAAAAAGATATTTCATGCAAACGGAAAAGAGAAGAAAGTGAGAGTGGCAATACTCGTATCAGACAAAGTAGACTTTAAAACAAAGGTCATAAAGAAAAATAAAGAAGGTCACTATATAATGGTAAAGGGATCAATATAAGAAGAGGATTTTATAGTCATCAATATATATGCACCTAATATAAGAGTACCCAAATACATAAAACAAATAGTACCAGCTAATGTTGCTAATTTTGTCAGAATCCACACCATTTAAGTCTATAAATGAATTCCTTATTCTCACATGCCAAATGATGACTAAATTATCACAACTTGAGCTAAATGGAATACGGCAAACAATTGAATGCCAAGCAACATTGTCAACTCTCTTTGAATGACCCAAAATTCAACCACACAAAAATAAGGCTACTGGTGGCATCTGTGATACCATTTAATTTATTAACTCATTTATTTGTTCATCAAATATTTACCAAGGGTCTACTGCCTTCTGCTGTAATCAGCCATGGGAATACAGTGGTGACTAAGCAGATACAACTTTGCCCTTGTAAATCATGTCATTACGGCACACATGGCAGTACCATTTGTTATGAGCTCTCCAGTTTTTGTAGCGGAAATGTTGGTCCCATGCTGTAGAGTGGGATATAGCAATTCTACAATGCGGCAGAGCACTTGCATCCACAGCTAGTGCTACCAAGAAAGCTTAAGTTCCAAGCTCTACTGCAATGGCTTCACATCCAGCATTCTATTTAGTAAAATTAATATGACAACAAGATGTATTGGGAAACAAGTTAGGAGGCACTCCCACAGTCTATGTGAGAGGAGGTGGAATACGTTGATGACTGCAATATTGAAAATAAAGGGACAACTTCCATAGATGTTTAGGAGCCATATTTTACAAAGTCTAGTGCTGGAATAAATCATATGAGGGAGAAAAAATAATTCTGTTCTGGATGATTGGGAATCCAAGATTTGGAAAATGGTGGTGCCATTGGTAACAATACCAAACATTTGTGGAACACATCAAATGCTAGATTTCTGTGCTAAGCACATTCAATTGATTGTGTTATTTAATCTTTACCACAGTACTGTGAAGTATTATTACATTCACCACTTCATTGATGAAGAAACTGAATTTCCAGAAGTTAGATGACTTGCCCAAGGTCAAATTCTAACTCAGGTGGTCTGATTCCAGTGTTTATACTCAACCTTATATTGTCCTGCTGCCACTAAAATAAATGAGAAAATCAACAAGGGAGCTGGCTTGAAAGCAGAGAAAATAATTAGCATAATCTCTATGGAAATGAAGCATGAATCCCCTGCCCATACTGCAAGCAGAGATTCCTACCTAAGATTTTGTTCAGGACTAAAAACATTTGAAACACTTGTGCAACTTTGCTGGCCATGGGTACATGGCTATACTCTACTCATTTTAAAGAATATTTCTCCTGAGTTGTGCAGTTGCTTTTGTCAGCAGAGAAACAACTACAGGGGAAGCTGGTCAGCCATCTGCTTCTGGATATAATTCCAGGAGTTTGGTTTAAGTCTTTAAAGAGCCGCTCAATTTCTAGGTACACAATTTCCCTGCAAGCTCAGCTTGGGGAGCATAGCTAGGGCTCCACACAAAAAGTAACATAGACACTCACTTTCTGGAGTAGACTCTTGTTTCTTGACTCCATTTAAGGTTTCTTTGTAGGCTAGTAAGTTATGATAATGGGAAAATGCAATGTTTTCTTACACATAAGAAATAAATTTCATCATCTTTTCACAATGATTTAGTCATATCTTTGGGGTTAAGAGGAAATTGTGGTCCATCCCTTATTTATAAGAGTCACTTTTCTTCTCATTTAAGGCAACTGAAAAATCTAGTGAAAATAACTGATTTTCAATGCACCTTCTCTTAATTGTGTAAAAATTCTTATCTCATTGCAGACTACCTGGGAAATTTTTAAAATAGAGTTATGAATCAATATCTGAACATGCCTTATGTGATAAACCTTTACATGAGTTCCAGTCCTGAATACTACAAGAGAGAAATTAAAGTTTAGCCCTAGGAATGCTTGTAAGAATATCTAGTTGGTTCAGTTGTTCCATAATATATTACTGAGTGATACTAAAATGTCTTTGTGGCTTTAGAGTTAGTTATGTTCTTATTCAATGAAAGCACAATCATTTGTATTTTTATTAATGATTGTTAAAACAGATACTATTTTTACTTTCATGTTTAGTTTTCTTGGTGGGTCAACATATTCTGTTCCTAGTTTATTCTTAAAGAACACAAAATCCCAAGTGGTTTTATAACAGATTTCACCTTGATTGTTCTTGAAATGTAACTTTGTTTTTCACTTCACTAATTTTTAGATAACCTCAATGTATTCATATTCCAAAGCCTTTAATTATTCTAAAGTATGATGACATCTTGTTAATAATGAGGTCGCAACAACAAAGGAATGCTCCAAATTAGATTCTCTTTAGGTCAATGGCACAGTCAGTCCTAACAAATTAAGTCAGATCATGATTGGAAAATCTGGTTGACAATATCCTAACCCAAACTCAAGGTCCACAAAAAGTGCTGCTTACACTTTAGTGTGGTTGCCATGTTTCTGTACTAGTGAAAAAGGGAAGTCTTGCATAAAGGAGGAATGTAGTGTATGACACATCAATTATACTTCTGACTTTCAAGTTAGGGGAATTATCTTCTCAGAATTTTTGTTTGTTTGTTTTAGAAACTGAAATTTGTAATTGCCTCTACCACATTGAGAAGAATCCTACATAAAAATATTGTCCACACAGCCTCGGAAGGAAGAGGTCTAGTCTCCTATGTTCTGTTTGTGTTGTAATTAACTCAGAACAACTGGCTTCTTTACTCATATTTGGTATTGGAATTTTAAATTTAAAAGATTCTACTAAATGGGGCAAAATAGAATACTGGCATTTATAAATAGAAATAGATAATTATACAAATGCTAACATTTATTATGAATAAGGAGAATGTTTTCTTTCATCCACTGTGATCTTACCCCTTGACCTTTAAGCTTTAAGAAGACCTTTTATTTACAGGAACGTGAAATGCTTAATTCTCCACTTCTCTAAACCTTGCAAGGTAGCTAAAGGGTATCCCATCCTGGAATACTCTTACTCAGTCTTTTCAGCTCCTTTTTGGGTTGAAACTTTTAGTCGAGTGGCATTGGTATCTTATTTGCTGTTTTATTTATGAAGATCTTGAGAAAAAATCAGTTCTCAATCAATGCCAAGAATTGTTATTGAACAACAATGAGGCATGCACAGAAAAGAAAATTCATGTATATTTAGAAGCAACCCAGGAATGAATTCACGCAGGAGGCAAGTATATCCTATGGGATTGTGAACCTGGATGAGTAAGTGATAACTAACAAGAACATCCAACAAATACTATGATGAATGTGCTGAGACTGTGACCAGAATATGATTCTGTCACCAAAAAAGCAAATTCTTCAAAGACAACTCTGCAAGAAAAACATTTGAACTCCAAATCTGCATCCAAATGCAGGTAGAAATCTCTCCCCAGCAATTCAAAGTAAAGGTAATTATAATTGTTTATATAGGAAATTCAAAGAAGCCAAAAATGTCTCCCAACAAATCAACTAAGCACATAATGTTTTCTCTCTCTCTCTCTCTCTCTCTCTCTCTCTCTCTCTCTCTCTGTGTGTGTGTGTGTGTGCATGTGTGTTTTAATGAACATATTTTCTTGAGACTACTTTCTCTGAATCACACTACCATCTTACGCATCCAAAGAAGTTTTACCTGGAACCCTCCACAGCACATCTATATACGTTGTGTATTGGTGGTATACAGCAAATGATAGTAAAGTTCTTCCCATCACACACTGTACCTTACACTAGAACAGTATTAACATTGCTCTTATTTCTTAGTCCTTACTAGTATCTTTATTTTTTTTGTTTTCTATGTGTCAGTGGGGTTTGTACTTCTGGATTGCCTGCCTGGTGGAAGAAGGGCAGAACTATTTATAAGGGACAAATCAAGTTCCTGTGCTTCTGCAGTAACTGGCAGTGATTCAGAGACTCACTTTTGCTAAGAAAGAATAAAATGTTTGTATGTCATACTATTACAAATAATGTTTTGTTCTATAGTCAATTCCATATGTATCTATTTTTCACCTCAATCAGCCTCTAACTCACCTTTGAATAGTTGACAGTGTTTAGTCCTTTGACTGTTACAAAGAGGAGGCTAAATAAAATTGTTGAATTGACCTGGATCTGAGGTTCATAGGCAAGCAGTAAAATTGTAAACATCATCCAGCAAAGTAGATGGGGCCAGCTCTGCCTCTGTACATATATACCCCTTAGGATTACTACATGGACTTTTCTACTTCGGAGATGGCTCCAGTTGATGCTCAAGTGATTCCACCTGTATATATGTATTTTTAAAACTTGATGAGACAATGTATGATGTATAGTGCACCTTGCCTTGGAACCATGTAGCACCCTTAGGAAGTCTTACACATAATCATCTTCCTGGGGATAAGTACACAGCAGAAATCTGTTCACTCATTAAGTCTCACTTCCTCCGTGGTGCTTTCCTGGAGCACAGTTCTTCTCACAGTCTTTGACCTCCACCAACACTAACTTTGTATAAACTCTTTCTCCTGTTTTCTTCTGCCACAGTATGTGACTGTGTTTCATCTCCCTAACTATACTATGTTTCTAAAGGGGAGGGGCTGGGTCCCCTGTTTTGTATCTCCACAGTATCTAGCGTGAGTCTGACCAAATACCTAGTCAGTTTCCAAACCAGACTTACTGATTACATTAGTTGTTGATAATTGTTTCTCTTTGAGAAGAAAGAGGGAGAAAGTAGGTGGAAAATTAAGGGAGCTTTATACTTCCTATACTGTCTCATACTTTCAATTTACCAATTAACAGATCTACAGTGATCTACTTTTCTGTGCCCAACTCTGTGCTGTGTAGAAAATACAGAAATATAAAGAATGCTATCATCTATAAAGACCTTTAAATTCTTGTGCAATGAAAAAGTAATAAATTTCTTGTGTATAGAATGACATTAGTTTTACATCCCTTTTTTTCATTTGCCCCTACAAAAAGAGCTATGTTCATCATGGCAGAGTTTATCTGCCTCCCCTCCCACCTTTTTTTTTTTTAAACAACAAATAAAGTTGCTTGGAGAACGGGAATGATTTTGGTAGACCAAATGGATTTGCTATTATATCCTTACTCCTGCACTGAATTGAGACCCAGGCAGGTCTACTCCACAGGGCACACCTGTCCCAGAGAAGACAGAATATACTCTACCTCTAGTTCTAAGATATCAAGAAGGAAGAAACGTACCCCTCCTCTTTGATTCACCAGTAGAGGAGTCACTGCTCCCATGGGAAGGAGGAAATGGGGGTGAGTGTGGGCGAAAAACTGAGTTCTTTTCTAGGGAATTCTGCCTCTCCACATGGAAGCGGGGGCGCTGGTAAATAAATGTTGGTCCCTAACACCTATCTCATTAAGTTGCTTTTAAAATTTTATCTCATGTTATAATTTTTATTAAGATATAACTGGCATACAACATTATATTTGTTTCAGGTGTACAACATAATAAGTCAATATTTTTATATATTGTAAAATGATCACAAAGTCTAGTTAACATCCATCACCATATATTGTTACAGAATTATTTATTTATTTATTTAGGCTGCTCCAGGCCTTAGTTGTGGCATGTAGGATCTTCATTGTAGCATGCAGACTTCTTACTTGTGGCATGCGGACTTCTTAGTTGTGGCAGGTGGACATCTTTGTTGTGGCATATGAACTCTTAGTTGCAGCATGCATGTGGAATCTAGTTCCTGGACCAGGGACCGAACCTGGGACTCCTGCATTGGGAACACAGAGTCCTACTCACTGGACTACCAGGGAAGTCCCTGTACCAGCCCATTTTTTAAAGTATTGTTTACTTGACTTATTTTATAAAAGCCTTTAACAATGTGAACTTTTGATCAAGTCTTTGTTTTGTTTTGTTTTTGAAAGAAGAGCTAGTGCTTTACTAATAACAACTAGAATAAAACCACAAAGTGCTCAATTTGGCTTTAAATTCAGAAGATATCAAGTTTTGTTTCTAAAAGTGGCAACATTTTAAATATCTAGAGATAGAACTGGTAACATCTGCTCGTGTTTAATTTCATAACCCAGAAAATATAATTTTGCTCTTTTTTGTGACTCAAATTAATTTGCCTAATGTGGAATCTCCTCCCTCAACTCTAAGACAAGTGGGAAAACAGGTCGAGTGACAAGGTATAGGGTGGGGACAAAATCCCCTAAGGACTCAGAATGCTTTTTTTTTACAGCTTGGCATAAGAGCATTTCTACCCAAAATAGGTGGTATGAAGGCTGAGACAGACTTTTTTAGTAGAGATTTAACTACATTAATATGACAATAAGATCTTCATATAAGTTGAATAACTTAATTTGGAAGTGAATGGCTGAGGTCTGCTAGTAGGAGTGCAGATGATACAGAGAGCCCAGATTTAAGGGTTTCTTCTGTAAACAGATACTATCCTTTTAGTATAAATTCTATGACTGTGTATACAGGCCAATATTCAACTGGTAACAAGATTATGGGTTGACTGATAGATTACTTTTGTGATATTTTACTTATTAATTGGAAGAAAAGCACCTTGTATTATTTTCAGAATCTTCTCTTGGATGGACAAACTTGCTGGAGTAGGGCAGTGGATTTAGGAAGATTCCAAAGTAGACAGTGGGAGTCAGAACGTGTAGTAGAAATTAGAGGTCAACATCAGAGAAGTCTGGGAGCCTGGGAGCAGTTCATAAAGACTAGCTACTTGTGTAACTTATGTTTGTTCAATCTGCACTAGGTTATTAAATAACAGGCCTTGGTCTCTTAGTTTTCATGTGCTGCACTTTCCATTATGTCATAAGTTAATACCCCCAAATATGAAGAACTAGAGTATTGACAGGGATGGATGAATGAAAGAGGCCCAATTCTGGGATGTAAGGGTTATAAGAACTGGGGAACAAGATCAGAACATGGCTAACAGCAAGCTTGCCTTGATGCTATTTCACTAGATTCCAGTTACTAAATTGATCTTTAAAAAACTTCAGAGAATTAACTGGAACCTCCTGGTAGACGATTGTTTAACAGAAGGACCAAGGAACTAAGAAACTTTTCACTCTATTAAGTTTTGTCCCATTAAAACATAACATCCTTGTTTTTCTTTTGACCTTGAATCCTCTGTGTCAAATACAAAAATAAACTGATCTCCTTTGCTTTGTGACTCATTTAGGAAAAAATACTTTTATCAGAAAGTTAGTGGATTATCCCCTGTATATATATTTACCATTAGACAGACCCTCCCACCCTTCCCTACACCCAACCTAGCAAATCCTGATTATTCACTGCCATTCATTAGAAAATTAGTCATGTCTGTTAGGGAAAAACCGTTGGCCTCAGGGCATAATGAAATCCCAGTTTCCCCTTCTTCCTCTTTCTCTCTCAAGGCATGTCCTAAGGAAGAACCATCATGTGCTCCCCTTTTCTTTCCAGGCTTGCTTCTCCTTGGCTTTTTTCCCCCTCCACACACTGACTTCCTGGGGAGTGCATAGAGTAGGCTTTCTTCATGTATACACAAGCCTTATTTAAATCACGGAGGGCCCTAACAGGACTTCAGGCCTACTTCCCAGTCCCCATTTGCATTTTAAGCAACTTTGGTAGTTGTGATGAGGACTTCTCCATCAGAACTACAGGCTTCTATATTTGCTTGTGTGACTTATGCTTGATGTTTGTTCTCTCTGAACATAGATTGGCATGTTGAGTGACAGACCTGGGCCCTCTAGTCTTTATAGGCTGCTCTTTCCATTATGACAAGAGTCAGCAGAGCTAAACCTGCTTACAATTTTATGGCCCTAAACCTGTAAAGAGTATGTTTGCTTAGCAATGAGGAATTTTCAGTTTTCCAGTATGTACTTTCTTTTAGAAAATCTGCGAGCCTATGCTTCTTTTCCATCCTTCTGCTCCTTACTGGATGCCTGATATTCACCAATATAATCTTTTTTAAAGGGGTGTATTTTGGGGATAGAAGAAACAGATTTGGATTGAAAACTATAATCAGAAGTTCCATAGGCTCCCAACTGCAAAAAAGAAGAACCCAAACCCCAAATTGAATGTCCTGACATGACTAAATGTCTACATAAAAATAAGATTATTGTTACAAATATACACTCACTAGGGCCCTCAGGAAAGGCACTACCACAATAACCATGTTTGAAGGATTTGTTCTTTCAAAAACAAGCAGAAAAATAATGAGACTTCATATAATTATAAAATATCAGATCTGGAAATGACCTTACAAACTTGGTTCAACTTCCTCTCTGGCTACCCAGTGAAGAGGTGTCTTGCCCAAAGTTCGTAGTCAGCAAAAGAGGGGAACTGGTAGTCCGTGTTTCCTCAGCTCTTTCTCTTATAATCTGCCACCTCCTGGGTATCTCCTCTGACACAGCTGTTACTGATGATTAAGCTTATATCCCTTCTCCACAAAAACCCTTTTCAAACAAAAAATAATAATAAATGCCTTTGCCAGTGCTATATCATTTCCTCTTTTTATAACCATGTCTTCTTTCCCGGAACTTCCCCTAGGTACATATTTTGTTGTTAGTTTTTATTTTCTTTATTCCATCAGAATTTGGCACCATTGAAGTCTATAATCTATATGAAAGGTTTTATGTTTTATTTTTAATACCATTTGGTTCAGCATGACTGATATGCATAGCTGGAAACACACACACACACAGAGCTGTCCAGAGGCTGGCTGGTGACAAGAAATGAACAGGTGTGAGGGATAGTCATTGGAATCTACAGCCTCGTCTTCAGGCAGATCCAATGTCCCATTGTGATGATTTACTTTCAGTCAAAATGAGCACAGGTGCTGCAAACATCATCCAGTGTCTATTTTATATCAATCTGTCTGCAATGCTCACTAGAAAACATCTGGGTTTCATTCCCCTCATCTCCTGCTGGGTGCCCTCCATTCACCCTTCTACAATCCTTGGCTCCCCTTATCCCCATAGAACCTGCTGCCTCCCTATCTATGTTAGGACATCCTGGCTGCATGGTGACCACGTGAAAGCAGCCTGGATCCTGTTAACCCTGGCTTGAGGGTAAATTGTAAAGCTTCATTACCATGACACTAATTCATTGATCTCATAAATTAGACATATGAATTCAAAGCTGTTCTTTGAATGTTCACTCATTGTGCACTTATTTATTATTGAGTTGTAGCAGAATTTTTCACAGAAGTAAATGTTTTTAGTTTACATGTTTTTGGTTTCCATGTCTGATCCATGTAGAAGGTTTTATAAATCAGTATGTCACTCCTTTAAATGCCCTATGGTCATATTTTTAAAAGACCCTATGACAAGGACGCTAGCACATTGAAAGGAAAGATTATAAAAACTTCAGAACTTTGACATAAAACTAATATATTATGTGATAATGTTTCTAGTAGAAACCAGGACCTCATTCATCACAAAAGACAAACTTTGACCAAGTTCCATGCTATGTGTTAAGGAAACTGTCACCCTCTATTCACACTGAATGTTGTCACTCCTAATCAGATCTGGGTAACTTAGAAACTTTGGAGGAAAATACTGCTGAGAAAAAATAGTTTTGCTAAACAGAATACTGGGGACAAACAGGCAGCAAAGCCTCCAGTCAGGACCCCTCTCACTATGTCAGTTTTATCCTCTACCAAATGAGAAGATGGGCCTATACACCTATACTTCTGTGGTATAACTTACTTTTTTCCTTGATGCCAAAGTCGCAGTAGCTGCTGCATATGTTAGAGATTAGCTAAAACATGGTAGACATTAACTGGAGAGCTAGGAGCAATAATCTTTTGATTAGAATGGTGACCAGTTTTGCCACACCCTAGTGGGTCTCTGATTATCTCAGAAGGCATTGTGAAATGCTTGGGAGGAAAAAATGTTCAAAATCATTTAAACTGAAAGTAGGAGCCAAGAGAACTCAGCACTTGTGAGTTTGTGGAATGGAGTGCTGAGACATTGAACAATGCTTTTCCTCTTCCTCACCCCCATAACCAATCAGTCACCGTATTCTGCCAAGTCTTCTCAGACAATATCTCTTGCATCTGTTCCTTTCCATTCACAGCACTGCCATCCTCCCTGCAGCTGCTTAACAGCTCACCCTTGGTTTACTATGAAGGCTTCTTGAGTGTTCTCTCTGCCTGCTCCTGTCCAATTTTGGCTCTGATATAATATCAATCTTTCAGAAGTAGAGCTTGTTTTAAAGAAAAAGAAAGAAAGGAAGAAAGAAAGAAAGAAAGAAAGAAAGAAAGAAAGAAAGAAAGAAAAAGAAAAAGAGAGAGAGAAAGAGAGAGAGAAAAAGAAAGAAAGAAAGGGAAAGAAAGAAAGGAAGGAAGAAAGAAAGAAAATGAAAACATCTTCAGTGGCTCTCCATTGCTTCTGGGAATAAGGCAAAACCCTTGTCTTAAAATTAATATCCCCTCACACTCTGGCCCTTGCTTTAGCTACCTCATACACACTCTTTCCTTCAGTCAAACAGGTCAATAGACTATCCCCTAAACATAGCTTCATCTTCACTGCTACAACCAAGCTTTTTTTTTTTTTTTTCAGTCTTTGTATCACCTTCTGGAATACCCAACATTATTCCCTTAACCTCTGCAAATTCCAGCTATGGCTCTACTTCCCATCAAATCTCATATTTTTCTTAAAGCCTTCCTAAGCCACTAAGCCTGAAGGGATCTCTCTCTTTGAATTCCTTTAGTAATTATTCACGTGGTTATGAATCTTTTTTTACTATGTTTAATTGCAGTATAGTTGATTTAGAGGGTTGGCCAAAAAGTTCGTTCGGGTCTTTCTGTACCATCTTAGTTAAACCCGAACGAACTTTTTGGCCAGCCCAATGCAATGTTGCGTTAATTTCTACTGTACAGCAAAGTTATTCAGTTATACATATATATATTCTTTTTATATTCTTTTCAATTATGGTTTATCATAGGATATTGAATATAGTCCCCTGTGATATACAGTAGGACCTTGCTGTTTATCCATCTTATATATAATAGTTTGCATCTGCTAATCCCAACCTCCCAATCCTTTCCTCCCCCATTCCCCTCCTCCTTGGCCACCACAAGTATGTTCTCTATGTCTGTGAGTCTGTTTCTGTTTCCTAGATATGTTCATTTGTGTCATATTTTAGATTCCACATATAAGTGATATTGTATGGTATTTGTCTTTCTCTTTCTGACTTACTTCCCTTAGTATAATAATTTCTAAGTCAATCCATGTTGCTGCAAATGGCATTATTTCATTCTTTTGATGGCTGAGTAATATTCCATTGTGTATATATACCACTTCTTCTTTATCCATTCATCTGTCGATGGACATTTTGGTTGTTTCCATATCTTGTCTATTGTAAATAGTGCTGCTATGAACATAGGGGTGCATGTACCTTTTTGAATTATAGTTTTACATGGGTATATGCCCAGGCATGGGATGGCTGGATCATATGGTAACTCTATTTTCATTTTTTTGAGGAACTTCCATACTGTTATCCATAGTGGCTGCACCAATTTACATTCCCACCAACAGTGTAAGAAGGTTCCCTTTTCTCCATACCCTCCCCAACATTTATTATTTGTAGACTTTTTAATGATGGCCATTCTGACAGTGTGCAGTAGTATGTCACTGTAGTTTTGATTTGCATTTCTCTAATAACTGGTGATGATGAGCATCTTTTCATGTGCCTATTGGCCATCTGTATGTCTTCTTTGAAGAAATGTCTGTTTTGGTTTTCTACCCGGTTTTGATTGGGTTGTTTGGGGTTTTTTTGTTATTCAGTGGTATGAGTTGTTTTTATATTTTGGAAATTAATTCCTTGTCAGTCACATCATTTGCAAATATTTTTTTCCCAATCTGTAGGTTGACTTTTCATTTTGTTTATGGTTTCCTTTGCTGTGCAAAAGCTTATAAGTTTTATTAGGTCACATTTGCTTATTTTTGCCTTTCTTTCTATTGCCTTGGGAGACTGACACTTGGTCCTGTATCTTCAGCTCCCTTTATTTCTTATTAAATCATTTATTTGTAATTTTTATTACAGATAAATTATCTAAAAATTATAGAAAAATTATGACATTAATAAATACTTGAGAAATGAGGAGGATGATAGAGTAGAGAAGCTGACCCATAATCCCAGTTCCCCAACTGGAAAACTTCTGTTTTGAGGAGCATAGGTTTTCTGTCCTGTGTATCATCATTTATGAGCTTTGTGACCTTGAGATAGTCAACATATCTAAGTCTCAATTTCCCAATCTGGAAAACTGGAAAAACAACAGTACTTACTTCCCAGGATTGCTATGATTATTAAATGGGATATCATGTATGAAACAGAATAAGAACTCAGCCTGGCACAAAGCAGTCAGCAAATTTTCTAATATTGTTACTCTTATGTTTCAGTCATGTTGTATGTATATTTTCATAGCTGAGAGCATGCTTTTCTTCAATTGACAATGTTTTATAGGCATTTTTCCCATTGTGGTACCATCTTCAGACAGATTATTTTAATAGTTTTATAACAATCTATAACATGCATGCATCATATTTTACTCATGCATGCTTTTTTTGTTAGGTACTTGGGTCGCTTCCCCTATTCTATTGTTATTATAAATAATGTCTTGATTGATATTTTATGCATAAAAATTTCCCTCCATTTGGATTATTTCTTTAGAATAATTGTCCAGAAATGAGGTTTTTGAGGAAAAGAGATGCACATTGGGATGGCTTTTATGCCACCAGCAATTTTAGATAGCACCAGTTTTATATACACACTAATTTTGTATATTATTAATTGTAAAGCTATGTAATATTCAAAATAGTATCTCTTTTTGTTTTTTTCCTTTTTCTTTAAACATTTTTAGTAGCAAGTTGGATATTTTTCACATGTAGATTTGCTACTATATCCTCTTTTATACATTGTCTGTTTACATTCTTTGCTTATTCAACTATTTGGACTTTAATGTCTTTGTTTTAATTTCTATAGGCTCTTTATATAAAGAATAGTCTTTTGTCTGTCATATTTGCTGCCATATTTTCTTGGTCCGTTATTTACTTAAAAATTTTTAAGCTATTTTTTTAATTTACAGGAGTATTACATTTATGTGGAATTCAGTATGCCAGAATTTTCCTTTGGGATGGTTTTCATTAATTCTCAGCCTTCAAAGTTACTTTCTAATCTACTTCCTTTGGCAGCTTTTCTACTGTTGTGTTGTAATATTATTTTAGTCTATTGTTATATAACTGTTCTCAACCTGGATTATAAACTCCTTAAATTCAGAGATCCTGTTCTATGCTATGGGCAGAGCGGAAAGAGGACTGGCTTGTGAGTTCAAAGACCTGTACTTGAGTCCATGTATTTGCTATGTAACTTTAGATATGTCAGTTCATTTCTTTTGGCTTCTATAAGATAGAAACTTACCCCCTGCTTTTTTCTATAAGTTATTAGGAGAAGCCAATGTGTTTATATACATGAAAGTTTTGTTAACTGTAATGCACCATTAAAAGTCAGTTGTAATTTTTTGTGTGTCCAACAGTACCTAGCACAGTGCTGCCTTGATAAGAGGTTCTCAGTAAAATTGTTTACTTTGGATTTTATAGGGTAGTCATATTTTAAGGAAAAGAAGAGAGAGAAGTCACTATACTAGATGTTTATAATAGCCAGGATTACTATCTATACACTCTAAATTTTCTAGTGTGAAACAAATTACAAATCGTCTCCCTAATTGTAAGATGTGTCTTGGTTTAATTTGAGAAATGTGGTATACTTGGCTATGACCTCCTCATTAATTGATTTGGGCTAGGTAAAAATTTCAAAGTTAGCAGTTGTCTAATCTTAGGCATGAAACAAGTATGGAAATTCACTTTAAGGATCTTTTGAAAATTATCTCTGTTGCAAAGTGAAGATTACCCATGCTAAATGTATGTGATCTTCTAAATGAAAGATAATCTGGAAAGTAAAGGTTAGATAACAGTGTTTAAGAATCCAAGAGGCCATTATAGTTCCTTTCTTTTAAACCTATTCTGTCAAACATAGAAATACTGCAATGAACTGGCAGTGGCAACACTGGATATGCTTTCAGTTTTGTGAGATTTGTGGCAACAAATGAAGAAACACAAAAACTGTAGACTGATATGCATCTCTTAGAGATAGAGAATGCATAACCTCAGATAAAGTGTCTACCTTGTGCGTGAAGAAACTCGACACCACGAAATATGAAGCTATAACAGACAAAACTTATTCACAAATCAAGATGAAAGGGTACCAGTTCTTTATGACTTTCTGGAGAAAAAGCACACGCACACACACACACACTGATGTTTTATGTTCCTTGTTTAAAAAGAAATTTGACAAAAAAATGTGTGAGAGGGA
Organism: Leucopleurus acutus; assembly: GCF_964270905.1. Lineage (NCBI taxonomy): Eukaryota > Metazoa > Chordata > Mammalia > Artiodactyla > Delphinidae > Leucopleurus > Leucopleurus acutus. Next base: position 66,815,520 of record NC_139148.1, read on the forward strand.
GGAGATATGGGGATATATGTATATGTATAGCTGATTCACTTTGTTATAAAGCAGAAACTAACACACCATTGTAAAGCAATTATACTCCAATAAAGATGTTTACAAAAATTTAAAAATGTGTGTGTGTATGTGTGTGTGTGTGTACTACACATCCAAACTTGAAGAGGCAGCAGGGGAAGGAAGAGAGAAAATAAATATGCTTATATTTTTAATGAGCCTGAAGTTCTGACTCAAGTCTTTTAGAATCATTTTAATGAATTCAATTTCAGAATCTGTGGCAAGATTAGGGAGAGATTCATTAAAATAAAATGCAATTCACCCAAAGGTAATTCTCCTTGCAGAGACTATCTTTCCTCATCATGTATATAAGTGTCAGATGAAATAAAAACCAGTCAAACCCAATATACACCAGACACTATGCTGGACCAAATTAACTTAAAATTTTGAAATTAGTGGAATTTGTAAATGGAATTAAAGGGATGATGTGAAAAATGTACCTGAGTAGCAAACACTTATGTTGGCCTCAAAAGGATGGTGAGGATGGAAGGGAAGGTAATGAGCAGAAGTATCAATAGAAATGTAAAGAGCTCTAAAGATGGTGTATAGATGAGTGAGTGCAGTTTCAGTAAGGAAATATTAAAAAGGAAAGAAAAGAAATAAACTGAAAGAAAGAAAAGAAGAAGAGAAATAGAGAGAAAAAAGAAAGGAAGAATAAAGGAGGGAGGAAGGGAAGGAAGGAGGATGTGGGGTAGAGAGAGAGAGAGAGAGAGAGAGACAGAGACAGAGACAGAGACAGAGAGAGAATCTCTAAGTACCAAAATCCTAAAGGATTTGTCATGCAAAGTGACCAGAATTCCTGGCACTTGTTCCACTGAGAGTCTGTGAAGGTCATACAGAACCTTAATTTTTAAGTTGTGAGATTTCATGACGTTTTATTTACTGCATCATTTTTTGTGGCTGTTTTTGATATTCTGCTGGGCATGTTTATTTGTGCTTTTGGATCTTAGTCCCATTGCTGGACTCTCTAAAATCAGAGACCTCCTTTTCATGGCCTAGCACAAGAAATTGTACATGTAAGTACAGTAAGAGTTATCCATAAGGATGTCAATCAGATTAAATTCTCAATTTTCTTCAAATACTAAAATATTTTGTTAGTGCCTCTACATCTCCAAGAGATATTTTTCATGAAATTTAGAATTTTTGTATTATTTGTTCAATAGGCAGAGTCATTTAAATAATGCACATTCAGTTCAGCATTTGTATTTAAGACCAGGTGACTATCTTGGAATGTAAATAGAGTAAAATATGTAAATACTCCAACTGTGAAACAGTGTTGTGGAAACAATTAACAGAACTCTAAACAAGAATATTCATTTAAAAAGTGTAAATAGCAGAGTTGATAAAATTAATCTCAGCACATCTAAGGAGTACTGTGTCAAACTAAAATAAGATTCATTTTAAACCTCAGATATTATTATTAATTTATGACTAATAATTAAATAAGTTTTGTTTTTTTCCAAAGAAAGTAAAATACTTTTCTGACATAAAGCCTTTGCTTATGCTATTTCTCTACATTGGAAACCTCCCTCTCTTACCTTCTCTTCCTAGCAGACATTTATCTCTAAAAGTCTACGTCAAATGGCAAGTTTCTCATGAAATTCCTGAATTTCTCTCATCATGATTAATATTGCCCTTTCCCTCTTCTATGCTGTCATAACATGTTGTTCTCTTGTCTTAATATTTAGAATCATAAAGCCAGAATTTTAAAGTTAAAAAGAACTTTAGAGATGATATGGTCTAATCTAGCCCCCTTATTTTATAAATGAGACATATAGTTCATTATCACTTTCCTATGTCATTAGAGTTAATTGTGAACACTTCCATCTTCCCCATTAAATTTAAAGTCATTAAGTGTAGGACTTGTGTTTTGTTTTTCTTTGCATCTCTCTTAGTGCCCTGCATAAAAGGAGTGCTCAAAAATAGTTATTGAATAAATGTTCCAAAATGAATGAATGAGTGAATGGAATTGTCTCTGGCAAAATAGTGAGGTAAGCACAATTTTGATTGTTAACATCCCCGTAAATACAGTTTCCTTTTTATCAACCCACGCTTTCCTCTGAAGCCCACTTTTTTTGTCATGCTCATTCCTAGTACTAAGTACCCCACTGGGGTGCCCTGAAGAATATGAGGGTAGTATTTAATAGTCTCTCAATGGAAAGTATCTACCAACTGTTGTATATAGAACTGGTCCAGCTGAACCACTTGATATTTTCTGTAGAGCATGTGTGGTGGGGTCTGAATTTTCTGGTCTCTGCTGTGTAACATGTTTTGTTGATGAACCATGGCAAATCAGACAAACTGCATATTTTTGTCTCACCTAATTTGGCTGCACTTTGATAAAGTTTCTTCCTTACTAGGCTCAGTGACATTTCCCCTTCCACCATCCTGTTTAACCTAAATGAAGAATTTTCTTCCACTTGACTATTGTTAGTATTTGAATTAACAGTAAATACTTTAATGTCTACTCCTCTTCCCTGTGGTGACTTACTGTTCAGAAATCACAGAAAGAGCTGGTGATTTCCCAGGAAATATTCACAGTGCAGAAAGAGATCATTTACCATAAAAAAAGGTGCTAATATTGACACATCTGTATGGAAGTTTTTAAGGATCATTTGGAATAATCAAACTGAACTAAACTCTTCAGGACCTAATGCTTTAGCAGGGTACCTGAAAAAGAAGTAAGAGTTGTAAGATGTCAAAGGATTTCAAAATCATGACCAACGTCAGTTTTTCTAATAATAAATATAATAATATTTATTTAATATAAGTAATCATATAATAAAAATCCTTTGTTATTGCCATCCCATATTAATATAGCTGTCTTAGACCCTGGAGACTTCAACTGTGAATATGGATAGCCTTAATGTGACTGAATTCTGGGATCACTGCTACATGGAAGCACAGAAAACAATACAAAAATGGAACAGAATTGAAAGTCCAGAAAAATCCTTACATTTATGATCAATTGATAAAGTCAAAGGTGCTGAGGATATACAATGAGGGGAAAGACTAATCATTTCAATAAATGGTGCTGAGATAACTGTATATCCATATGCAAAATTATAAACTTACCATATCACATACCATGCGCAAAAATTAGCACAAAAATTAACTCAAAATGGATAAAGGCCTACATATAAGACACAAACTATAAAATTCTTAGAAAACAGCATAGGAATAAATCTTCTTGACCTCAGATTAGGCAACGGTTTCTTAGGTAGGATACAAAAAACACAAGTGATAAAAGAAAAAATAAATTGGACTTCATCAAAATTGAAATCTTTTGCGATTTAAAGGCCCACCAAGAAAGTCAAAAGACAATCTACAGAGTGGGAGAAAATATTTGTAAAACATATGTCTGACATGGAACTTGTATCCAGAGTATATGAAGAACTCTCACACTCAACAATAAAAGAACTATTAAACTTATGAACATGGAAAAAGTATTTTGATAGGCTTTCTCTAAGGAGGATATACTGATAAACACATGAAAAGAGGCTCAACGTCATTAGTTATAACAGAAATGCAAATCAAAACCACACATCCACTAGGATGTCTCTAATCATAAAGGCAGGCACTGACAAATGTTGATGAGGATGGAGAAACCAGAAACATTAAACTACTGGTAGGAATGTAAAATGGGAAAATAGGCATTTTGGAAAATAGTTTGGTAGTTCTTCAGAAAGTTAAGCATAGAGTTAGCATATGACCAAGAAATTCCACTCCTAATTATATGCCCAAGATAAATGAAAATGTGTGTGCCCTCAGTAAAGCTTGTATACAGGTGTTTGTAGCAGTATTATTCATAAGAGTCAAAGAATGAAACCAACTCAAATGCCTATCAATTGATGAGTGGATAAACAAAATGTGGTATATCCACATAAAGGAACAACAATGAAAATGAATGAAGTACTGTTGCATACTAAAGTATGAATGAAAATTTTATGCTAAGTGAAAGTTGTTACTTAACAAATTGTTGCACATTATACAATACAATGTATATGAAATGTCCAGAAAAGGAAAAAACATAGAGACAAGACTTAGATTAATGGTTGTCAGGGTCAGGGGTGAGGAAGTAAAGAAGATTGAGTGCTAATTGACATGGAGTTTCTTTTGGGGGTGATGAAATCTTCTGGAATTAGATAATGATGATAGTTGCATAACTCTGTAAATTTACCAACTACCACTGAATTATACCCTTTAAAATGGTGAACTTTATTGTATGTCAATTATATATAAATATATATGTATTTGTTCTTCCAGTTTTATTGAGATATAATTGACATAGAGCACTGTATAAGTTTAAGGTGTACAGCATGATGATTTGACCTACATACCTCATGAAATGATTATCATAGTAAGTTTAGTGAACATCCATCATCTCACATGGATAAAATATTAAATAGGAAAAAAATACTTTTCCTTGTCATGAGAACTCAGGATTTACTCTGATAACTTTCATATATGACATGAAGCAGTGTTAATTATATTTATCTTGTCATACATTACATCCTTAGTACTTATTTATTTTATAACTGAGAGTTTGTACCTTTTGACTGACTTCAACTAATTTCCCCTTCTCCTACCCCCACCTCTGGTAACTATAAATCTGATCACTTTTTCTATGACTTTATTTGTTTTTTTGTTTTTGAATTATAGTTGACCTACACTATGTTACTTCCTGTTACACAACGTAGTGACTTGATATTTCTATACATTTCAAAATGATCACCATGATAAAGCTAGTAACTACATGTCACCATACAAAGATATTACATAGTTATTCACTATATTCCTCACACTGTATATGTAATACCTATGACTTATTTATTTTACAACTCGAAGTTTGTACTTCTTAATCTCCCTCACCTATATTTTTCCTCCTCCCAACCCCTTTCCCCTCTGACAACCACCTGTTTGTTCCGTGTATCTATAACTCTGTTTTTGTTTTGTTATTTTATTCATTTGTTTTTTTTTTAGATTCCACATATAAGTGAAATCATACAGTTCTGTCTTTCTGTATCTGACTTATTTCACTTAGCGTAGTACCCTCTAGGTCCAACCAGGGGGTTGCAAATATCAAGATTTCATTCTTTTTGATGGCTGAGTAATATTTCCATTTTATATACATACCACATCTTCTTTATCCATTCATCTATTGATACGTACTTAGGTTGTGTTCATATCTTGGCTATTATAAATAATGCTGCAATGAACATAGGGGTGTTATATCTCTTTCAATTAGTGTTTTTATTTTCATTGGATAAATACCAGGATTGAAATTGCTGGATCATATAGTGTTCTATTTTTATGTTTTTGAGGAATCTCCATGTGGTTTTCCATACTGGCTGTACCAATTTATATTCTCACCAACAGTGCGTGAGGGTTCCCTTTTCTTCAGATCCTAGCCAACCCTTGTTATTTGTTGTCTTTTTGATAATAGCCATTCTAACAGGTGGTAGGTGATATCTTATTGTAGTTTTGAGTTTCATTTTCCTGAAAATTAGTGATGTTAAGCATCTTTTCACGTGCCTGTTGGCCATCTGTATGTCTTCTTTGGAAAATGTCTATTCAGATCCTCTGCACATTTTTTAATCACATTGTTTGTTTTTATGATGTTGAGTTGTATGAATTCTTTGTATATTTTGGGTATTAACTCTTTATCTGATATATCATTAACAAATATCTTCTTCCACTCAGTAGGCTGCCTTTTCATTTTGTTGATAGTTTCCTTCTTTTTGCAGATGCTTTTTAGTTTGATGTAGTTCCATTTGTTTATTTTTGCTTTTGTTTCCCTTGCCTGAGGAGACATATCAAAAAATATTGCTAAGACCAATGTGAAAGAGCGTAGTACCTATGTTTTTTTCTAGAAGTGTTAAGCTTTCAGGTCTTACATTTATGTTTTTAGTCCATTTTGAATTTATTTTTGTGCATGGAGTGAAAAAATAGTCCAGTTTGATTCTTTTGCATGCAGCTGTCCTGTTATCCAAACATTTATTGAAGAGGCTGTCTTTTCCCCATTGTATATTCTCACCTCCCTTGTCATAGATTAATTGCTCATAAAGTGTGGGTTCCTTTCTGGGCTCTCTTTTCTGTTCCATTGATCTCTGTGTCTTTTTTTGTGCCAGTACAATACTGTTTTGATTACTTTAACTTTGTATTATAATTTGAAACCAGGGAGTGTGATATCTCCAGCTTTATTCTTCTTTTTCAAGGTTGTTTTGGCTATTCAAGATCATTTGTGTTTCTACACAAATTTTAGAATTATTTGTTCTAGTTCAGTGAAAAATGCCATTGGTATTTTGATAGGGATTGCATTGACTCTGTAGATTTCCTTGAGTGATATGGTCATTTTCAATCATATTTATTCTTCAAATCCATGAGCACAGTATATCGTTCCATCTGTTTGTGTCATCTTCAATTTCTTTCATCAATGTCTTACAATTTTCTGAATACAGGTATTTTACCTCCTTAGATATATTTGCTCTTGGTTATTTTATTATTTTTGACACAATTGTAGATGGATTTTTTTCTTAATTTCTCTTTCCAAAGTTCACTGTTAGTGTATAGAAAGACAACAAAATTCTGTATATTAATTTTGTATCCTACAAATTTACCAAATTCATAGATGAGTTCTAGTCATTTTTTGGTGTGTCTTTAGGATCTTCTATGTAAAGAATCATATCATTTGCAAACAGTGACAGTTTTAATTCTTCCTTTTCAATTTAGATTTCTTTTACTTCTTTTTCTTGTCTAATTTTTGTAGCTAGAACTTCCAATACTATGTTGAATAAAAGTAGTTAGAGTGGACCTAAGGGTCTTGTCCCTGATCTTAGAGAAAATCCATTCAGCTTTTCACCATTGAGTATGAGGTTAGCTTGTCATATTATTGTCTTTATTACGTTGATATGTGTTCCCTCTATACCCCCTTTGTTGTGAGTTTTTATGATAAATGGATGTTGAACTTTGTCAAAAGCTTTTTCTGCATCTTTGAAATTATCATATGATTTTTATTCTTTAATTTGTAATGTGGTGTATCACATTGATTGATTTGTGGATATTGAACCACCCTTGCATCCCTGGGACAAATCCCACTTGATCATGGTGTATGATCATTTTAATGTATTGCTGAAATCAGTTTGCTAATATTTTTTGAGAATTTTCTCATCTATGTTCATCAGTGATGTTGGCCTGTAATTTCCTTTGTTTTGTGATATTTTGTCTGGTTCTGATATCAGGGTGATGCTGGCCTTGTAGAAAGACTTCAGAAGCATTCCTTTCTCTGCACGTTGAGAAGGATAACATCTCTAAATGTTATGTAGAATTCACCTGTGAAACCAACTGGTCCTGGACTTTTGTTTCTTGAGAGTGTTTTATTTATTACTGATCCAATTTCATTACTGGTAATTTATCTTTTCATATTTTCTATTTCTTATTAATTTAGTCTTGGGAGATTGTACATTTTTAGGAATTTTTCCATTTCTTCTAGGTGGTCTATTTTATTAGTGTATAATTGTTACAATATCTTTTGATCCTTTGTCTTTCTGCTTTTTCATTTCTGATTTTATTGATATGGGCCCTCTCTTGGCTAAAGGTTTATGAATTTTGTTTTTCATTGCAAAGAACTAGCTCTTAGTCTTATTGATATATATTTTTTAGTCTCTGTATTATTTATTTCTGCTCTGATCTTTATGTTTAATTTTATTCCATTGATATTGGGTTTTTTTTGTTCTTCTCTTTCTAGTTCCTTTAGGTATAAAGTGAGGTTACTTATCTGAGATTTTTCTTGCTTTCTGAGTTAGACTTGTATTGCTATAAACATTCCTCTTTTAACTTTTTTTGCTGGGTCCCATATGTTTTGGATCATTGTGTTACATGAATCTATATATACTCGTGTGTGTGTGTGTGTGTGTGTGTGTGTGTGTGTGTGTGTGTGTGTATATATATGGCTTCTCTTTTTTTTTTGTGGGACGCGGGCCTCTCACTGTTGTGGCCTCTCCTGTTGTGGAGCACAGGCTCCGGACACATAGGCTCAGCAGCCATGGCTCACGGGCCCAGCCACTCTGCGGCATGTGGGATCTTCCCAGACTGGGGCACGTACCCATGTCCCCTGCATCAGCAGGCAGACTCTCAAGCACTGCGCCACCAGGGAAGCCCTATATGGCTTCTTTGGGCTTCTTCTTGACAGAGCCTGTGTGCACCAGCAGATCCTGCAACCCACAAGGCAGAACTGCTGCAGTAACAATAAATCAAAGGAGCATCCTTTCCTGTGCTGCTGGGTGTACAAATGACTGTTGTTCTGCATTGTCTTCCTCAGCCATATTCATCCACACTAGTAGATAGATACTCAGATATAAGGAGGTGATATTGTAGAGTTGGGGTCAAGAGGAATGTGGAAATGTATTTATTTTCCCTCCTATTCTTTTGTTCAATTCACCTCATCCTTAATTATTAAGTGATGCTACACATTTGCTAACAGCCTAGTCCTGAGTGTAATCCCAGACTCAATTTACATGTCACAGAAGATAATGAGCCTCATTTATTTACAGTAGCATTTGTCTTGCACCAAGATCTCAATTAGCAGGCTTGTCCATCCATCTTATTCACAGGGTGTAACACTGAATAACTTCTATTTATTTTCAGAAATCAACATCGTGATTAACATGTGACCCCTTGATCATATGAGAAATATCTTACCTAGACACTGAGAGCAATTCCAAAAGAATGTGAACTCCAAAAATATTATGTTGTCTCCAAGGGTAACTACTTAGAAGACAAAACATTCATTTGGATGTGTAGACTGTATAAACTGTCTCATGACTGTGGAGAATTCATGTTTAGAAAGCCAAGTCACCTTCCATCTCCTCTTTTTTCCTTTAGTAGAAAATACTGGTAAAGTATACTTCCCAATTCATTGAAAGTTAATAAACTAAAAAATTCAAAAGGAAGAAATTTATATTACTCACTTGATATAGAGAGGACCCAGTTAAAATTATACCAGAAGAATTTGCTCTTCATGGCAGTAACTACAAGGCATGTTGAGTACTCATCAAGTCAATTATCTACAATTTCAGATAAGAGCAAACAAAAATTAGTAAGTTAATGAAGAAGAAGGTTTTGTGGCCTTACTTTACCAAGACTAGTTCCAATTATCTACAGACTCCTTAATTCTCTACATTCCTTTGGATACACTTAGCCACAGGAGCATTGGAATTCAAATATTGTTCCTTGATTTGTTTCCAAAAGTAACAATTGAAAGAGAATGGAAAAGACAAGAAAGGAAGTAATAACTGAATTTCTTTCTCCAGAATATGCTCAATTTATTCAGATAATATACATTTTCTTCTATGCCACCATCACATTTTTCCCTTTAACTTTTTAAGAAGGAAAAATTCCAGGTCAGATGTACAAGAAGATTCCATGAACCCATTATCCAACTTAAAAACCATCAATGTTTTGCCATATTTGTTTGATCTATTACTTAATTCTTTTGAAAAGTTGGAGTACTTTTTTTAACTTTGGAATAATTTTAGTTTTTAAATTATTTTTTATTGGAGTATGGCTAATTTACAATGTTGTGTTAGTTTCTGCTGTACAGCAAAATGAATCGGTTATACATATACATATATCCACGTTTTCAGATTCTTTTCCCATATAGGTCACTACGGAGTACTGAGTAGAGTTCCCCTTGCTATACAGTAGGTTTTTATTAGTTATTATTTTATATATAGTAGTGTGTATATGTCAATCCCAGTCTCCCAATTTATCCCTCACCCCTCCTGCTCCATTGGTAACATAAGTTCATTATCAACATCTGTGACTCTATTTCTGTTTTGTAAATAAACTCATTTGTAATTTTTTTTTAGATTCTACATATAAGTGATATCATATGATATTTGTCTTTGTCTGACTTACTTCACTCAGTATGACAACATCTAGGTTCTTTGATATTGCTGCAAATGGCATTATTTCATTCTTTTTTTTTTTTTTTTTTTTGCCTGAGTAATGTTCCATTGTATATACGTACAACATCTTTTTTTTTAACATCTTTATTGGAGTATAATTGCCTTACAATGGTGTGTTAGCTCCTGCTTTATAACAAAGTGAATCAGTTATACATATACATATGTTCCCATATCTCTTCCCTCTTGCATCTCCCTCCCTCCCACCGTCCCTATCCCACCCCTCTATGTGCTCACAAACCACTGAGCTGATCTCCCTGTGCTATGCGGCTGCTTCCCACTAGCTAGCTATTTTACATTTGGTAGTGTATATATGTCCATGCCACTCTCACTTTGTCACAGCTTACCCTTCCACCTCCCCATATCCTCAAGTCCATTCTCTAGTAGGTCTGGGTCTTTATTCCCATCTTACCCCTAGGTCCTTCATGATTTTTTTTCTTTTTTTTTTTCTTAGATTCCATATATATGTGTTAGCATACGGTATTTGTTTTTCTCTTTCTGACTTACTTCATTCTGTATGACAGACTCTAGGTCCATCTACCTCACTACAAATATCTCAATTTCGTTTCTTTTTATGGCTGAGTTATGTTCCATTGTATATATGTGCCACATCTTCTTTATCCATTCATCTGTTGATGGACACTTAGGTTGCTTCCATGTCCTGGTTATTGTAAATAGAGCTGCAAAGAATATTTTGGTACATGACTCTTTCTGAATTATGGTTTTCTCAGGGCATATGCCCAGTAGTGGGATTTCTGGGTCATATGGTAGTTCTATTTGTAGTTTTTTAAGGAACCTCCATAGTGTTCTCCATAGTGGATGTACCAATTCACATTCCAACCAACAGTGCAGGAGTGTTCCCTTTTCTCCACACCCTCTCCAGCATTTATTGTTTCTAGATTTTTTGATAATGGCCATTCTGACTAGTGTGAGAAGATATCTCTTTGTAGTTTTGATTTGCATTTCTCTAATGATTAATGATGTTGAGCATTCTTTCATGTGTTTGTTGGCAATCTGTATATCTTCTTTGGAGAAATGTCTATTTAGGTCTTCTGCCCATTTTTGGATTGGGTTGTTTGCTTTTTTTGTTATTGAGCTGCATGAGCTGCTTGCAAATCTTGTAGATTAATCCTTTGTCAGTTGCTTCATTTGCAAATATTTTGTCCCATTCTGAGGGTTGCCTTTTGGTCTTGTTTATGGTTTCCTTTGCTGTGCAAAAGCTTTTAACTTTCATTAGGTCTCATTTTTTTTATTTTTGTTGTTATTTCCATTTCTCTAGGAGGTGGGTCAAAAAGGATCTTGCTGTGATTTATGTCATAGAGTGTTCTGCCTATGTTTTCCTCTAAGAGTTTGATAGTATCTGGCCTTACATTTAGGTCTTTAAAGCATTTTGAGTTTATTTTTGTGTATGGTGTTAGGGAGTGTTCTAATTTCATACTTTTACATGTACCTGTCCAGTTTTCCCAGCACCACTTATTGAAGAGGTTGCCTTTTCTCCACTGTATATTTTTGCCTCCTTTATCAAAGATAAGGCAACAATATGTACGTGGGTTTATCTCTGGGCTTTCTATCCTGTTCACAACATCTTCTTTATCCATTCATCCATGGCTGGACATTAAGGTTGCTTCCATATCCTGGCTATTGTAAATAGTGCTGCAGTGATCATAACGGTGCATGTATCTTTCTGAATTACGGTTTTCTTTGAATATACGCCCAGGAGTGGGATTAATGGATTATATTTTAGTTTTATTTAGTTTTTTAAGGAACCTCCATACCTTTCGCCATAGTGGGTGCACCAATTTACATTCCCACCAATAGTGTAAGAGGGTTCCCTTTTCTCCACAGTGTGTCCAGCATTTATTGTTTGTAGAATTTTTGATGATGACCATTCTGACCAGTGTGAGGTGATACCTCATTATAGTTTTGACTTACATTTCTCTAATAATGTGTTTTTTGGTCATCTGAGGGTTGTCTTTTTGTTTTGTTTATGGTTTTCTTTGCTGTGCAAAACTTTGAAATTTCATTAGGGGCCTTTTGTTTATTTTTATTACCCTGGGACGTGAGTTAAAAAAGGTCTTGCAGCAATTTATCTCAAAGAGTGTTCTGCCTATGTTTTCCTCTAAGAGTTTTACAGTGTCTGGCCTTAAATTTAGGTCTTTAATCCATTTTGAGTTTATTTTTGTGTATGGTGTTAGGGAGTGTTCTAATTTTATTCTTTTATATGTAGCTGTCAAGTTTTCCCAGCACCACTTATTGAAGAGACTGTTTTCTCCATTGTATATTCTTGCCTTCTTTGTCATAGATTAGGTGACCATAGGTGCATGGGTTTATCTCTGGGCTTTCTAACCTGTTCCATTGATCTATATTTCTGTTTTTGTGCCAGAACCATACAGTTTTGATGACTGTAGTTTGTTGTATTGTCTGAAGTCAGGGTGCCTGATTTCTCCAGCTCCGTTTTTCTTTCTCAAGCTTGTTTTGGCTATTGCGGGTCGTTTGTGTTTCCATACAAATTGTAAACTTTTTTGTTCTAATTCTGTAAAAAATGCTATTGTTAATTTGACAGGGATTGCATTGAACCTATAGATTGACTTGGGTTGTATAGTCTTTTTCACATTATTGATTCTTCCAATCCAAGAACATGGTATATCTCTCCATCTGTTTGTGTCATCTCTTATTTCTTTCAACAGTGTCCAGAAGTTTTCTGAGTACAGGTCTTTTGCCTCTTTAGGTAGGTTTATTCCTAGGTATTTCATTCTTTTTGATGAAATGGTAAATGGGATTGCTTCCTTAATTTCTCTTTCTGATCTTTCATTGTTATTGTATAGGAATGCGAAAGATTCCTGTGTATTAATACTGTAACTTAACAACTTTACCAAATTCATTGGTAAGCTCTAGTAGTTTTTCGGTAGCGTCTTTAGGATTTTCTATGTATAGTATCATGTCATCTGCAAACAGTGACAATTTTACTTCTTCTTTTCCAATTTGGATTCTTTTTATTTCTTTCTCTTCTCTGATTCCTGTGGCTAGCACTTCTAGAACTATGTTGAATAAAAGTGGTGACAATGGACATTTTTGCCTTGTTCCTGATCTTAGAGGAAATGCTTTCAGTTTTTCACTGTTGAGAATGATGTTTGCTCTGTGTTTTTCATATGTGGCCCTTATTATGTTGAGGTATGTTCCCTGTATGCCCACTTTCTGGATAGTTTTTATCATAAATTGGTGTTGAATTTTGTTCATAGCTTTTTCTGCATCTATTGAGAAGATCATATGGTTTTTATTCTTCATTTTGTTAATGTGGTATCACATTGACTGATTTATGTATACTGAAGAATTGTTGCATCTCTGGGATAAATCCTACTTGATTATGTTGTATAATCCTTTTAATGTTTTTTTAGATTAAGTTTGCTAGTATTTTGTTGAGGATTTTTGCATCTATATTAATCAGTGATATTGACCTGTAATTTTCTTTTTTCTTGGTATCAGGATGGTGGTACCTTTATAGAATGAGTTCAAAAGTGTTCCTTTTTAAAAGCTGGAGTACTTTTAAACGATTTCTGACATAATGTTATTCCTCCCCTAAATGCCTCAGTTTGTTTTCCAGAGAAGATAAATAAGGATATTTGCATTAAAATTCCATCATCATAACTAAAATAATAACAATATATCAACAGTTATCATTTAATATCCAGTCCTTATTTACATATCCCTGATTGTCTAAATATGTCCTTTTACTATTGTCTGTTTGGCTCAATATCCAAATTCCACTCACTGTATTTAGGAATTATATTTCTTCCATATCTTTAATTTCTGTTATTCTAAAACTGGCCTCTCCTCATCCCCCCACCCCATTTTAGTTTTTATGAGTGCCACTATCTTAACCATATGCCTTTCAGTTTGAGAATGTAAAGGGCCAATTTACATTTTTTCTGATTTTAGCATTAGTTATGATTTAGCTGGGACAACTACACATACATTTATTAATTCAACAGATTCTTCTCAAGTACTTACTGTGTTCTAGGCATATTTCTGGTGCTAGATATTCAGTGGTGAAGGTGACAGATACAGTACAGGCTTATGTCATGGAATATAAGCGGACAAATAGTTGCATAATATACTGTCAGTTGTGATAAGTTGCATGATAAAAAATAAAGCGTAGTAGGGGAATAGAGTGGGGTATGGTGAGGAAGCTATTTAAGATAAGGTGAACACAGAACAGCCTTATAAGCAGCCACTTATCTCAGGAGTAGGATATAGAATGATAGGCTTGCTGAGTTGAAAGTCACTTCAAAGATTACATAGTCCAATTTCTGGGCTGTTTGATGACTTAGTATTTGTTAGCTGATTTGTAAAATATCCAGGTTTCAAGGATTTTACTCTCCAGGTATCTTTAAGAGTTTAAAGGTTGTTGTGAGTTGGTATGCAAATGTATATATCTATGTATACACATATTATGAGCATATGTTTGACACAAATTTTGGAATGATCTAAACCAAAGAATCTGGAAATACATATGAACTCACCTCATATTTCAAAATAATCTGTTGAATTGAGGATGGGAATTTTATAACCTAAGTTATCTAAATTTCAAAACAGAGAAACTACTCTGCTATATATATATATTCTTTTCTGTTGTGGTGTTTAGTGCAGGAAGTAGGTGAGAGCATTCAGTGAAGGTGATGAGAGGAAGTGACTTACATGGCTCAGGCACCTGGAAACTTCAGAAAACTTGTTGCTAATTTGGTGTGCAGTAAATTTTACTTGAAATATATCTTTAAATCTGTCATCTGGTTTTAAAATCTACTGCACAGAGATAGTGGTAGATAACAGAAAGATGGCAAGTACACTGTGTATAATCAAAGAAAACAAGCATCTGAGAAAGAGCTGTGAAATTCTGAGTAACTTCATCAAACTTTATTTATTTCTAAAAAGATATTAGGTTTGATTGTAAAGACTAGTAATCTGGTTTTCTAATTCCTGAGCATGCATATTTCAGTAAATTTAGTGTTATTAAAATAAATATTCAATCTACTTTTAGAAAATTTCAGATATCAAAAGTTTGAGTTGGTTAATCATTTAAAATTAACCAAGCAGCAATCAATTGATATGGTTTGTCTGTACATTCTAAAGAAGGAAAATGGAGATTTCAGTAGGGGATTATAGCTTCATGTGTACTATCTTTATTGGAGAATTGCCATGCTTTTGGGTCAGGATGCAAATAGGATGGGGAGAGAGGGCATTTGCTCCATCTTACTTACAGATTGTTCCAAAGAGATGAATTAT
This sequence comes from Leucopleurus acutus, assembly GCF_964270905.1. NCBI lineage: Eukaryota > Metazoa > Chordata > Mammalia > Artiodactyla > Delphinidae > Leucopleurus > Leucopleurus acutus. Next base: position 66,830,822 of record NC_139148.1, read on the forward strand.
ATAAATGTTAACATAAGTAAATTAGACTGAATTTTACCCTCCCATCCCTTCTCTTGCTTCAATTAAACAAGCTATTTTAATGCTCTTTGACAGAATTTCATTCCGGTATTTTCCTCCAATTTTTATGTTGAATTTCACATTTTGTAAGGTAGCATGTACTCACAATTCTCATGCATATGCTTATACTATGAGCTCTAGAAACAATAAAAACAAACAGTAGAGCATTTTCTGTTTGATACACACTCATCCTCCTTATATTCAGATAGCTAGATATTTCTACTCCTACTCTATTACCTAATATATTCATATGTAGAATTACCAGTTGCTCTTATAGAAATAATGATTCTTAGATTAAATGTTTCTTGAATGTGTAAAATGTCACAATATCATAAAAAGCTCTTTGGTGAAACAATGTAAAACTAAAAAGGAAAAGAAAATTTCAGCCAGAGAAAAATCATTTAAAACCCATCTACTCTATCACATAATTATCTATAAAGTAAGACATTTACGTGTTTCTTTTGTCTTTGGTAACTAGTGAGATATTCATGCCAGTCATCTTCACTATGGCTTAGATATGATATTATTTTAAGCAAATGATTACATTCCAAGTCATACCCAATCTCTTTAATGTTAGCATTAACTCTGAACTAAATATTTGCAATCTACATCTTTAAAAAATCTCCACTTCTCTTTCCAAATTATATGGAAGTGAGGCTAAGATAGAAAGGATCAATTTAGTGACAGCGAACTCTCTAGAATTCATACTAAAATTAAAGTACTATATACTCAAATTTTAGCACATACTAAAATTAAACTACAGGGACATTTTAAACAAGAGCCCTTACCGCAATGAAATCATGAAAATAAGTAATTACTGAAACACCAGGTTTTGTTGTTCTCTTTACTTTCTTCCTCTCCTCAATCTTTGAAAAATAATGTGATGACACAGGACCAAAGGCACATGGGAGAGGTCAGTAGAGTGGAATGTGTGTGTATGTATATGGATGGAGTTGGTAGTAGTGGAGAACATGAGACAATTTTGTCTCACCTTGACTGAATAGAGAGCTAATAACAAAGGTATTCTAGAGAGTCTCTTAATTATTAGGTTGCAATGGACTTTCAGATAGTGGCATAATTATGAATTTATAGAAACCAAGTAAATGTGTGCACGTTTAAAGCATAATTCACTCAGTACCTTAAATACTGTCCTAAAATAAGTTAGCTTCTAAAAAGTGTAGATTTATAAAGTCCTTTATTAGTCATGACCAAGGCTAATAATGAAAAATGGTATTCAACTGGGTGGTTGAACCTTATCCAAAATAATAGCTTTAATTAATTGTAACTTTCAAAATAAGAGCCAAGTATGTCTTCATATACCTCTCTACACAAAAAAACAACAATTGAAGATAGGCCATGTATCCAAACATTAATTCCAATATAGCTTTTCTTATTATTTAAACTTGTTTTCCACACATATCACTCATGTTTCTCACTCTTATCCAAACTGGGAACAGAGTCATATAGAGTTTCCTGAGATGAACATCCATATATTTCTATTTCCATTAGCTCATTTTAGATTCTAAATCTTGCTTTTAAAACTTTAAATGGCTGTTCAATTTCCTTCCTCCTCCATCAGTGTAATGAAATAACGTTTTGATTTGAACTTGCTTAGATTAGCTACTTACTTAAGTTGAAAATTATTTTAAAAACTTTCTGGAGTTGGGGAATGGGGAGAGCACTGAGAATATTAACCATTATTATGGTTATTGATCACCATAATCTTACATGAAAGTCTGGGGCAAAATATCCAATATATTATCAAATGTGTTTCTCTTTCTTAGTATGAAGTGAGATGACCAGGTATGCTAGATTGTTTAGGATTCTCCAGTTTTTGGTTTTTTTTTTTTTTTTGTGGTACGCGGGCCTCTCACTGTTGTGGCCTCTCCCATTGCGGAGCACAGGCTCCAGACGTGCAGGCTCAGCAGCCATGGCTCACGGGCCCAGCCACTCCATGGCATGTGGGATCTTCCAGGACCAGGGCACGAACCTGTGTCCCCTGCATCGGTGGGCTGACTCTCAACTACTGCACCACCAGGGAAGCTCCAAGGATTCTTCACTTTTTTTATGTTGCAGTTGGCTGCCCTTGCATGACACTTTGAATCTGTAACCCACAGCTGAACGGATTCTGGCAGGAACTTAAAGACTTGATCCAAGAGAGAATTTGGGATGAACAGTCAATTAGAACAAGAAGACAACTGATTCACTGACTGACTGACTGACTGACTAGACATTTAAATGAACAAACAAATATATATACATATGATAGAATGAATAACTGAGAATCACAAAAAGAAAAATCATAGTTTGAATATGATTTGAAGGTAATATTTATTTATTTTTAACAACTTTATTGGAGTATAATTGATTTACAACGGTGTGTTAGTTTCTGCTTTATAACAAAGTGAATCAGCTATATGTATACATATATCACCATATCCCCTCCCTCTTGCATCTCCCTTCCGTCCTCCCTAACTCAGCCCTCTAGGTGGTCAAAAAGCAAGGATCTGACTTCCCTGTGCTATGCAGCTGTTTCCCACTAGCTATCTATTTTACATTTGGTAGTTTATATATGTCAATGCCACTCTCCCACCTCGTCCCAGCTTACCCTTCCCCCTCTCTGTGTCCTCAAGTTCACTCTCTATGTCTGTGTCTTTATTCCTGTACTGCCCCTAGTTTCATCAGAACCACTTTTTTTTTTAGATTCCATATATATGTGTTAGCATATGGTATTTCTTTCTCTCTTTCTGACTTACTTCACTCTGTATGACAGACTCTACATCCATCCAACTTACTACAAATAACTCAATTTCATTTCTTTTCATGGCTGAGTAATATTCCATTATATATATGTGCCACATCTTCTTTATCCATTCATCCGATGATGGACACTTAGGTTGTTTCCATCTCTGGGCTATTGTAAATAGAGCTGCAATGAACATTTTGGTACATGACTCTTTTTGAATTATGGTTTTCTCAGGGTATATGCCCAGTAGTGACTGCTGGGTCATATGGTAGTTCTATTTTTAGTTTTTAAGGAACTTCCATACTGTTCTCCATAGTAGCTGTATCAATATACTTTCCCACCAACAGTGCAAGATGGTTCCCTTTTCTCCACACCCTCTCCAGCATTTATTGTTTCTAGATTTTTTGATAATGGCCATTCTTACCGGCGTGAGGTGATACCTCATTGTGGTTTTGATTTGCATTTCTCTAATGATTAGTGATGTTGAGCTTCCTTTCATGTGTTTGTTGGCAATCTGTATATCTTCTTAGGAGAAATGTCTATTTAGGTCTTCTCCTCATTTGTGGATTGGGTTGTATGATTCTTTTGATATTGAGCTGCATGAGCTGCTTGTATATTTTGGAGATTAATCCTTTGTCAGTCGCTTCATTTGCAAGTATTTTCTTCCATTCTGAGGGTTGTCTTGTTTATGGTTACATTTGCTGTGCAAAAGCTTTGAAGTTTCATTAGGTCCCATTTGTTTATTTTTGTATTTATTTCCATTTCTCTAGGAGGTTGGTAAAAAAAGGATCTTGCTGTGATTTATGTCATAGAGTGTTCTGCCTATGCTTTCCTCTAAGAATTTTACAGTGTCTGATCTTACATTTAGGTCTTTAATTGATTTTGAGTTTATTTTTGTGTATGGTGTTAGGGAGTGTTCTAATTTCATTCTATTACATGTAGCTGTCCAGTTTTCCCAGCACCACTGAATGAAGAGGCTGTCTTTTCTCCATTGTATATTCTTGCCTCCTTTATCAAAGATAAAGTCTTTATCAAAGATAAAGATACGTGTGTGGGTTTATCTCTGGGCTTTCTATCCTGTCCCATTGGTCTATATTTCTGTTTTTGTTCCTGTACCATACTGTCTTGATGACTATAGCTTTGAAGTCAGAGAGGCTGATTCACCCACGTTCATTTTTCTTTTTCAGGATTGCATTGGCTATTCAGGGTCTTCTGTGTTTCCACACAAATTGTGAAATTTTTCATTGTAATTCTTTGAAAAATGCCATTGGTAGCTTGATAGGGATTGCATTGAATGTGTAGATTGCTTTGGGTAGTATAGTGATTTTCACAATGTTGATTCTTCCAATCCAAGAACATGGTCTATATCTCCATCTGTTTCTATCATCTTTAGTTACTTTCATGAGTGTCTTATAGTTTTCTGCACACAGGTTTTTGTCTCCTTAGGTAGGTTTATTTCTAGGTATTGTATTATTTTTGTTGCCATGGTAAATGGGAGTGTTTCCATAATTTCTCTTTCACAATTTTCGTCGTTAGTGTATAGGAGTGCAAGAGATTCCTGTGCATTAATTTTGTATCCTGCTACTTTACCATATTCAATGATTAGTTCTAGTAGGTTTCTGGTAGCATCTTTAGGATTCCCTATGTATAATATCATGTCATCTGCAAAGAGTGACAGCTTTACTTCTTCTTTACTGATTTGGATTCCTTTTATTTCTTTTTCTTCTCTGATTGCTGTGGTTAAAACTTCCAGAACTATGTTGAATAATAGTGGTGTGAGTGGTTAACCTTGTCTTGGTCCTGATCTTAGAGGAAATGATTTCAGATTTTCACCATTGAGAATGATGTTGGCTATGGGTTTGTCATATACGGCCTTTATTATGTTGAGGTAAGTTCCCTCTATGCCTACATTCTGGAGGTTTTTTTTTATCTTAAATAGGTGTTGAATTTTGTCAAAAGCTTATTCTGCATCTATTGAGATGATCATATGGTTTTTATCCTTCAGTGTGTTAATATGGTGTATTACATTGATTGATTTGGGTATATTGAAGAATCCTTGCATTCCTGGGATAAACCTAACTTGCTCATTATGTATGATCCTTTTAATGTGCTGTTGGATTCTGTTTGCTAGTATTTTGTTGGGGATTTTTATGTCTATGTTCATCAGTGACATTGGCCTGTAGTTTTCTTTCTTTGTGACATCTTTTTCTGGTTTTGGTATCAGGGTGATGGTGGCCTCATAGAAAGGTTTTGGGAGTATTCCTCCCTCTGCTATATTTTGGAAGAGTTTGAGAAGGATATGTGTTAGCTCTTCTCTAAATGTTTGATAGAATTCGTGTGTGAAACCATCTGGTCCTGGGCTTTTGATTGTTGGAAGATTTTTAATCACAGTCTCAATTTCAGTGCTTGTTATTGGTCTGTTTATATTTTCTATTTCTTCCTGGTTCAGTCTTGGAAGGTTTTGTTTTTCTACGAATGTGTCCATTTCTTCCACTTTTCCCATTTTCTTAGCATAGAGTTGCTGGTAGTAATCTCTCATGATCCTTTATATTTCTGCAGTGTCAGTTGTTACTTCTCCTTTTTCATATCTAATTCTATTGATTTGAGTCTTCTCCCATTTTTTTCTTGATGAGTCTGGCTAGTGGCTTATCAATTTTGTTTATCTTCTCAAGGAATCAGCTTTAAGTTTAATTGATCTTTGCTATTGTTTCCTTCATTTCTTTTACATTTATTTCTGATCTAATCTTTATAGTTTCTTTCTTTCTGCTAACTTTGGATTTTTTTTGTTCTTTTTACTCTAATTGCTTTAGGTGTAATTTTTGGTTGTTTATTTGAGTTGTTTCTTGTTTCTTCAGGTAAGATTATATTGCTATAAAATTCCCTCTTAGAATTGCTTTTGCTGCATCCCATAGGATTTGGGCAGTCATGTTTTAATTGTCATTTGTTTCTAGGTATTTTTTGATTTCCCCTTTGATTCCTTCAGTGATCTCTTGGTTATTTAAAACTGTATTGTTTAGCTTCCATGTGTTTTTATTTTTTTACAGTTTTTTTCCCTGTAATTGATATCTAGTCTCATAGCATTGTTGTTGGAAAAGATACCTGATACAATTTCAACTTTCTTAAATTCAACAAGGCTTGATTTGTTATACAAGATATGATCTATCCTGGAGAATGTTCCATGGACACTTGAGATGAAAGCGTATTTTGTTGTTTTTGGATGGAAGGTCCTATAAATACCAATTAAGTCCATCTTGTTTAATGTGTCATTTAAAGCTTGTGTTTCCTTGTTTACTTTTATTTTGAATGATCTGTCCATTGGTGAAAGTGGGGTGTTAAAGTTCCCTACTATGAATGTGTTACTGTCGATTTCCCATTTTATGGCTGTTAGCATTTGCCTTATGTATTGAGGTGCTCCTATGTTGGGTGCATAAATATACACAATTGTTATATCTTCTTCATGGGTTGATCCCTTTATCATTAGGCAGTGTCCTTCTTTGTCTCTTGTAATAGTCTTTATTTTAAGTCTATTGTGTCTGATATGAGAATTGCTGTTCCAGCTTTCTTTTGATTTCCATTTACATAGAATATCTTTTTCCATCCCCTCACTTTCAGTCTGTATGTGTCCCTAGGTCTGAAGTGGGTGTCTTGTAGACAGCATATATATGGGTCTTGTTTTTGTATCCATCCAGCTAATCTATGTTTTATTGGTTGGAGCATTTAATTCATTTACATTTAAGGTAATTATTGATATGTATGTTCCTATTAGCATTTTCGTAATTATTTTGGGTTTGTTATTGTAGGTCTTTTCCTTCTCTTGTGTTTCCTGCCTAGAGAAGCTCCTTTAGCATTTTTTGTAAGGCTGGTTTGGTGATGCTCAATCTCTTAGCTTTTGCCTGTCTCTAATATTTTTATTTTCTCTGTCGAATCTGAATGAGATCCTTGCTGGGTAGAGTAATCTTGGTTGTAGTTTTTTCCCTTTCATCACCTTAAATATGTCGTACCACTCCTTTCTGGCTTGCAGAGTTTCTGCTGAAAGTTCACCTGTTAACCTTTTGGGGATTCCCTTGTATGTTATTTGTTGTTTTGTTCTTCCTGCTTTTAATAATTTTTCTTTGTATTTAATTTTTGATAGCTTGATTAATATGTGTTTTAACATGTTTCTCCATTGATTTATCCTGTATGATGCTCTCTGAGCCTCCTGGACTTAATTGAGTATTTCCTTTCCTATATTAGGGACGTTTTCAACTATAACGTCTTCAAATATTTACTCAGTACCTTTGTTTTTCTCTTCTTCTTCTGGGATCCCTACAATTCGAATATTGGTGCATTTAGTGTTGTCCCAGTGGTCTCTGAGACTGTCCTCAATTATTTTCATTATTTTTTCTTTATTTTGCTCTATGATCGTTTTTTCCACTATTTTATCTTCCAGGTCACATATCCGTTCTTCTCCTCAGTTATTCTGCTGTTGTTTCCTTGTAGAGAATTTTAAATTTCATTTATTGTGTTTTTCATCATTGTTTGCTTGCACTTTAGTTCTTCTAGTTCCTTAAACGTTTCTTGTATTTTCTCCATTCTATTCCCAAATTTTGGATCATCTTTACTATCATAATACTGAATTTTTGTCCCAGTAGACTGCCCATTTTCTCGCCATTTGTTTGTTCTGGTGAGTTTTTACCTTGCTGCTTCATCTGCTGCGTATTTGTCTTTCTTGTCAGATTACTTAACTTACTGTGTTTCGGGTCTCCTTTTCGCAGGTTGCAGGTTTGTAGTTCCCATTTCTTTTGGTGTCTGCCCCCAGTGGGTAAGGTTGTTTCAATGGGTTGTGTAGGCTTCGTGTTGGAACGTACTGGTGTCTGTGTTCTGGTGGATGAGGCTGGATCTTGTCTTTCTGGTGGGCAATTCCACAGCCAGTTCTGTGTTTTGGGGTGTCTGTGAACATATTATGATTTTAGGCAGCCTCTCTCTAATGGGTGGGGTTGTGTTCCTGTCTTGAGAGTTGTTTGGCTTGGCTTGTCCAGCACTGGAGCTGCTCGTCTTTGCATGGAGCTGGGTCTTAACATTGAGACAGAGATCTCTGGATGAGCTCTCACCAATTGATATTACTTGGGGCTAGGAGGTCTCTGGTGGACCAATGTCCTGAAATCAGCTGTCCCACCTCAGAAGCTCAGGCCTGACACCCAGTTGGAGCACCAAGACCCTGTCAGCCACACAGCTCAGAAGAAAAGGGAGAAAAAATGGAAATAAATAAATAATAAAATAAATAGCTATTAAAATAAAAAACAAAAAAATATTAAAATTAAAAAGGAGAAGAAAAAGAAGAGGGCAGCCAAACCAGTAAACAAATCCACCAATGATAACAAGTGTTAAAAACTAAACTACAATAAACATAAAATCAGAAACTAGTCAATTGCATACAGAAAACCCCAAGTCTGCAGTTTCTCCCAAAGTCCTGGGCCTCAATTTTGGGTTGATTCTTTGTCTATTCAGATATTCCACAGATGAAGGGTACATCAAGTTGATTGTGGAGATTTAATCTGTTTCTCCTGAGGTTGCATGGAGAAATTTCCCTTTCTCTTCTTTGCTCCCATAGCTCCTGGGATTCAGCTTTGGATTTGGTCCCGCCTCTCCATGTAGGTCACCCTCTGGCATCTATTGTTCACCCAGACAGGATATGGTTAAAGCAGCGGCTGATTAGGGGTCTCTTGCTCACTCAGTCTGCGGCGTGTAAGGGGTATGGAATGTGGGGTGAGCCTGTGGAGGCAGACGCCAGTGTGATGTTGCAACAGCCTGAGGCTCACCATGTGTTCTCCCAGAGAAGTTGTCCCTGGATCACAGGATCCTGGCAGTGGCGGGCTGTACAGTCTCCTGGGGTGGGGGGGAAGTGTGGACAGTGACCTGTGCTTCCACACAGGATCCTTGGTGGTTGCAGCAGCAGCCTTAGTGTTTCATGCCCATCTCTGGTGTCCTTGCTGATAGCTGCAGCTTGCATCCATCTCTGAAGCTCGTTTAGGCAGTGTTCTGAATCCCCTTTCCTAGTGCACCCCAAAACAAAGGTCTCTTGACTCTCAGGCAGTTCCAGACTTTTTCCTGGACTCCCTCCTGGCTAGCTGTGGTGCACTAGCCCCCTTCAGGCTGTGTTCACGCAGCCAACCCCAGTCCTCTCCCTGAGATCTGAACTCTGAAGCCCAAGCCTCAACTCCCAGCTCCCACCCGCCCTGGCAGGTGAGCAGACAAGCCTCTCGGGCTGGTGAGTGCTGGTCTGCACCTGTCCTCTGTGTGGGAATCTCTCCACTTTGCCCTCTGCACCCCTGTTGCTGTGCTCTCCTCTGTGGCTCTGAAGCTTCCCTCCCTCCCTGTCACCCCCCATCTCCGCCAGTGAAAGGGTTTCCTAGTGTGTGGAAACTTTTCCTCCTTCACAGCCCCCTCCAGAGGTGCAGGTCCTATCCTTATTCTTTTGTCTCTGTTTTTTTCTTTTTTCTTTTGCTCTACCCACATACGTGGGGAGTTTCTTGCCTTTTGGGAAATCTGAGGCCTTCTGCAAGCGTCCAGTAGGTGTTCTGTATGAGTTGTTCTACATGTAGATGTATTTCTGAGGTATTTGTGGGGAGGAAGGTGATCTCCATGCTTTACTCCTCTGCCATCTTGAAGGTCCATTCTGTCATTCTTTATTATTCCCTTCTTTCTTGCTTGGACCTGTATGTCCTTCTTTTCCTACTTGTCTTTAAACGTTGGTTTTGCCATATTTCCTTCCTCCATCTCTTCTACGAGAAGGCAGAACTTCCTGTCCTGCAATTGTGTTTTTGTCAAGTACCCATATCTGATCCAGAAAATAAGGACATGGAGGTGAAATATCAGACTATCCCAGACAATTTTTTTTTTTTTGCAGAAAGTTCTTTTATTTATTTATTTTTTAACATCTTAATTGGAGTATAATTGCTTTACATCGGTGGGTTGATTTCTGCTTTATAACAAAGTGAATCAGTTATACATATACACATGTTTCCATATCTCTTCCCTCTTGTGTCTCCCTCCCTCCCACCCTCCCTATTCCACCCCTCTAGGTGGTCAAAAAGTACTGAGCTGATCTCCCTGTGCTATGCGGCTGCTTCCCACTAGCTATCTATTCTATGTTTGGTTGTGTATATATGTCCATGCCACTCTCTCACTTTGTCACAGCCTACCCTTCCCCCTCCCAACATCCTCAAGTCCATTCTCTAGTAGGTTTGCGTCTCCATTCCCATCTTACCCCTAGGTTCTTCCTGACCTTTTTTTTTTTCTTAGATTCCATATATATGTGTTAGCATACAGTATTTGTTTTTCTCTTTCTGACTTACTTCACTCTGTATGACAGACTTTAGGTCCATCCACCTCACTACAAATAACTCAGTTTCATTTCTTTTTATGGTTGAGTAATATTCCATTGTATATATGTGCCACATCTTCTTTATACATTCATCTGATGATGGACAGTTAGGTTGTTTCCATTTCCTGGATATTATAAATAGAGCTGCAATGAACATTTTGGTACATGACTCTTTTGGAATTATGGTTTTCTCAGGGTATATGCCCAGTAGTGGGATTGCTGGGTCGTATGGTAGTTCTATTTTTAGTTTTTTTAAGGAACCTCCATACTATTCTACATAGTGGCTGTATCAATTTACATCCCGACCAACAGTGCAAGAGGTTTTCCTTTCCTCCACACCCTCTCCAGCGTTTATTGTTTCTAGATTTTTTGATGATGGCCATTCTGACTGGTGTGAGATGATATCTCATTGTAGTTTTGATTTGCATTTCTCTAATGATTAATGATGTTGAGCATTCTTTCATGTGTTTGTTGGCAATCTGTATATCTTCTTTGGAGAAATGTCTACTTAGGTCCTCTGCCCATTTTTGGATTGGGTTTTTTGTTTTTTTGTTATTGAGCTGCATGAGCTGCTTGTAAATTTTGGAGTTGAATCCTTTGTCAGTTGCTTCATTTGCAAATATTTTCTCCCATTCTGAGAGTTGTCTTTTGGTCTTGTTTTCTTTGCTGTGCAAAAGCTTTGAAGTTTCATTAGGTCCCATTTTTTTGTTTTTGTTTTTATTTCCATTTCTCTAGGAGGTGGGTCAAAAAGGATCTTGTTGTGATTTATGTCATAGAGTGTTCTTCCTATGTTTTCCTCTAAGAGTTTGATAGTTTCTGGCCAATTTTGAATGTGTGCATACCTCATTATACCATGTTACTAATTTACTCAAATCTTTGCTTAATTTTATCTTTGAAATCTAGGACAGCAGTTTTCCTAAGCGTGGTTTCGAAACCAAGGTTTGCTTGTTCTTGTTTAATATTTAGTTACATCCCTGCTTAAATGATAGTGATGAGAGAAAATCTCCTTGAGGAACCCATTCATTTTTCTATCCACTACATAATTTGTTAAAAAATTTCACATGTAAAAAGGACAACAGTGTTCAATTAACTGAACTGAACTCCTTTGTTTGGTAAGCTTACAGAATAACATATCTTCAAAGAGCTCTCAATCTAGTTGGTGAACAAGGTAACAAATGTAATTGTGCCTAGTGATACATAACAGTAACAAGGTGACTGGTACATATAATAAATGCCATGAATATCCAGAGGCAGAAGAAGGCAAGTTCTTTTGGGAAGAGTGAGATTAAGGAAAACCTAAAGGAGAACATAATCAAATAATATTTTCAATACTGATATTTGAAGTCATCCCATTAGAGACTGTAGAATGTTAGAGATAGAAGATAACTTAATCCAACCTCTTAATTTGCACATTTGAAATTTTAGGTCCAGTAATGAAAAATGTCAGAAAAAAAAGTCACCCAGAGACCCTTACTCTAAATTCAACATGACACAAAATATATCACACCTTTAGAAGCAAAATGTATGCCATATAGCCAATCAGAAGTATTTCATATGTATCCACAGGCTATTTCACCAGCTTGAGTTTGGAGAGCCTGTCCCATGGGTGATACATGCTAAATATGTGGTTATCTCCCCATGTGCTCACCTCAAGTGCTAAATTAGAAAACAAAGACTTGGAAACTTTTTTTCTGTCCAGAAAACTGTGGGCTTGTCCAGTCAAACTCCTAATTGGAGAAAGTGAATCAATGGAATTGCAATATTTCTATTTAGATAGAAATATTGTACACTTCTAACATTCATTGTCTGCTTCCATTCACTGATTGATATGTATCCTCAAAGTATCAGAGCACTATATGTTTTAAAATCCTTAGAATCTTTCTCTCTCTGACTTACTTCACTCTGTATGACAGACTCGAGGTGCATCTGGAACCTAAAAATAAAAAAGAACTTGTACTGATGAACCTAGTGGCAGGGCAGTAATAAAGACATAGACATAGAGAAGGGACTTGAGGACATGGGGAGGGGGAAGGGTAAGCTGGGATGAAGTGAGAGAGTAGCATTGACATATATACTCTACCAAATGTAAAATAGATAGCTAGTGGGAAGCAGCTGCATAGCACAGGGAGATCAGCTCTGTACTTTGTGACCACCTAGAGGGGTGGAATAGCGAGGGTGGGAGGGAGACACAAGAGGGAGGGGATATGGGGATATATGTATGCATATGGCTGATTCACTTTGTTGTACAACAGAAACTAACAGTACTGTGAAGCAACTGTACTCCAATAAATATCTATTTTAAAAACTCCTTAGAGTCTTTCACATTTCCAATCTCAGGTTAAAAACATCTTAAACGTCATCAAGCAAATCTCTCCTTTCTAGCTCTCCCACATGCCAAATGTTAGAATGTTCTCTACTATCTTTGTCAGATGATAGTGCTGGGGGTGTGGGTAGGATAACTGATTACTCTGGAACATACCCATATTTTAAGTTATTCTTTCCCTCATTTCTTTTGTCTCTAGAACTGCTTCAGGCCCCAGAGTACCTGAATATTACTTCTTAGAAAAAGTCAGGCCACTAAGAAGAGTCACATTCATTTTCTCCCATTTTCTCTATATATTCTGATGAACTTGGTCATCCTTCATCTGTTAATATCAAACCCCTAATTGAATCTATAACCTATACTCCTCTGAGAGTCTTAAATGTTCAGGTATTGGACATCTGGGAGTCATGCAAGCTCCCAAAATAGCATATATTTCTGTCATCATTTACATATAAGTAAGTTATATTGGTATAAAGATCATATAATAGCAGCAGCAACTCATGAATAATGATCATTTTAGGAAGGGCAAAAGGGCCTTTAGGAATGATCCAAGGCTGAACCCTATAACCTTTACTAAAGCACTTAAAGGATATAATTATCTCTTCAATTATTAGAATATTTCAAGATCATCAACTGGTCCTGGACCAAATGGAAATTTATTTAAATCATAACAACATGGAGACTGATTTTATTCCATATAATGGAATTAAACACAATCCCCAAAGATATCAACATAATTGTGGTTCTACTATAGAACCACGCTGGAAATGTATCCTTTGTTAAAATAAAATTTTAGATGAATAAAAGCTCACCAGTCATGAGAGAGTATATAATAATATACATTTTTAAAATATATTACTCACAGGGGCTTATTTTTCTATATCAAAATTTACACTTTCAACTCTTAGATTGATTTAGACTATATTCCTTGGATTTTTCTTGGGAATAATCCCATTTAGACCTTCTAATTGCATAGAATATGTAAAAAACTAGGAAGAAGCATAAGAAATTATCTGGTCTGGCTTTCTGCATGCAAGCAAGCAAGGATGGACAAGAATGTCAGTTCTGATTGGTCTTGATGGTTTAACTCTAGATTACCAAGAATGATTAAATTAACAATCATATAAGAACATTATATACTAAGGAGTTTTGGATGTATCTTGGTACTATAGGTACCAGTAGGTACTTAAGTTGCCTTATTTGATCCTTGCTATAGACTTATGGTATAGATACAATTATTATTTTCATTTTTCAGAGGAGGAAAATGAGGATTGGAGAGGTTAAACATTTAATACAAAAATCACACATCTGCAGAATCAAGATTCAAACCTAGGTCTGCCTCCAAAGCTAATTCCACCATACTGTATGTTACTTTTGCTTCCTTGTCCAGAATGATTAAATAGTTTTTATTCTGGATTCTAGAATAGGGATAAGCATAATTGTAAAACTGAACCAACTTCGATGGGCATTCCATAAACTCACTTGAGCAACCAAAGCCATTAATTATAGGACTTTCAGCCTATTTGCTGTAAGACAATCTCCTAGTTCCACTCTGAATCTATAGATTTGCCTGGATCAGCTCCTTATGATGCCTCTATTTTAATCATATGAACAAATATTGAACTCGCTCTCATAATTTCCATTTCCATCATTCCTGTCCAAGTCCATAACATCTTGTCTCTGGATTATTACATTAGCCTCCAATTCTCTCTTCTAGTTTATTTTATAAAAACACTGCCAGCTTTATCTTCTCTAAAAGTCTTTTTCAATATGTCATTGCTCTTCCCAAAATTCTTTAATGTAACCTCATCTAAGATAAATTGTGTCAACATTGCTAACACTATCTGGCTTATTCATCATTTTAATTTTACTGCTCCTTGTTTCTCAATATGAAATCCCCAGTTCAGCCAGATTGATGTATTATTTGTCACCAAATTATCATGTGAATACTCATCTCTCTTTACTGATTTGTTCATATTCATCTGGTTAACCAAAATGCTCAATTCCTTCCTCTCTTCCAATCCACATTATACGCTCTTTAATCTCTCCACTCCACCCAATCTCTGAAATCCAATAGTGTTTACTATCTGTTTGGTACATTGCATATGTTTCGTGTGTACAATGACTTAAATTTTCTTGGCTCTGTATTTGTTCTCTCCCAATTAGGCAAATGCTTCTCCCACACAGAAATTGTGGCATATTTCCTTACATTTATTTCCCAAAGTGTAGCTGCCTCGCACATAGTAGACATTCTATAAATACTTGTTTGATGTTAAATACATTAATGACCCCATAAGAAGATGGCAGTTTATCATAGAAGACAATATTTTCAAAGTTGCTAACCAATAGGTGCTAATTAAATAGTCCAAAATACTGAAAAAGAGGATAGAACACACAGTAATGCACTTTATGAACTAGAGCAAATAGTTCTGGCAGGTAACTATTTGCTTTGCCTTACCAAACACAATGTTTTGGGAACTCACTGTACATGTTGCAATGATTCCAATTTTAATTTGTTATAAAAGTGACACAAAGAGAACATCAACATGTAGTACATAATTGCTTTAGCCTCCTATATCCCTCATGTAAATGTAGGATAGGTTGGAAATATTTATTTAATTTGTCATATCCCTGTATGGAATCCCCCAGAACTTTGGCTTCTCTTCCCATAACCCTTACAAAAAGAACTGCTGCAGACTTTCATAGTGGGCTGGTTGAAATGTGAAATACATGTCCAAAATTTTTCCAACTTTTACCTAAAGTTAAAAACCATTTGCTTGAATTTTGGCGTGTATAATATTGGAAATGGAACATATTTCACTTGGAAATACCTGCTTTTAAAGTTTTTGAATCATTTTTCCATTTCGAGTTTCTGTTTTGCTTGGTTGTCTCTTCTCCCACCATTTTCTAAAAATTAATATTCTCTCTTTGAGGAATTGTAGCAAATAGTTTAGTCTTAAAGGTAATGTCCCATGAAATTATGAAAAGGATGATTGGCTTATATCCATTTTGCATAAAATTATTCATATTTCCATTGAGACGTGCAAGTTTTGGTTCTGTGTGTGTGTGTGTGAGGGAGAGAGAGAGAATGATAATCAGTGAAGTACAGATATTTATTATCAATATAACAATTGAAGTTTAATTATTTTAAATAAAGATATTTAAAAGAAATTTAACAAAGTAAAAAAAAAAACTGCATTGTATGAAAAAGTGAAAAGGAAGAACATCTCCCAAATATCATCAGTTTCCTTAAGATACCCAGTTTCACAAAAGGTGTTCCAGTCCACCCTGAAATACCTGCCTATTAAAGTAACAGATGCAGGCGTGTTCTTGTTAACCATATTCCTCATCCAACACATCAAGAGGGCTAAGCTGTTTCAGAAAACAACGAAACCATTTTCTCAGCTCCAAATTCAAGAAAGAATACGGAATGACTTAATATTTAGCCAACTCTAATGTTCAGTGAATCTGTGTTTTAAAAAATAAACACACCCGTGGTGAAATAAATCACCTTTTCAAAAAGTTTAAAAACAGCTGTAATTTTTTTTCAAAGACCTGTTATAAATATATTCTTGTATTTGATCGTCACACGCCCCCTTGTGGTAAACCATAGGAGAAAATCAGAAGGCTCTTGAAAACTGAAATGGCTTACTTTTCAGTACATTTAGGTCTAAATTACTCTTTTTGAAATTTCCTCATTTATTTTTGTAATAGATAATTGTGTAATAGAAATTAATACCATTGAAAATCCTGGGTTGCTCATATGGAAATAAACTCTTACGCTTTCTCACCATTTTAAAGAAAACATATACACAAGCATATCTCAGAGATGTTGAAGGTTTGGTTCTAGACCACTACAATAAAGTGAATATTGCAATAAAGGCAATATCGCAATAAAGCCAGTCATACAAGTTTTTTGTTTTCCCAGTGCAAATAAAACTTATGTTTACAGTGCACTGCGGTCTATTAAGTGTGCAATAGCATTATGTCTAAAGAAAACAATATACATACCTTAATTAAAAATACTTTATTGCTAAAACATGCTAACCATCATCTGACCCTTTAGCTAGTCATAATCTTTTTGCTGAAGGAGGGTTTCAAATATTTATAGAATTACCAAAATGTGACACGGAGACATGAAGCCAGCAAATGCTGTTGGAAAAATAGCGCTAACAGACTTCCTCAATGCAGGGTTGCCGCAAACCTTCAATTTGTAAAAAAAACGCCATTATCTGTCAAGCAAACAAAGAGAAGCACAATAAAACGAGGTATGCCTTGTATTTACAATAGTAGTAGACTAATTGTATTTTACAAAACAAATTACGGTATGTAAACCAAGAGAGAGCTATTTAATGAGAGATACTGATAGTCTCCTCGTGTCTTTCGTAACAAATTAAAATTGGAATAACTGCAACATATATAATGAGATCCCAATTAATTTTATATAGAAAGTCAGAGAAAGTAGTTTCATTTTCCAAAATAACATACCAACCACAATCTTGTTCTAAGGGCTGCAGTGAGGACTTATTAAGGAAAGCCTTTGTACAAATAGCATTAATGGTGCAGATTCTGAGCTTGGGTAGAAAAGTTGGACACGTGAGAGCACCAAAATATTAAGTACAAAGTCAGTTATGTGTCTGAAATAAATATCCTTTAGACACTACCATTTGTACAGAGTCCCGTATTAAGTCATGTGTAGAAATCAACAGAAATAGAGATCTGGTCCCTGCTAAACTGAAGGTTTTACAGTATAGTATAAAATATACAGTATGGTGGCATCTAAAGATCTGGGACTGCTCTGCCAAATGCTTCCTTAGTTAGAGCTACCAGATTTAGCAAATAATAGAGGAAGCCTGATTAAAATGGAATTTTACATAAACAGTGAAGGATGTTTTAATAAACTATTTCCCATGAAATCTTTGTTTCAATTACCAGTCTGTGATGAAATTTTCAACGATCTATATCATAACTCTTTGGATAGTGCAATGAGATTTTCATAGAACTAGATTTATTCCATCTTTTATTCTAAAGTTATGTCTGCCTCACATTTTTCGTTTGCACTAAAAATGCACACTTTCTATTATGAAATAATGATGACGTTTGATAGTATATTTTATTGTTTTTTAATTACCATAATTAAAAGTGACAACATATTTTATTATTTTAGATATATACTTATTTGTGTATATATATATATGCATATATATAATTCCTTTTAACTGCTATTTAGTATTCCATCATATAAATATATTGCATTACATTTATCTAGTTCCAGTTGACTAGATAATTTTGTTTCTAATTTTTGCCTTTAAAAACAATGTTGATTTCAGCATTCTTGTACATGTGTTCTTATGTACAGTGCATTTATATAAAATATATACCTAAAGTGTGAGTGTAGGAGCGTTAGGGTCTGCATATTTCCAATTTTAACCAGTACTAGCAAACTGCTTTCCAAATTGGCCGTATACATTTTTAACTCCATCAGCAATGTATTGAAGTGTTATTTTACCCATATGCTCACTGTATTTGACATCTTCAGACTTTATCCCAGCTTTATTTATTTATTTATTTTTACATCTTTATTAGAGTATGATTGTTTTACAATGGTGTGTTAGTTTCTGCTTTATAACAAAGTGAATCAGTTATACATATACATATGTTCCCATATCTCTTCCCTCTGGCATCTCCCTTCCTCCCACCCTCTCTATCCCACCCCTCCAGGTGGTCACAAAGCACCAAGCTGATCTCCCTGTGCTATGCAGCTTCTTCCCACTAGCTATCTACCTTACGTTTGTTAGTGTATATATGTCCATGCCTTTCTCTCGCTTTGTCACAGCTTACCTTTCCCCCTCCCCATATCCTCAAGTCCATTCTCTAGTAGGTCTGTGTCTTTATTCCTGTCTTACTCCTAGGTTCTTCATGACATTCTTTTTTCTTAAATTCCATACATATGTTAGCATATGGTATTTGTCTTTCTCTTTCTGACTTACTTCACTCTGTATGACAGACTCTAGGTCTATCCACCTTATTACAAATAGCTCAATTTCATTTTCTTTTATGGCTGAGTAATATTCCATTGTATATATTTGCCACATCTTCTTTATCCATTCATCCAATGATGGACACTTAGGTTGTTTCCATCTCTGGGCTATTGTAAATAGAGCTGCAAAGAACATTTTGGTACATGACTCTTTTTGAATTATGGTTTTCTCAGGGTACATGCCCAGTAGTAGGATTGCTGGGTCATATGGTAGTTTTATTTGTAGTTTTTTAAGGAACCTCCATACTGTTCTCCATAGTGGCAGTACCAGTTCACATTCCCACCAGCAGTGCAAGAGGGTTCCCTTTTCTCCACACCCTCTCCAGCATTTATTGTTTCTAGATTTTTTGGTGATGTCCATTTTGACTGGTGTGAGATGATATCTCATTGTAGTTTTGATTTGCATTTCTCTAATGATTAATGATGTTGAGCATTCTTTCATGTGTTTGTTGGCAGTCTGTATATCTTCTGTGGAGAAATGTCTATTTAGGTCTTCTGCCCATTTTTGGATTGGGTTGTTTGTTTTTTTGTTATTGAGCTGCATGAACTGCTTATAAATTTTGGAGATTAATCCTTTGCCAGTTGCCTCATTTGCAAATATTTTCTCCCATTCTGAGGGTTGTCTTTTTGTCTTGTTTATGGTTTCCTTTGCTGTGCAAAAGCTTTGAAGTTTCATTAGGTCCCATTTGTTTATTTTTTTTTCCATTTTCTCCCTGACTTCAGACAAAGGTACAAAGATACAGTACTGTACAAAGGTATTGTACAAAGTACTGTACAAAGGTACAGTAATCAAGACAGTATGGTACTGGCACAAAAACAGAAAGATAGATCAATGGAACAGGATAGAAAGCCCAGAGATGAACCCACGTACATATGGTCACCTTATCTTTGATAAAGGAACCAGCTTTATTTAAATATAACTGACATAACATTGTTTAAATTTAAGGTGTACAAGGCGTTTCTGTTATGGTAAGAACATCAAGCTCTACTCTCATAATCTGATAGAGCCACTTCTTACACATAACTCTTTAACCTGCAATAGCATTCTTTATGGCCTTCCTATGCTCTGGACTGGCCTGCTACACCATCCAATCCTGCCACTGCTTCCCAAAATTCACACTATAATGATCAGCCCGTGCCTCCCTTCTCTCAATAATGCCCTAGACTCCAGATCTCCTTTTATCAGTCAGAGCTTTTTGTTCCTTTATGTCACATTTTTTCAGAGTCTAGATTAATTTCCACTAAAGAATTACTGTATGATTAATGATTTAAAGGGTTATCTTTCTCAGTTTATATTTGCATTTTAATTGTTTTTGTCAAGGAAAGAAACCAATGCCCCTAGGGAGGATGAGCTTGAATGATGGGTGTGATTATGTCTTTAGAGTGACATTCAATCACACCACTAATGTGTCATTGTTACCCAGCACACTAGGAAATTAAGGTAGCTCTGGTTAAAACAGTTCATACTTGGGTTTAACTAAAAGTCAACTAAAACCCTTTTTTACTTGAAAACTTTAAAATATGTATGAACATGTTTCTTAGTTTATTCAAAGTAGTCTGGTGACCATGATTAAAAATTTGCTCATTTTTCAGGACCTAGGAGTCATCTTTTTGAGCATCAGTTTCCAGTCAGAACCGAAGATAACAATGGAGGTAGAAACAAGTACACCAATTCTGTTGTGTACTGAGTCCAGGATATAATCTGAAATCTTTTCTTTTTTTGGTTAATAAATCATTGATGCCAGCTGTGTTGTTTTATGTTTTCCTTAATTACAATTTTACTATACCTGCCTTTGTGTAGTTTTTGTATTATGATAACTTTATTTCTCATGTGTGACTTTATTATAGTTGATTCTAATAGTGATTTTCAGTCTGCACATACTTGATTTACATTTTATACTTCTTAAAAGTCTTGTTAAAATGCCAGTGACAAAAATGCAGCCACAACTTGGAAATTGCCTACAGAAAAACAGTTTGGACTTTACCATCCAGCATCATTTCATGTGTTCCTAATACAGTTTTCTGAAACATATTAGTTGCTCAATAAATGTGATAAAAAATCTTGAATGAATTAGTGACCAGGTTCGCTTTGAATTTGCAAGTTAGTGTTTTCCTCTAGAAATCTATCAGATCACTATGTTTATTTGCAAAAGGTCTAGAATGACTCTCTTTCTAGTTGTTGATGGAGAGGCTATTTGAACAGTGTTTACCGCCTGACTCCTTGTTTGATTGTGGCTTCCAAGCAGGATAAAAAGAAAATATTCCTCCAAAAGAAGTGCACATTTATCAGATGAAGAGGCATGAAGAGCCAGAGTCTCTTGTTTCTCTTCTGAGCTATTATAGAGTGTGCTTGGAAGAAATGACTATAAATTTAGCTGAATGGTTCTTATTCTCCCATAGCCAAAAGTTGAGCCTGAATCAGTTGAGCAATAGAGAAGGTAGTAGCTTTTGAAACATAGTGGCCACATTAATGTGGTCTGCACAATTATCTGTCACCTGGGGCAAATTATTTAGAAAAAAATTACTTATATTAACAAAACTGTTCTCCCTGCTTATATTTCACCCTAACAAACAGTGTATAGAGGTTGATTAGTTACTGCGTATTTCATCCCTCTGTAACTAAACACAGAGAGGACTATATGCTAGTTTTTCCTTCTTTTCTATGGTTCCTGAAAACTTAGCAGAGAGAAATTTACAAGTCTGGAAAGCAACAAAAGCTTAGCTTAGTTAGCATGCAAAGAAATATGACAACTTTTGGGGTTTGGAGTTATAACAATTTGAAACTGGTGAAAATGTTAAAATGCTGCTCTTTATCCCTTCCCCCTCTTTCCGTGTACTGCCAGCTGCATTCTTTAGTCACTAATTCATGCAGTATGGTTTGCAAGTAACTATAAAACAATATTTTCCCTTCTGATATTCCTTACGTTTTCATTTGTGGCCTAAATGATCTATGTAAGAAATATTTACTTTGAGGCTTTGGTTTGGCTCAAAAAATGCCAAGTGATCAAACCCAGGCAATGAGTCCATTGATCACAGCAATGGAACCTTTGAGTGTAGAATAACGTACAGGCAAGCTGCTACAAAATGTTTCCAAATTATATTTGCAAATTTAATGACCCTAATGTTATCCCATGTCTGAAAGACAGGTAAAAACTTGAATTTTTTCTGAATTTTTTTTTTGTCTTTAGCGTCTTCATGAAAGAAAATAAAAGTTAAAATAGATGGTAAAGTTTATCTTTGATGGTTCTAGTTGTCCTTTTCTTCAGTTGTCCCCTCTTTGTTTACTGATTTACTTTTAACCCTTATTCAATTTGATTTTCAGGAGATATTTGTGAATGTGAATGTGAGACATTGTCTACATTTTGGGTTACCCCAATCTCTTACAGTAAGAATGGAGTTTCTGGGACTAAAAAAAACTGTAGTAAATGAGGGGAGGAGTTGTACACATGTAGGGGTATTTTTTTTGATTAAGTAATCTCCCTGTATGCTTGAAACTATACTTTGTAAATACCCCCCCACTCTAAGTCCTCTTCCAATGTAATCTACTTATAAACTATATGATAATTTTGTATACCACAAACTAAGATAATTCTCCACATATTCTTGTGTCTTTGGGGGAAACACACACACACACACACACATACACACACACAAAACACTTTCAAGTCTTTGGAGTAGATGTGTATGAAACAATATACAAAGCAAAGATTTTCTGTAGGAGTGTATTTTTATGAATGCAAAATGTTACCTAAAATGATATCTGAAATTACAAGCATGAACTTAAAATGGCTGAACCAACTTCCAAGTAATTGTAATTTCTGTAAGAATTTTTGTGGTGTATATGCTCCCACAATGAGTGATCTAAAGTTAATAAAGAAAAGTCATTGAAGGGAAAATTGGTAAGATATGCACAAAATGGCCTCTCTTGCACCAGTAAGAACTGGCTTCAGCACACCACTGATAGGTTATCAACTTATGTTATCCTCTTTCAAGATACTTACACTACAGAAGAGAACCCCACAAAAGATCACTATTTAAAGAAAATAATAATTTGCTAATAGTGCAAGTGAAAATTATAGTGAGAGAAATTTTGGGGTAAGATTGGTAAGTTACTTCCTCATACTCCTTGAATCACATCATGTTAATCAGCTCCTCTTCAGCCCATCAGTAATAGTACCCCAGTACAATGTGGAATGTGGCATAACTGGTTTGCTATGGAAGTTTTATAAATCAATGTCCCCAAAGACCTGGATTTCTAGGCATATTTTATGGCTCTTTTCTTAAATATTGAGCTAATTGCTTTTTTGATTTTAGCTTCAGGTGACCATAGAAAGTAAAATAATAACCAATGTTAAATAGAACAAACTTACAACAAACTTACATTCACCTTATATAAGGAACCATAGAGTTCATGAACTTGTTTCCACATTATTTCATTCTTTTTCCTTCTGCAAGTTCAATTACTGCCACATCTCATTTCTCTTAGGCTTAACTGCCTCATTACTACTTGTTGATATATTCTCACACCACTGCTACCTTCTTTGTCAAAATATGAAATAAGAAATGGAAGTCCCATGAGTCTGAATCAGAGGCCAAAACCCTAAAAGAGAGGTCCAGCAGACATCAGGTTACTGGAATTTTCCAGGGTAGCTCTCAAGTCAAATATGATTTAGGAATTGGATTCTGTACTGACTCAGTGGCCTGGCTTGCTGTATGAGGCATATGAAAGGAGAAACTAAAATATAAGCAGATAAAATTGTCTTGGTATGCACTCACCACTATGCATATATTAATTAAAATGTGAATTACAGTCAAATTATTCATAAAGGCTCTGTCAAAATAGTATCAGTGTCTAATAGAGGGAAAGCCCTAGGCCTAATGGAGGGTTTAAGGACAGAATGATTTGTTGGAAAAAAACTTTCTTTCCTCTATATTTGCCAGGATTCTTAAGTCTCTGACTGCAGGTGTTTAAATCCCAAGGTTGGTTTAAAATACCTATGTCTAACTTGGATCAAGATGAACAGTATTCTGGAGTTTTTCAGGAACTGGTAAAAAAATATTTAAGAATATGATCCTGTCAAGGCTATCCCTTGACAAAATAAATATGTAGAATGTATCTTCAGTAGCTTTTCTCTTTTTCAGATATTCTTCTTTCCTGTTTTTGGCACCCTGTCGTGTCATATATCACAGGTCCCAAGTGATGTTCCTCCCCTGTTAATCAGATGTGTCATCAGAGAATTTTGACATATTTGAAGTGATCTTGCCTCACTTTGAAGAGTCCAGCCTCATTTTTTCATAAAACATATCAGTCTTATTAGCTGTCTCTCAAAGTGGTGTTCTCTGCAATCATCCAGTCCTATAGACACAGGGAGAAAAATATGAAGGGACCACTGGTACTAAAATAATCCTTTATTTATTCTTTTCTATTATAGTAAAATTTACCATTTTAACAATTTTAAAGTGTGTAAGCCTATGGTATTAAATACATTTATAATGTAGTACATCATCACTATCTAGTTCAAAAAGTTTTACATCATCTGAAAGAGAAACACTGTAAACTTTAAAAAAAATCACTTGTCGTTCCCCACTCTGCACAACCTAAGACAAACACTTACCTGCTTTCTGTATCTATGGATTTGCATTTCATATAAATGGAATCATACAACATGTGACCTTTAGTTTCTGGTTTCTTTCATTTATCATTATTTTCAAAGTTCATCTGTGTGGTAGCTTACATTAGTACATCATTCTTTTTTATGGCTGAACAACATTCCATTGTATAAATATACCACATTTTATCTATTTATCAGTTGATGGAGGTTTGAGTTTTTCTGCTTTAACATTATGAATAGCGCTGTTATAAACATTCATGTACAAATTTTTATTTGAACACCTGTTCTCAATTCTTTGGGATATATATCAAGGAATGGAATTGCTGGATCATATGGTATTTCTATGATTGGCTTTTTGATGGACCACCAAAATGTTTTCCATAGCAGTTGCACCATGATACAGTCCCACCAACAAATTATGGGGATTTCTGTTTCCCCACATCATCACCAACCCTTGTTATTTTCTATTTCTTTGAACATGGCTATCCTAGTGAATGTGAAGTGGTATCTTGTTGTGGGTTTTATTTGCATTTTCGTAAGGACAAATGACATTTGAGCATATTTTCATGTGCTTATTGGCCATTTCTTTATCTTACTAGGATAAATTTCTATTTAGATCTCTTGTCTATCTTTCTAAGTTGGGTTGCTGAACTTTTGGTTGTTGAATTGTAAGTGTTGTTTATATATTGTGAATTTATATATTCTGAATTCTTGATCTGTATTAGATATATGATTTGCAAATATTTCATTGTATAAGTTTAAGGCATACAGAATGATGGTATGAATTACATATATTGTGAAATGATAGGTTCAGCTTCTCATATAGATACAACAAAAAGAAAGGAAAAGAAGAAAAGAAAAAAATTCTCCCTGTGATAAAAATTCTTAGGATTTACTTTGTTAACAACTTTCCTATATATCCTACAGAAGTGTTAACTATAGTCATCATGTTGTACATTACATCTCTAGTATTTATTTATAACAGAGAGATTGTACCTTCTGACCACTTTCCTTCTATTCCTTGTCCCCCACCCACTGCCTCTGGTAACCACAAGTCCAATCTCTTTTTCTATGAATTTTCTTTTTAAGATTCCATATGTAAGTGAGATCATACAGTATTTGTTTTTTCTGTCTGACTTATTTCATTTAGCATAATGTCTTCAAAATCTTTTCATGTTGTCCAAAAGGTAAGATTTCCTTGTTTTTCATGGCTAAATAATATTCTATTAAATATCTCAAAAATTCTTTATTCATGTATGTCTTGGTTATTGTAAATAATGCTGCTATGAACATGGGGATGCAGATATCATTTTGAGTTAGTGTGTTCATTTCCTTTGGATATATTCCCAGAAGTGGAATTTCTGGATCATACGGTAATTCTATTTTTAATTTTTTGAGTGTCCTCCATACTGTTTTCTATAACGGCTGTACCAAGTTGTTACAATCACAACAACAGTGCATGAGGTTTCCCATTTCTCCAGATCCACACCAGCATTTGTCATCTCTTGTCCTTTTTTATAATGATGACTCTAAGAGGTGTGAGATGATATATCATTGTGGCTTTAATTTGCATTTCTCTAATTATTAGTGTTTTTAAACATCATGTCATATGATGTGAAAAACTTTCATTTCATATGAAAGTGCCTGTTGGCCTTTCATATATCTTCTTTGGAAAAAATGTCAGTTCAAATTCTTTGCCTATTTTTAAACTGGGTTATTCGTTTTTTTGCAATTGAGTTGAAAGAGTTATATATATATTTTGAATATTAACCCCTTAACAGATGTGTGGTTTGCAAGTAATTTTCCCATTCTGCAGTTTGTTTTTCACTTTGTTGATGGTCTATTTTGCCGTGGAGAAGCTTTTTAGTTAGGTGACGTCCTGGTCCTACTTGTTTATTTTTCATTTTGTTGCTTGTGCTTTACCTGTAATATATTGGGTTGGCGAAAAAGTTTGTTTGGGATTTTCTGGAGCATATGGGAAAACCCAAAAGAATTTTTTGGCCAACCCAATACAATACATAATTACCAAGATCTACATCAAGGAGCTTTATTCCTCTGTTTTATTCTAGCAGTTTTACAGTTTCAGGTCTTATATTTAACTCTTTAATGCATTTTGAGTTAATTTTTGTGAGTGGTGTAAGATATAGGTCCAGTTTTATTATTTTACATGTGAATATCCAATTATCCTCAAACCATTTATTGAAAAGACTTTTTTCTATTAAGTATTATTGGCTCCCTTGTCATGTATTACTTAACTGTATATGCTTGCATTTATTTCTGGGCTCTTGATTCTTCTGTTCCATTGGTCTACTTGTCTTCTTTAATTTGTTAAGACATTTTTGTGGCCTAACATATGTTTTATCCTAGAAAATGTTCAATGTGCACTTTAGAAGAATGTGTTAGAAGAATGTGTTCTACTGTTAGATAGAATGTTTTATGTATTTGTTAAGTACATTTGGCCTATAGTGTTGTCAAATCTGCTGCCTCTTTATTGATTCTCTGTCTGCATGGTCTATCCATTGTTGAGAGCTGGATTTTAAAATCCTCAACTATTACTGTATCACTGTCTATTTCTCCTTTTAGTTATTATTTTTTCCTTTATATATTTAGGTGCTCCGATATTGGGTGTGAAAATATTTACAATTGTTATATCTTTTTGATAAAGTGACCACTTTATCATTATATAATGACCTCCTTTGTCTCTTTTTACCATTTTTAATTTAAAGTGTATTTTTTAAATATAAGTATGGCTACTCCTGGTTATTTTGGTTACTATTTGCTTAAAATGTCTTTTTCTATCCCTTCACTGTAAGTCTCTTTATGTCTAAGGCTAAAGTGAGTCTCTTGAAGGCAGCATATTGTTGGAATATTTTTTATTCATTCAACCATTCTGTCTTTTAACTGGAGAATTTTATGTGCTTACATTGAAAGTAATTATTTATAGGTTAGGACTTACTAGGAGATTTTTTTTGTATATATTCAGGAAACTAATTTATTGTCAGATCTCTCTCTATATATTTTATCTCTCACCCTCTACTATTATCTACATTTCAAATATATTTTCCAAGTCTATAGCTCACTTTTTCACTCTCTTAAGAATTGTTTTTAAATGAATAGAAGTTAGTAATTTTAGTAAAGATCAAATTATAAATCTTTTATTGTATAGTGAATGATTTTTGTGTTATGCTGTCATGTTTTTTCCTAGAAACTTTCTTGTTTCTCTTGTATATTTACATTTACAATCCATTTCAAATTAATAGTAGCGTATAATGTGAGTTAGAGTTAAGATTCATTGTTTTACATAAAGATATCCAACTGTCCCAAGTACAATTTATCCAAAAAGAACACCTTTTATCTTTTGAAGACATAAATATACTTGTTGTAAATCAGATGACCATATTTTGTAAGTTTGTTTATAAATGCCAGTTTTTCCTTTTCTCTATGGTATGTCCTCATGCTAGGGTCACACTATCTTTTATTATTGAAGTACAGTTGATTTATAATATTGTGATACTTTCATGTGTACAGCAAAGTGATTCAGTTATATCTATAGATATATATTTTTTTCAGATTGCTTTCCATTATAGGTTATTACAAGATATTGAATATAATTCACTGTGCTATACAGTATATCTTTGTTGCTTATCTATTTTACGTATAAATAATGCTACTCCCATACTCCTAACTTATACCTCCCCCTCCCTTTCCTCTTTGGTAACCATAGGTTTGTTTTCAAAGTCTGTGACTCTGTTTCTGTTTTGTACATAGATTTATTTGTACTATATTTTACATTCCACATATAAGTGATATCATATAACATATGTCTTCCTCTGTCTGACTTACTTCACTAAGTATAATATTCTCCAGGTCTATCCACTTTGCAAATGGCAGTATTTCATTCTTTTTAATGCTGAGTAATATTCCATTGCATTTATATACCACATCTTGTTTATCCATTCATCTGTTGATAGACACTTAGTTTGCTTCCATGTCTTGGCTATTGTAAATAGTGCTTCAGTGAACATTGAGGTGCATGTATTTTTTGAATTATGGTTTTCTCCAGATATATGTCCGAGACTGGGATTGCTGAATCATATGGTAGCTCTATTTATAGTTTTTTTTAAGGAATCTCCACACTGTTTTCCATAGTGGCTGTACCAATTTCCATTCCCACCAACAGTGTAGGAGGGTTCCCTTTTCTCCACACTCTCTCCAGAATTTACTATTTGCAGACTTTTTAATGATGGCCATTCTGACCAGTGTGAAGTGGTACCTCATTGTAGTTTTGATTTTCATTTCTCTGCTAATTAGCGATGTTGAGCATCTTTTCATGTGCATTTTGGACATCTGTATGTCTTCTTGGAGAAATATCTATTTAGGTCTTCTGCCCATTATTTGATTGGGTTACTTGTGTTTTCAATACTGAGTTGTATGTATTTGTATATTTTGAATATTAACCCTTTGTTAGCTGCATTGTTTGCAAATTTTTTCTCCAATTCCATTGGTTGTCTTTTCATTTTGTTGATGCTTTCCTATGCTGTGCAAGAACTTTTAAGTTTGGTTAGGACCCATTGGTTTGTTTGCTTTTATTTCTTTTGCTTGGGAGACTGATCTAAGAAACTATTGCCATGATTTATGTCAGAGAATGTTTTGCTTATATTCTCTTCTAGGAGTTTTATGGTATCATGTCTTATATTTAGGACTTTAGCATTTTGAGTTTATTTTTGAATATTGGTGTGAGAAAGTGTTCTAAATTCATTGAGTTACAGGTAGCTGTCCAGAATTCCCAACACCACTGGTTGAAGAGACTATCTTTTCTCCATTTTATATTTTTTCTTCCTTTGTTGTAGATTAATTGACCATAGGTGTGTGGATTTATTTCTGAGCTCTCTATTATGTTCCACTGATCTGTATGATTGTTTTTATGCCAACACCACACTGTTTTGATTATTGCAGCTTTGTGGTATAGTCAGAAGTCTAGAAGGGTTATACCTCCAGCTTTGTTCTTTTTCCTTAGGATTGCTTTGGCAGTTTGGGTCTTTTTGGTTCCTTGTAAATTTTAGGAGTATTTGTTCTAGTCCTGTGAAAATTGTCATGTTTATTTTGATAGGGGTTGCATTAAATCTGTAGAATGATTCGGGTAGTATGGCCATTTTAACAATATTAATTATTCCAATCCAAGAGCATGGGATATCTTTCCATTTCTTTGAACCATCTTCAATTTTCCTTATCAAAGTTTTATACTTTTCAGTGTATAGGTCTTTCACCTCTTGGTTGAGATTATTCCTAGGTATTTTATTCTTTTTGATGTGATTTTAAATGGGATTTTTTTTTACTTTCCCTTTCAGACATTTTATTATTTGTGTAAAGAAATAAAACAGACTTCTGTATGTTAATCTCCTATACTGCTACCTTGATGAAATCATTTCTGAGCATATTGTGCTTTTAGTGAGATAAATTGAAGGATTTTCTAAGTTATTTGCGTATGTGTAAAATTAACAAATAATTGAAAACTCTCAATAAGAGTCATAATTTTACCCAACTCACTCTGTAAAAGAGTGGGTTTTTTTGACCCTCTCTCTAGAGCAGCCTGACAAAACAACTTTGTGCCACTGTTGCTACATCTAGTAGAATCTGTGGATGGAATTTCTGTCACTCTTTTAACAGGATGGTGAAGATCCAGCATAGTACAGAGAGGAACTGTTGATACTGATGTGTTTTATCTTTCTACCATTAGTGTGTTTCATTATTTGCCTGGAGTGGTGAGAACTTTAACTGCTACTTTAACCTACTTTAGGGATCATTTTGTTCCTCCCCACTGTGTTTAGTGATAGCGGGAAGTGTCATTAAAACTTGCCATTTTTTCTCATCCTGTGTGTTGTTTTTCTCTTTGTAAGGACTCACTTTATTAGAGGAAAAAAAAATCTAATTCCTAGAGGAAAACATAGGCAGAACACCCTTTGACATAAATCACAGCAATACTTTTTTGTATCCATCACCTAGGGTAATGGAAATAAAAGCAAAAATAAACAAATGAGACCTAAGTAAACTTAAAAGCTTCTGCACAGCAAAGAAAACTAAACAAAATGAAACAACAACTTACTGAATAGGAGAAACATCTGCAAATGATGTGAGCAGCAAGGGATTAAGCTCCAAAATATACAAACAGCACATACAGCTTAATATCTATCTATCTAACTATCTAAACCAACTACCCAATCAAAAAATGGGCAGAAGACCTAAATAGACATTTCTCCAAAAAGACATATATATGTCCAACAGGAACATAAAAAGATGTTCAACATCACTAATTATTAAAGAAATGCAAATCAATAAAACAATGAAGTATCACCTTACACCAGTCAGAATGGCCATCATTAAAAATTCTACAATTAGTAAATGCTGGAAAGGGTGTGGAGAAAGGGCAACTCTCCTGCACTGCTGGTGAGAATGTAAATTGGTGCAGTCACTATGGAGAACAGTATGGAGGTTCCTTAAAAAAGTAAGAGTTACCACATGATCCAGCAACCCGACTTCTGGGCATATATATCAAAAAATACATGTTGAATCAATATATGTACTTCAGTGTCCTGACAGGAAATTGTTGGAATGTATTCTTCTAACCTTTAATGGAATAAGTTTAACTAATATCTAAAATTATGGTCATATAATTACTTTGTTCATTTATTCAGCAAACATTACTTAGTCCAGTTTCTAAATAATTTCTCAGATGCAAAGGTAGATTTTTTTGTTTGCATAATTTATTTATTAATATATAGTAGTGTGTACCTGTTAATCTCAAACTCCTAATTTGTCCCTCTTCACTTTCCCCTTTAGTAACCATAAGTTGCTTTCTATGTCTGTGAATCTATTTCTGTTTTGTAAGTAAGTTCATTTGTATCATTTTTTTAGATTCAACATATAAGCATTATCATATGGTATTTGTCTTTCTCTGGCTTACTTCACTTAGTATGATAATGTCTAGACCCATCCATTTTGCTGCAAATGGCATTAGTTCATTCTTTTTTATGGCTGAGTAATATCCCATCATATATATATATATATATATATATATATATATATATATATATAATATCACATCTTCTCAATGGACATTTAGGTTGCTTCCATGTCTTAGATATTGTAAATAGTGCCACCATGAACATTGGGGTACATGTATCTCTTTGAATTATAGTTTTTCTCTGGATATATGCCCAGGTGTGGTATCACTGGATCACATGGTAACTCTATTTTTAGTTTTTTAATGGAGAAAAAACAGTCTCTTCAATAAATAGTGCAGGGAAAATTGAACAGCTACATGTGAAAGAATGAAATTAAAACATTTTCTAACACCATATATAAAAATAAATTCAAAATAGATTAATGACCTAAAATTAAGACCAGATACTACAAAACTCTAGAGGAAAACTTAGGCAGAACACTCTTTGACATAAATCACAGCAAGATCTTTTTTGATCCACCTCCTAGAGTAATGGAAATAAAAACAAAAATAAACAAATGGGACCTAATGAAACTTAAAAGGTTTCTCACAGCAAAGGAAACCATAAACAAAATGTAAAGACAACTTAAGGAATGGGAGAAAATATTTGAAAATGATGTGACTGACAAGAGATTTTAATTTCCAAAATATGCACACAGCTCATACAGCTCAATATAAAAAAAAAAAAAACAAACAACCCAATCAAAAAAATGAGCAGGGCTGCCCTGGTGGCACAGTGGTTGAGAGTCTGCCTGCTGATGCAGGAGACATGGGCTCGTGACCTGGTCCAGGAAGATCCCACATGCCGCGGAGTGGCTGGGCCCGTGAGCCATGGCCGCTGAGCCTGCGTGTCCGGAGCCTGTGCTCCGCAACGGGGAGAGGCCACAGCAGTGAGAGGCCCATATACCTCAAAAAAAAAAAAGGGCAGAAGTTGTAAGAAGACATTTCTCCAAAGAATAATATATAGGTGGCTAATAGGCACATGAAAAGATGCTCAGCTTCGCTCATTGTTAGAGAAATGTAAATCAAAACTGCAATGAGGTATCACCTCACACCGGTCAGGATGGCCATCATCAAAAAGTCTACAAACAATAAATGCTGGAGAGGGTGTAGAGAAAAACAAACCCTCCTACACTATTTGTGGGAATGTAAATTGGTGCAGCCACTATGAAGATACACTCTAAATAACTTTCAACTACATAATACAAAATTGTTTGCTATAGCTATCATTTACATTAGATCCTCAGAATAACTGGAAGTTTGTACAATTTGATTAACATCTACATAATTTCCAACCGCCATGCCCAAGTAAGCACTATACAATTCTCTGTTTCTATGAGTGTGGCTCTTTTAAATTCCACATATAAAGGATATTATAAAAAAGAAGGATATTATCTAATAGATGTCTTTCTCTGCCATTATTTCACTTATCATAATGTCCTAAAGTTCCTTCTATGTCGTTACAAGTGGTAAGACTTACTTCTTTCTCATGGCTGAATAATAAATATTCACTTATTTTCTTTATCCATTCATCCATAGACGACACTTAGGTTGTTTCCATATCTTGGCTATTGTGACTAATGCTGTAAGAATTACAGAAATGTAGATATCTCTTTGAAATACTGATTTATTTACTTTATAAGTACCCAGAATTGGAGTTGCTGGTAGTTCTATTCTTAAAAATTTTTTGAGGAACCTCCATAGTGTTTTCCATAGTGGCTATACAAATTACTTTCCCACCAGCAGTACCCAAGTTTTCGCTTTTCTTCACACCCTTGCCAACTCTTGTTATCTCTTGTCTTTTTGATAACAGCCATTCTAACTGGTGTGAGGTAATATCTCACTGTGGTTTTGCTTTGAATTTCCCTAATAATTAGTGATATTCATTCAGTTATTATTCATTCACTATTCAATAATAGTGATAACATTTCATTGTATATGTTGGCCATTTGCATGCCTTCTTTGGAAAAGAAAAGGCCATTTGCATGTTCAATTCGAAGATGTGACACATATATACAATGGAATATTACTCAGCCATAAAAAGGAACGAAACTGAGTTATTTGTAGTGAGGTGGATGGACCTAGAGACTGTCATACAGAGTGAAGTAAGTCAGAAAGAAAAAAAACAAATACCGTATGCTAACACATATATATGGAATCTAAAAAAAAGAAAAAAGAAAATTGTGAGAAGAACCTAAGGGCAAGATGGGAATAAAGATGAAGACCTACTAGAGAATGGACTTGAGGATACGAGGAGGGGGAAGGGTAAGCTGGGATAAAGTGAGAGAGTGGCATGGACGTATATACACTACCAAACGTAAAATAGATAGCTAGTGGGAAGCAGCCACATAGCACAGGGAGATCAGCTCAGTGCTTTGTGACCACCTAGAGGGGTAGGATAGGGAGGGTGGGAGGGAGAGAGATGCAAGAGGGAAGAGATATGGGGACATATGTATATGTATAACTGATTCACTTTGTTATAAAGCAGAAACTAACACACCTTTGTAAAGCAATTATACTCTAATAAAGATGTTTAAAAAAAGACTGTTCAATTCTTCTGCATATTTTAAAATCAGATTGTTTTATTGCTATTGATTTGTATGAGTTCCATATATATTTTGGATATTAACCTTTTATCAGATATATGATTTTCAAATATTTTCTCCCATACTATATGTCACCTTTTTATGTTGTTGATTCTTTGCTTTTTTACGAAGAGCTTTTAAGTTTGATATAGTTCTGCTTATTTATTTTTGCTTTTGTTGCTTTAGCTTTTGGTGTCATATACAAAAACTCTTTGCCACAACCAATGCCAAAGAGCTTTTTCAATATTTTTTTCTTCTATAAGTTTTATGGTTTCAGGTCTTATGCTTAAGTCTTTAATCCATTTTGGAGTTAATTTTTGTAAGTTGTGTAAGATAGGGGCCCAAATTCATTCCTCTGCATGTAATTCTCCAGTTTTACCAATACTATTCATTGAAGAGTCTATTCTTTCCCACTGAGTATTCTTTACACACTTGGAAAATATTAGGCTCACCATATCTGTGAATGTTTATTTCTGGGCTTGCTATTCTGTTCCATTGATCTATGTGTCTACTTCTCTGTCAGGACCAGACTACAGATTTGTATTATAGTTTGAAAAGAGAAAGTATGATGCCTTCAGCTTTGTTCTTTTTCGTGATTGATTGGCTATTTGGGGCATTTTGCAGTTCCACACACATTTTAGAATAGTTTGTTCTACTTTTGTGGAAAATGCCAATGGGATTTGGATTTAGATTATATTAAATCTGTACAGGGCTTTGGGTAGTATGGGCATTTTTTAACGTCTTTATTGGGGTATAATTACTTTACAATGGTGTGTTAGTTTCTGCTTTATAACAAAGTGAATCAGTTATACATATACATATGTTCCCATATCTCTTCCCTCTGGCATCTCCCTCCCTCCCACCCTCCCTATCCCACCCCTCCAGGCGGTCACAAAGCACTGAGCCGATATCCCTGTGCCATGCGGCTGCTTCCCACTAGCTATCTACCTTACGTTTGGTAGTGTGTATATGTCCATGATTCTCTCTTGCCCTGATACAGCTCACCCTTCCCCCTCCTCTTATCCCCAAGTCCATTCTCCAGTAGGTCTGTGTCTTTATTCCTGTCTTACTCCTACGTTCTTCATGACATTTTTTTTTCTTCTTAAATTCCATATATATGTGTTAGCATATGGTATTTGTCTTTTTCTTTCTGACTTACTTCACTCTGTATGACAGACTCTAGGTCTATCCACCTCATTACAAATAGCTCAATTTCATTTCTTTTAATGGCTGAGTAATATTCCATTGTATATATGTGCCACATCTTCTTTATCCATTCATCCGATGCTGGACACTTAGGTTGCTTCCATGTCCTGGCTATTGTAAATAGAGCTGCAATGAACATTTCCGTATATGACTCTTTTTGAATTTTGGTTTTCTCAGGGTATATGCCCAGTAGTGGGATTGCTGGGTCATATGGTAGTTCTATTTGTAGTTTTATAAGGAACCTCCATACTGTTCTCCATAGTGGCAGTACCAGTTCACATTCCCACCAGCAGTGCAAGAGTGTTCCCTTTTCTCCACACCCTCTGCAGCAATTATTGTTTCTAGATTTTTTGATGATGGCCATTCTGACTGGTGTGAGATAATATCTCATTATAGTTTTGATTTGCATTTATCTAATGATGTTGAGCATTCTTTCATGTGTTTGTTGGCAGTCTGTATATTTTCTTTGGAGAAATGTCTATTTAGGTCTTCTGCCCATTTTTGGATTGGGTTGTTTCTTTTTTTGTTATTGAGATGCATGAGCTGCTTCTAAATTTTGGAGATTAATCCTTTGCCAGTTGCTTCATTTGCAAATATTTTCTCCCATTCTGAGGGCTGTTCTTTGGTCTTGTTTATGGTTTCCTTTGCTGTGCAAAAGCTTTGAAGTTTCATTAGGTCCCATTTGTTTATTTTTGTTTCCATTACTCTAGGAGGTGGGTCAGAAAGAATCTTGCTGTGATTTATGTCATAGAGTGTTCTGCCTATGTTTTCCTCTAAGAGTTTGACAGTTTCTGGCCTTACATTTAGGTCTTTAATCCATTTTGAGCTTATTTTTGTGTATGGTGTTAGGGAGTGATCTAATCTCATACTTTTACATGTATCTGTCCATTTTTCCCAGCACCACTTATTGAAGAGGCTGTCCTTTCTCCACTGAACATTCCTGCCACCTTTATCAAAGATAAGGTATCCATATGTGCGTGGGTTTATCTCTGGGCTTTCTACCCTGTTCCATTGATCTATCTTTCTGTTTTTGTGCCAGTACCATACTGTCTTGATTACTGTAGCTTTGTAGTATAGTCTGAAGTCAGGGAGCCTGATTCCTCCAGCTCCGTTTTTCGTTCTCAAGATTGCTTTGGCTATTCGGGGTCTTTTGTGTTTCCATACAAATTGTGAAATTTTTTGTTCTACTTCTGTGAAAAATGTCAGTGGTAGTTTGATAGGGATTGCATTGAATCTATAGATTGCTTTGGGTAGTAGAGTCATTTTCACAATGTTGATTCTTCCAATCCAAGAACATGGTATATCTCTCCATCTATTTGTATCATTTTTAATTTCTTTCATCAGTGTCTTATAATTTTCTGCATACAGGTCTTTTGTCTCCTTAGGTAGGTTTATTCCTAGATATTTTATTCTTTTTGTTGCAATGGTAAATGGGAGTGTTTTCTTGATTTCACTTTCAGATTTTTCATCATTAGTATATAGGAATGCCAGAGATTTCTGTGCATTAATTTTGTATCCTGCCACTTTACCAGATTCATTGATTAGCTCTAGTAGTTTTCTGGTAGCATCTTTAGGATTCTCTATGTATTGTATCATGTCATCTGCAAACAGTGACAGCTTTACTTCTTCTTTTCCGATTTGGATTCCTTTTATTTCCTTTTCTTCTCTGATTGCTGTGGATGAAACTTCCAAATCTATGTTGAATAACAGTGGTGAGAGTGGGCAACCTTGTCTTGTTCCTGATCTTAGTGGAAATGCTTTCCGTTTTTCACCATTGAGGATGATGTTGGCTGTGGGATTGTCATTTATGCCCTTTATTATGTTGAGGAAAATTCCCTCTATGCCTACTTTCTGCAGGGTTTTTATCATAAATGGGTGTTGAATTTTGTCAAGAGCTTTCTCTGCATGTATTGAGATGATCATATGGTTTTTCTCCTTCAATTTGTTAATATGGTTTATCACATTGATAGATTTGCGTATATTGAAGAATCCTTGCATTCCTGGAATAAACCCCACTTGATCATGGTGTATGATCCTTTTAATGTGCTGTTGGATTCTGTTTGCTAGTATTTTGTTGAGGATTTTTGCATCTATGTTCATCAGTGATATTGGCCTGTAGTTTTCTTTTTTTGTGACATCCTTGTCTGGTTTTGGTATCAAGGTGATGGTGGCCTCATAGAAGAATTTTGGGAGTGTTCCTTCCTCTGCTGTATTTTGGAAGAGTTTGAGAAGGATAGGTGTTAGCTCTTCTCTAAATGTTTGATAGAATTCGCCTGTGAAGCCATCTGGTCCTGGGCTTTTGTTTGTTGGAAGATTTTTAATCACAGTGTCAATTTCAGTGCTTGTGATTGGTCTGTTCATATTTTCTATTTCTTCCTGATTCAGTCTTGGCACGTTGTGCATTTCTAAGAATTTGTCCATTTTATTGGCATAGAGTTGCTTGTAGTAATCTCTCATGATATTTTTTATTTCTGCAGTGTCAGTTGTTACTTCTCCTTTTTCATTTCTAATTCTATTGATTTCAGTCTTCTCCCTTTTTTCCTTGATGAGTCTGGCTAATGGTTTATCTATTTTGTCTATCTTCTCAAAGAACCAGCTTTTAGTTTTATTGATCTTTGCTATTGTTTCCTTCATTTATTTTTCATTTATTTCTGATCGGATCTTTATGATTTCTTTCCTTCTGGTAGCTTTGGGTTTTTTTTTGTTCTTCTTTCTCTAATTGCTTGAGGTGCAAGGTTAGGTTGTTTATTCGAGATGTTTCCTGCTTCTTAAGGTGGGCTTGTATTGCTATAAACTTCACCCTTAGAACTGCTTTTGCTGCATCCCATAAGTTTTTGGTCGTTGTGTCTCCATTGTCATTTGTTTATAAGTATTTTGAGATTTCCTCTTTGATTTCTTCAGTGATCACTTCGTTATTAAATAGTGTATTGTTTGCCCTCCATGTGTTTGTAATTTTTACAGATCTTTTCCTGTAATTGATGTCTAGTCTCATGGCATTGCAGTTGGAAGAGATACTTGATACAATTTCAATTTTCTTAAATTTACCAAGGCTTGATTTGTGACCCAACATATGGTCTATCCTGGAGAATGTTCCATGAGCACTTGAGAAAAATGTGTATTCTGTTGTTTTTGGATGGAGTGTCCTATAAATATCAATTAAGTCCATCTCGTTTAATGTATCATTTAAAGCTTGTGTTTCCTTATTGATTTTCATTTTGGATGATCTGTCCATGGGTGAAAGTGGGGTGTTAAAGTCCCCTACTATGAGTGTGTTACTGTTGATTTCCCCTTTTATGGTTGTTAGTATTTGCCTTTTGTATTGAGGTGCTCCTATGTTGGGTGCATAAATATTTACAATTGTTATATCTTCTTCTTGTATTGATCTCTTGATCATTATGTAGCGTCCTTCTTTGTCTCTTCTAATAGTCCTTATTTTAAAGTCTATTTTATCTGATATGAGAATTGCTACTCCAGCTTTCTTTTGGTTCCCATTTGCATGAATATCTTTTTCCATCCCCTTACTTTCAGCCTGTATGTGTCGCTACGTCTGAAGTGGGTCTTTTGTAGACAGCATTTATAAGGGTCTTATTTTTGTAACCATTCAGCAAATCTGTGTGTTTTGGTGGGAGCATTTAGTCCATTTACATTTAAGGTAATTATCGATATGTATGTTCCTATTCCAATTTTCTAAATTGTTTTGTGTTCGTTATTATAGATCTTAGTATGGGCATTTTGACAAATTCTTCTGATTCCTCAACATGGGATATAATTCCATTTGTATTTCCTCAAATTCTTGCATCAAAGTGTAATAGATTTTAGGTAGTGTTCCTTGGTTAAATTTATTCTTGAGTCTTTTTATTTCTTTTTAATATTTATTCCTTAGTCTTTGACTTTTATGCTATTGTGAATGATGTTTTTTCTGTACTTCTTTTTTAGATATTCATTGCTAGTGTATAGAACACAACTGATTTCTGTTGATTTTATATCTTGCCACTTTGTTGAATTTATTTCTTAGTTATAACAGTATTGTGTTGAGTCTTCAGGATCTTACATTTAAGATCATATCATCGGCATATAAACACAATTTTACTTCTTTCTTTCCTAATTGGATGCTTCTTATTTCTTTTCCTTGCTTGATTTCTCTGTCTAGGGCTTTCAGAATTATGTTGAATAAGAGTTGTGAAAGAGGACATGAATATTCATGTCTAATATTAGAGGGAAAGATTTCAAACTTTCAGCACTGAGTATGATGTTAGCTGTGGTCTTGTCATATATGGCCCTTATTGTGTTGAGATACATTTCTCAATATCAAATCAGTTGAGAGTTTTTATCATGAAGGATGTTATATTTTGTCACATGCTTTTTCTACATCTATTGAGATGATCATATACTTTTTATCCTTCAGTCTATTAATTTATTGTGTCATATTTATTGATTCGCATATGTTGAACCAACCTTGTATCCGAGGGATAAATCTCAGTTGATCAATATGTATGATCCTTTCAATGTGTTGTTTGATTAAGTTTGCTAGTTCTCTGTTAAAATTTCTTCATCTATATTTATCATGGATATTGGCTTGCATTTTTCTTTTCCTATAATGTCTGGTATCAGTGTAATGTTGGCCTCATAGAATGAGTTTGGAAATGTTCCCTCCTCTTCAATTTTTTCAGGGGATTAGAAAAGAAGTGGCATTATCTTAATGTTTATTGAATTCACCAGGGAATCTCTCTTGTCCTGGGCTTTCCTATGTTGCGAGAGTTTTGATTATTGATTCAACCTCCTTACTCGTTATTGGTCTGTTTAGATGTTCTATTTCTTCCTGATTCACTGTTGGTATGTAGTATATTTGTTGGCATTTATCCACTTCTTCTAGGTTATCTCATTTGATGGCCTATAATTGTTCATAGTAATCTTTTATGAGCCTATGTATTTCTGTAGTATCAGATGTAATATAACCTCTTTTATTTCTGATTTGTTCTATTGAGACCTCTCTTTTTGTCTTAGTCTAGTTAAATGTTTGTCCATTTTATCTTTTTTTGTTATGTCTATTTCATTCATTTCTGCTCCATTTGTTATTTCTTTCCTTATGCTAACTTAGGTATTGAATTGTTCTTCTTCTAGATTCTTGAAAGTTACGTTGTTTATTTTGATATCTTTCTTTTTTTTATGTAAGCATTTATGGCTAAAATATTTCCTCTTAAAACTGCTTTCGCTGCATCCCATAAATTTTAGTACGTTGTGTTTTCATTTTCATTCGTTTCAATATATTTTGTAATTCCCCTTTAGATTTTCTTTGAGTCAATATTTTTTTCAGGGTTTTGTTGTTCAATTTTGTGAATTTTCCAGTTTTCCTCCTTTTATTTCTAGTTTTACATCATAGTGGTTGAAAATGTACTAGATATAATTTTAATCTTCTTATTTGCTAAGACTTGTTTTGTGATATATCATATGGTTTATCCTGGAGAATGTCCATGTGCTCTTGAAAGAATGTATATGCTGGTGCTGCTGTTGGATGGAATGTTCTATACATTTCTTTTAGGTTTCTTTGGTCTAAGCATAGTTCAAGCCCAAAGTTTCTTTATTGATTTTCTACCTGGATAATCTCTCCTCTGTTGAAAGTGTGTATTGAACCCTACTGCTATTATTGTATCATCATCTATTTCTCCCTACAGTTCTGTAAGTATTTGCTTAATACAATTAGCTTTTACAATATTGGGTACATATACATCTATGCTTGTTATACTCTCTCGATTAATTGATCCCTTGGTCATTGTATAAGAAACTTCTTTGACTCCTTTTACAGTTTTTGATTTAAAGTTTATTTTTTCATATAAGTATAGCTACTTATGGTCTCTTGGCTTCCACTTTTATGGAATATTTTTTTCATCCCTTCACTTTGGAGCTATGTTTGTCTTCTAAAGTGAAGTGAATCTATTGTAAATAGCATATTGTTGGTCTTGTTTTTGATCCAACCTGCCACATTACGCCTTTTGATTGGAGAAATTAAGCCATCTACACAAAATGTAATTACTGACAGGTAAAACTTACTGATGCTCTTATTAATTGTTTTCTTCCAGTTTTGTTTCCCTTGTTCCTTGTTCATTTCTCCCTCTCTTGCTCTCTTCCATTGGGAATGGTGATTTTCCATAGTGTTACACTTTCATTGCCTTCTCTTTATCTTTTGTGAATCTACTGTAGGTTTTTGCTTTATAGGTACCACAAGTTACATACATAACATATCTTACAGATATTATACCTATTTTATACTAGCAATTTAACTTTGATCATGTCCAAAATTCTACCTTTTTACATCTCCTTTATGTTTTTGATTTTTCAATTTACCTCATTTTAGATTGTGTATTCATTAACAAATTATTTAATCTATATTTTAATATTCTATCCTTTAACATTTATACTAGAGTTCAATGATTAATAAACCACCATATTACAAAACAGAATATTTTGAGTTTTATTATATACTTACCTTTACCAGTGTGATGTATATTTTTATGTTACTAGTTAGCATCCTTTCAACAACAACTTGCAAGTTAAGTCTAGTAGTGATTAACTCCCTTAGCTTTTGTTTGTCTGAGAAAGTCTTTACCTTTCCTTCAATTCTGAAAAAAATACTTTGACAGAGTATCCTTTGTTGGCAGGGTTTTTTTTTTTCCCTCACTTTCAGCACTTTGAATATATCATCACATTTTTTTCCTAACCTGTAGATTTCTCCTGAGAAATCTGCTGATAGCCTTGTGCAAATTTCCTCATTAGTTACAAGCTTCTTCCCTCTTTGTTTTCTTTGGTTTTGATCGTTTTCTTTCTTATATGTCTTGTAGAAGATATCTTTAAGTGAGTTTATTTGTTGAACCATAAGCTTCATGAACTTGGATATCAAAATTCCTCCCCAAATTTCGGAAGGTCTCAACCATTATTTGTTTAAATAAGTTTTCTGCAACCTTCTCCCTTTTTCTTCTGGGACTCAAATAATTTGAAAATTGTTTCTTTTCATTGATTCCCATAGAATATCTAGCCTTTTTCACCTTTTTTTATACTTTAGCTTTTTGTTGTTGTTGAAATATAATGGACATACAACACTGTATTAGTTTTAAGTGTAAGACATAAAGATTTGTATGCAAAATTATTACAACAATAAATTTAGTTAACATCCATCACCATACATATTTACAACATATTTTCTGTAATGAGAACTTTTAAGAATTACTCTCAGCAATTTTCAATATACAATACAACATTGTTAACTATAGTCACCATGCTGTATATTACATCACCAGGAGTCATTTATTTTATAACTGGAAGTTTGTTCATTTTGACCATCTTCACTTATTTTACCCACTCCCAATAACTTGCTGTTGGCAACTACCAATCACCCCTCTGTATCTATTAGTTTTCTTAGATTCCAGATATAATAAGATCATATAGGATTTCTCTTTCCCTGTCTAACATAATTAGCTTACCATAGTGCCCTAATGTTACATCATTGTGGATATAAATGGTAGGATTTCCTTTTTCATGGCTGAATAATATTCTTTTGTATATTTCACCACATTTTCCTTAATCTATGCATCTTCCAACGGACACTGAGATATTTACATGTCTTGGTTATTTTAAATAATGCTGCAATGAATAGGGAGATGCACATTTTTTGTAAGATGGTGATTTAGTTTCTTTTAGGTAAATATTCCAAGGTGGAATTGCAATTTTGTGAGGAATCTCCATACTGTTTTCTAAAATGGCCAGACCAATTTACATTTCCATCAATAGTGCATAAGTATTCCCTTTTCTCCACATCTTTGCACTTGTTGTTTCCTGTCTTTTTGATAGTAGGCATTCTAACAGGTGTAAGGTGATAGCTCATGGTTCTGATTTGCATTTCCCTGATGATGAGTGATGTTGAGTACTTTTTCATATACCTTTTGGCTATCTGTATGTCTTCACTGAAAAAAATGTCGATTTGATACTCTGCTTATTGTTTAATTGGATTTTTTCCTATTGACTTGTATGAGTTATAGCTAAACTTTGGGTATTAACTCCTTCTAAGATATATGGTTTGCAAATATTTTCTCCTATGTAGTAGGTTATCTTTTCATTTTTTTTGGTTGTTTTCTTTGCAAAGACATTTTAGTTTGATGTAGTTCCAGTTGTTTATTTTTGCTTTTGTTACCTTTGCTTTTGGTGTCAAATCCAAACAATCATTGCCAAGACTGATGTTAAGGAGCTCCTCCTCTACATTTTCTTTTAGGAGTTTTATGGTTTCAGGTCTTAAGTTCAAGTTTTTAAAATCCACTTTGAGTTGATTTTTGTGTATGGTGTAATATATTAGTCCAGTTTCATTCTTTTGCATGTGGCTGTCCAGTATTAACAATACTATTTATTGAAGAGACTATCCTTTCACCATTTTATATTATTGGCTTCTTTTTCATAAATTAATGCTACAAATTAATTGAGCATATGTGCATGGGTTTATTTCTGGGCTCTCTATTCTGTTCCATTTATCTCTGTGTCTGTTTTTACATCAATAACATAGGGTATTGATTATTATAGTTTTGTAAGATAGTTTGAAATCAGGAACTGTGAAGCCTCCAACTCTATTTCTCTTTCCTAACATTGCTTTGGCTACATGGGGCTTTTTGTGGTTTCATGCAAATTTTAGGATTATTTGTTTTATTTCTGCAAAACATGTCATTATACTTTTGATAGGCAATGTATTGAATCTGTATATTGCTTTGTGTTGTATTGATATTTTAACAGTATTAATTCTTCGAATTCAGGAACACAGAATACTTTCCCATTAATTTTGTGTCTTTTTCAATTCATATTATCATTGTCTTATAGTTTTCAGTGTACAGACTTCTTAACTTCTTGGCTAAATTTATTCCTGTGTATTTTATTCTTTTTGATGTAGTTGTGAATTGGCTTGTTTTCTTAATTTCTGTTTCTAATCATTTGTT
The DNA here is from genome assembly GCF_964270905.1 of Leucopleurus acutus. Lineage (NCBI taxonomy): Eukaryota > Metazoa > Chordata > Mammalia > Artiodactyla > Delphinidae > Leucopleurus > Leucopleurus acutus. The sequence goes on from NC_139148.1 coordinate 66,874,723, forward strand.
ATTAGTTTAACTAAATGCACCTAACTTTGCAAATTGCTTTGTATACTGAAAGTTTACTGAATTCATTTATTTACTCTAACAGTTTTTTGGTGGCGTCTTTAGCGTATATACATATATATATATATGTATATATATATATATGTAAATAAAATTCTACTTTTTTCTTTGAATCACCTTTTTCTTGCTTAATTGCTCTTGCTAGGACTTCCAGTACTATTTTGTATAAAAGTGACAAAAGTGGTCATCTTTGTCTTATTCCTGATCTTAGAGGAAAAGCTTTCAACTTTTTACCATTGAGAATGTTGTTAGCTGTGGGGTTGTTGTATATGGTCTTTATTATGTTGAAGTACATTTCCTCTATACACACTTTGTTGAGAATTTTCATCAAGAATATATACCACATTTTATCAAATGCTTTTCTGCATCTTTTGAGATTATCATGTGATTTTTATCCTTTATTTTGTTAAAGTGGTGTATCACGTTGATTGATTTGCAAATGTTTAGCCATCTTTGAATCCATGGACCAAATCCCATTTGATCACAGAGTTTAATATTTTAATGTATTGTTGAATTCAGTTTGCTAATATGTTGTTGAGGATTTTTGCATCTATGTTTCTCAGCGTCGTTGGGCTGTAATTTTATTATATTGTAGTGTCCCTGTCTGATTTTGTTTTCAGGCTAACACTGACCTCATAAAATGAGTTTGTATGTGTTTCCTTCTCCTATTTTTTGAAAGAGTCTGAAAAGGATTGGTAGTAATTCTTTACTTGTTCAGTAGAATTTACCAATGAAGTCATATAGTCCTGGACTTTTCTTTATTGGGTCATTACTTTTTCTTTGTTTTCCTCTGACTTGATAATTTTAAAGTTACTTTTTCTGGCATACAGGGTTTTTTCTACTTGATCCCTTCTGATGTTTATGCTCTCTATTGCCTTTTTATTTTATTAATTGCAATATTCAGCTCTAGTATTTCTATTTTGTTCTTTTTTATGATTTCTATCTGTTTGTTAAACTTCTCATTGTGTCCTTGCATTATTTTCCCAATTGCTAAATTGTCTTTCTGTACCTTTTGTAGCTCATTGAACTTCGTTTAAACAGCTATTTTGAATTATTTATTTGGTAAATCAAAAATTCTCATGACTTTGAGATTGGTACTAGGAGATTATTGGGATCCTTTGATGGTGTCATGTTTCTTTAGTTTTCTGTATTCCTTGATGTTTTGTGTTGCTGTCTTCCCATTTGAAATAGCATTCACCTCCTCCAGTTATTACTAACTGCGTTCCAGAGAGAAATATTTTCCATCAGCTGTATTAGAGATCTTAGATTTTCTCAGGCCTTCTATGGTATTGTACATCTGATCCATGTTTCTTGCTCTGTCTTGTGGCAGAATTCTTAAACTTGTATGTCTTCTCTCAGTCTTACAGTGCAACAGAACAAGTGCTGACAGCCTTTCCCTTTTTTCCCAAATGTGGCACTAAAGTACAAGTTTGTTGTCTGTCCCTGGCCTGCAGATTTATGTTAGTTTTCTGTGTATGCTCATTACCCACCTGCCAAAACTTGCTCTTAATGCCACCATTAGGTACATTTATAGGGATCTGGCCAAAGAAGAGAGGGATATGTGGGTGAGCCATGCAGAACCTTTGGGGTGCCCATAAGCCAGTTGGGTGTACCCATTGTCGAGACATCCACAGTGGCTTATTGACAAGGTTCTTGATGGAGTCTGCAAGGCAGGTAGTAGGATCCAAGTCCCTTTAATGACCTCCAGGTATCCAATATACCACTCTTCTAGCTTCTTCCCTCCCACCCATGCAACTTATAATTCAGTAATCCTCTCAAATGCCTTCAAACTTGTATTTTTTCTCCAATGGTGTGTTGGAAATTCTCTGCTGGAAACCTGTATTTCCACAAAAACTCTCTCATCCATGGGTGATTTTCTGAGGCAGTGCTCTCCAGGGACTCTTGGATCACTACTGAGAGGGGCTGTAGCTGGTTCATTAGCAACTGCAGAGTCCACAGATGAGACCAAGGTCTGTATGACTATTGCCTGATGCATGGGTGAGTAAGACTCTTCCTGGGTTTCCTGGCAAATAGGTCTGGATACCACAGCTCTTACAAAGGTGATTTTATCTGTGAATGGAAGACAAATTGTTGTTTTTTGAGGTGGGTTACAAATGAGGAACATCTTATTCAGCCATGTTGCTAGCATCACACTTTGAGATCTACTATTTTCTGTGTGCCAGGCTCTGTATTGGGCACCAATGACAAAATTATCAGTCACTTTCATTTAGCCATGAATCTAAAAGTGGCATGAACTAATTTCTACATATATACCATTGTGGACTGAAGCATAAAGTAATTTTGTAAATCAAGTTTTTCTCTAGCACCATCTTAAACTTTCTCTTGTATTAATGAACACTGATGATAAGCATCATTCCCATCAGATTCCATCTGGGATATAATTTTATGTGGCTGGCACTGTCCATTAAACAATGTCTGATTTCTCCACATTCCTTAGAGAGAGAGGCATGACTTTATTATCACCTAAATAACTTATATTCTTCATTTTGTTTTTAAGTACTTTGGCTAGTTCTAGCTGTATGTACTGTGGTGTTCACTGCACTTCCATCTGAAACAAGAATTCCTCAAATAAATATGCTCCTTATTAGAAGTTATTTTCAAACCAAGAGACAAAAAGTTATTTACAAATTAAAATGTAGCTTCCCATGATATACTGGATACCTCAGGTTTCTATACTGACCAAATTTATGAAACGTCTTTTCCACCTTTATGACTGAATCTTTGACTCCCCTCTGACATTGTAAGTATGCTAGCTCCTTAATTTTAGGTATACATGTTCTAATTGGACAAATGTATTTCTTTTTAATTTTTAAGATTCTGTCATTATAAAAATATACAGAAGCCGATCATGAGTAAACGTTTTTTTATCTAACAGTTTCCCAGGCTGGAGTCCCTACATTCTATGTAGAAACAATAGGTTAAACTATACGGAAGAACAGGATTTCTCCAACTGATCCCTAACCTGTTTTAACAATTCCATCAACCAACAGTGACACTTACCTATTCTTCATAGGTTCAGTGACAGTGCAGAGTTTCAGGAGTGAGATAACAGAAAAAATGTTTTTCTGCACTCAGTATGGCTGGTGTGTTTATGAACCATTATGCCTTTTGGATTTTATTATGTCTGGGCGATTTTCCAAAATTTTATGAACATGGTGTTTCTGGACTTTCCTGGATTGAAGCATGATTAAGTATCTGGGTAATATCTTAGTCTACTCATGAAAACACTGACCAGATGGAGCTGGACTGTCTCCAATAGCATCAACTATTTTGCCAAAAATTTAGAATTATGAATTTTATGAAGTTCAAGTCAAGTGTTTGGTGTATGTAACATCCTCACAAGGGATTGGGATGGACCTCTGGAAAGTCAGATGAGTACTGGTTAGGACACACATCTAATTCTAAAATAAACTTTCAATAATCTTTCACATTCCAAAGATGATTATATTAGGTTACTACTCCCTTCTGTGGCCCCTGCTCTCTCTAACAAATCTTCTGGGGAAATAGTAGGCACTTCAATGAGTACCTTAGTCCCAGGAAACTTTCAAGGAATTAAAACACAAGTTCATTTCTACTCACCTCCTTGTATATATTACCCCTAGAGATGTATGTTATATTCAAGTATTCTACTCTCTTCATCTTAAAAAATATAAATCTCTGGATTTCACACTCCCTCTATCTATCTATCTATCTATCTATCTATCATCTATCTATATATCTATCTCTATTTCTATCTCTATCTCTTTATCTCTATGTTCTCCTTCAGAGCTAACTTTTTTAAAAGGGCAATCTATACATGGGCAAGGTTTGTGACATTTAGTAAATAAAAATACAGAACTTTCTGTATTTTGTCTGGCAACTCTAAAATTTCTCAAGGTATTATTTACATTATTCCCAGTCAGTTCTCAACTCCAATCAGTCACCCACCTACACCCTTTCATTGAAACCCGTATTGCCGATGATCTTTATGTTGAAAAGTTATATGGAAAAAAATCTAGTTTATTTGGCCTCTTATCATTTGACATTTGACCTCCCTCTTCTTAAAGCACTCTCTTTCCTTGGCTTATATGACATTAAACTTTTAACTTTATCCACTTTATCTCAAGCTCTTTACCTTTGCTATCTAGTCTTTTAAATATGGAGCTCCTCAGAGTTTCATTCTGGGTGCTCTTTTCTTTCTCTACTGGATTTCCTCTCAAAAGGAAATCTCATCCAGTCTTACAATTTTAACTGTTATCTATACACTGCTTACTTTTAAATTTGTACTTCCAGTTACCAACTTCCAGAATGTTATATTCAGCTACCTACTTAATATCTGCATTTAAATGTAACCCAGGCAAGTGAAACAGAATATTTTTCAAACTGAATATTCGACACTCACTTGTTCAACCTGTATCTCAATCAATATTTTCCATTTTAGTAAATATTACCTTCCCATTGCACACTTCAGAAAGTGGAAGTAGTCATTGACACCTCCTTCTATCATATATCCCATAGCCACTCAAACAACAAGCTCTGTAGATTATTCCTCCAACATATAATTCTAATAGATCACTCATTTTCATTCCCATTTCCACTATGCCACTCTCTTAAAGAAACCCTCCCTATCCTCTAGTCATTCTACTAGTATAATAATGCAGAAAACAATGTATCTATTCTTCATATTGTTTGCCACAATTACATTTTTCATATTCAAGACTTTTAGATTTATAAATGTCTATCTCTTTCACTAGCTTGTATAATCCATGAGAGTCTCATTTTAGTCTGCTTAGCATAGTACCTGGTAAATAATAGGTGGTCAATAAATATTTGTTGAATTAATTATATAATTTAAAATAGCAACAAATGAGAATTTACCACATTCCAGGAATGATGCTAATGCTTTACATGGGATTTTCTCATTTAATGATCTCAATTAGCTTATAAGAAATTTATTATTATTTCCATTTATATTGATGAGTAAATTCAGTCCCTGAGAGTCTAAAAATCTCACACAAATTTACACAAAGTGAAAGAGGCAGAGATTCAATTTAAAACTGTTTCTTATTTTTTTGTTTGACTATTTAGTTTAATTTATTTTACTTTTTCCAGCTTTATGAGGTATAATTTACAAATAAAAGTTGTATAAATTTAAGGTATGCAACATGATGGGTTTTTTTTTCTTCCAGTTTTATTGAGATCTATTTCGCATACAGCACTGTATATGTTTAAGGTGTACAGCATAATGATTTCACTAACATACATCATGAAATGAGTATCACAATAAGTTTAGTGAACATCCATCATCTCATATAGATACAAAATTAAAGAAGAATTGTTTTGTGATGAGGATTCTTAGGATTTACTCTCTTAAAAATTTTCATATATAACATACAGCAGTGTTAATTATATTTATCATGTTGTACATCATATACCTAATACTTATTTATCTTATAACTGGAAGATTGTATTTTTGACTGCCTTCATCCAATTTCCCTTCCTCAGACCCCCCGCCTCTGGTAACCACATATCTGTTCTCTTTTTCTATGAGTTTGTTTGCTTGTTTTTGAAATATAATTGACCTGCAACACTATGTTAGTTGCTGTTACACAAAATAATGATTTGGTATTCCTATAAATTTCAAAATGATAACCAGGATAAGTCTAGGTAGGATATGTCACCATTCAAAGATATTACATAGTTATTGACTATATTCCCCACACGGTACATTTCACACTCATGACTTATTTATTTTGCAGTTGGAAGTTTGTACCTCTTGTATCCCTCAACTGTTCCTTTTCTCTCCCCACCCCACTCCCTTCTGGCAACCACCTGTTTGTTCTCTATATCTATAACTCTGTTTCTGTTTGGTTATGTTTGTTCATCTGTTTTATGTTTTAGATTCTACATATAAGTGAAATTATACAGTACTTATCTTTATCCGTCTGACATATTTCATTTAGCATAATAACCTCTAGGTTCATCCATGTTGTAGCAAATGGTAAGATTTCATTATTTTTATGGCTGAGCAATATTCCATTGTACATATATGCCATATCTTCTTTATCCATTCCTCTATTGATGGGCATATGAGTTGCTTCTATATCTTGGCTATTGTAAATAATGCAGCAGTGAATAAGGGTGCATCTAACTGTCTAATTAGTGTTTTTGTTTTCTTTGTTCAAATATACAGGAGAGAAGTTTCTGGATCATATAGTAGTTCTATTTTTAATTTTTTGAGGAATCTCCATACTGTTTTCCACAGTAGCTGCACCAATTTACATTCCTACCAACAGTGCATGAGGGTTCCCTTTTCTCCACATTCTTACCAACACTTGTTATTTGTTGTATTATTGATAATAGCTATTCTGACAGGTTTTAGGTGATATCTCATTGTGGGTTGATTTACATTTCCTTGATGATGAAGTGATGTTGAGCATCTTTTCATGTCCTTGTTGACCATCTGTATGTCTTCTTTGGAAAAATGTCTATTCAGATCCTCTGCCCATTGTTAAATCAGGTTTTTTTAAATGTTGAGTTGTATGAATTATTCGTATATTTTGCATATTAACCCTTTATTATTTGCAAATATCTTCTACCATTTAACAGGTAGCCTTTTCTTTGTTCATATTTTCCTTTGCTGTGCAAAAGAATTTTAGTTTGATGTAGTTCTATTTGTATATTTTTACTTTTGTTTCCTTTGCCTGCAGAGACATATCCAAAATATTAAGACAACTGATGTGAAAGATTGTACTGCTTATGGTTTCTTCTAGAAGTTTTCTAGTTTTAGGCCTTACATTTAAATTTTTAATCCATTTTTGAATTTATTTTTGTGCATCAGGTGAGAGAGTGATCCAGTATTTTTTTTGGGGGGGTACACAGGACTCCCACTGTTGTGGCCTCTCCTGTTGCGGAGCACAGGCTCCGGACGCGCAGGTTCAGTGGCCATGGCTCACAGGCCCAGCTGCTCTGCGGCATGTGGGATCTTCCCAGACCAGGGCACGAACCCATGTCCCCTGCAACAGTGGGCAGACTGTCAACCACTCGGCCACCAGGGGAGCCCCCTGGTCCAGTTTGATTATTTTGCATTTAGCTGTCCAGTGTTTCCAACACAGTTTATTAAAGAAGCTACCTTTTTCTCAGTATACATTTTGCCAACCTTGTCACAGATTAATTGCCCATATAAGTGTGGGTTCATTTCTGGGATCTCCTTTCTATTCACTTGATACCAGTACTACACTGTTTTGATGACTGTACCTCTGTAGTATAGTTTGAAATCAGGGAGCATGATTCTTTCAGGTTTGTTCTTCTTTCTTAAGATTGTTTTGGCTATTGTAGGTCTTTTTGTGGTTCAATATAAATTTTAGAATTATTTGTTCTACTTCTGTGGAAAATGCCATTGGTATTTTCATAAGGATTGCATTGAATCTGTAGGTTGCCTTGGGTAGTATGATTATTTTATCAATATTACTTCTTCCCACCTATGAGCATAGAATATCTTTCCATTTGTTCGTGTCATCTTTAATTAATTTAATCAGTGTCTTATAGTTTTTTGAGTACAGATCTTTTACCTCCTTGGTAGATTTATCCCCAGGTATTTTATTATTTTTGATGCAATTGTAAATTGGATTATTTTCTTAATTTCTCATTTTGATAGGTCATTATTAGTGTGTAGAAATGCAACAGCTTTCTGTGTGTTAATTTTGTTTCCTGCAACTTTACCAAATTCATTTTATTTATTTTTTGTTTTGTTTTGTTTTTTAACATCTTTATTGGGGTATAATTGCTTTACAATGGTGTGTTAGTTTCTGCTTTATAACAAAGTGAATCAGTTATACATATACATATGTTCCCATATCTCTTCCCTCTTGCGTCTCCCTCCCTCCCACCCTCCCTATCCCACCCCTCCAAGCTGTCACAAAGCACCAAGCCAATATCCCTGTGCCATGCGGCTGCTTCCAACTAGCTATCTACCTTACTACGTTTGTTAGTGTGTATATGTCCATGACTCTCTCTCGCCCTGTCACAGCCAAATTCATTTATTAGTTCTAATACATTTTTGGTGGCATCTTTAGGATTTCCTATATAAAATATCATGTTATCTGAAAAAAGTTATAGCTTTACTTCTTCATATCCAAATTTTATTTCTTTCTCTCGTCTGAATACTGTGGCTAGGACTTCCAATATTATATCAAGTAAATGTGGTGAGAGTGGGCATCTTTGTCTTATGCCTGATATTAGGGAAAATGTTTTCAGTTTTTCAACATTGAATAGGATGTTGGCTGTAGATTTGTCACATATAGGCTTTATTATGTTGAAGTATGTTTCCTCTGTACCACTTTGTTGAGAGTTTTTATGATAAATGACGTTGAATTTTGTCAAAAGGTTTTTCTGTATCTATTGCAATGATATATGATTTTTATTATTTGTTAATATGGTGTATCATATTGACTGATTTGTGGATATTTATTTATTTGTGGATCCTTGCATCTGTAGGATAAATCCCACTTGATCATGATGTATGATCCTCTTAATGTATTGTTAAAATCAGTTTGCTATTATTTTGTTTAGTTTTTCTGCATCTGTATTCATCAGTGATAATGACCTGTAATTTTTCTTTTGTTGTGGTGCTCTTGTCTTGTTTTGTGTCAGAGTGATTCTGGCCTCACAGAATGTATTCAAAAGTGTTTCTTCCTCATTTTTTGGAATAACTTGAGAAGGATAAGTGCTATTTTTTTTTTAATATTGGGTAGAATTCACCTGTGGAGCAATCTGGCCCTAGACTTTAGTTTGTTCAAATTTTTTAAATTACTGATTCAAGTTCATTACTGGTAATTGTTCTTTCATATTTTGTATTTCTTCCTGATTAAGTCTTGGGAGATTGTACATTCCTAGGAATTCATCTATTTCTTCTAGGTTGTCCAATTTATTGCCATATAATTGTTTCTAGTAATCTCTTATGATTTGTTTTATAGTGAATAGAAAGTTTTTATTTATTTACTTGCATTTTGCTTTAATAGCCACTGAAAAGACTGTTTCATTTCCTCTCACTGACCCTGTCCATCAGTTATGGTGTTGGTTGCAACTTCTTTTTTATTTCAGGTTTTATTTATTTGGGTCTTCTCTATTTCTTTTCTTGATGAGTCAGCTAATGGTTAAACAAATTTTCAAAAAGTAGGGGATACGTTTATACAATACATTATTAGTATCTATAGTTAACCTCTTGTCCATTAGATCTCCATACATCATTAATCCTGCATAATTGAAACTTTGTATCCTTTGATCAACATCTACTCATTTTCCCCAAACTTCAGCCCCTGGTAAACACAATTCTACTCTCTGCTTTAATGAGTTCAGCATTTTTGGTTCCACATATAATGAGATCATACAGTATGTGTCTTTTTATGTCTGGCTTATTTCACTTACCAAAATGTCTTCCATATTCATCCATGTTGTTGCAAATGGCAGGAATTGCTTATTTTTTAGATCAGTGTTATATAGAATTGTCTTATATGTATTTTAATACATAACAATATATGTATGGCAATTTTTTTTGTCCATTCATCCATTGACTGACACTTAAGATCATTTTCATATCTTGGCTACTGTGAATAATGCTGCCATGAACCTGACAGTGCAGGTATATTTTTCAGATAGTGATTTTATTCCTTTTCAATATATCCAGACTTGGGTTTGCTGGATCATGTGGAAGTTTTGTGTTTACTTTTTTTAGGAAACTCCGTACTCTTTTCCATTATGATTGTACCACTTTACATTCCCACCAATGGTGCACCAATGTTTCCTTTTCTCCACATCTTCTCCAATACGTATCTCTTATCTTGTTGATATCCATTCAAACATGTGTGAGGTGATATCTCATTGTGGTTTTGCTTTGCATTTTCCTGATGACTTGTGATGTTGAGAACATTTTCATCTCTCTGTTGGCCATTTGTAGGTCTTCTTGGAGAAATGTCTATTCATGTTCATTGCCCATTTTTAAATGAGGTTATTTGTTTTTGTGTTATTTAGTTTTAGGTATTACTTATATTTTTTAGATGTTAAGTTATCATCAGGTGTATGGTATGCAAATATTTTCTCTGATTCAGTCAGTTGTCTTTTTATGTTTTTGGTTGTTTCCTTTACTCTTCATAAGATTTTTAGTTGAATTGAAAACCCCTTATCTATCTTAGGTTTTGTTGCTTTTGCTTTTGGGGTGATATCCACAGTGATAAGAAGCTTTCCTCTGTACATTTTCTTCAAGTGGTTTCACAATTTCAGGACTTATGGTTACATTTTTTTAGCCTTTTGAGATGATTTTTGTATGTAGTGTGAGATAAGGGTCCAATTTCTTTCTTCTGTATATGGATATCTACTTTTCCAAACACAATTTATTGAAAAGACTATCATTTCCCCATTGTTTGTTCTTCATACTTTTCTTCAAACATAATTTGACTGTAGATTTGCAGATTTATTTCTGGGATGCATATCCTGTTAATTTATCTATATGTCTTTCTTTGTTATTTTTTTTTAAACAGGGAGTACCTTATTGTTTTGATTTCTGTAGGTTTGTAATGTATTTTGAAATAAGGAAATGTGATGTCTCCACCTCTTCTTTCCCTGTACAAGATTGCTTTGGCAATATGGTATTTTTCTGGTTCTATATAAACTTTAGGATTTCAAAGTGTTTTCTGTAAAAAACAGTCACAGCAATTTTGATAATGATTTTGTTGAACCTGCAGATCACATTAGTATGGATTTTTAAAACTACTAAGTCTTACAATCCAAGCATTTGTGATATCTTTCCAATTAGTTGTGTCTTACTTAATTTCTTTCATCCATATTTTATAGTTTTCAGTACATAGATATTTCCCTTCCTTGGTTAAACTTGTTCCTAAGTATTTTATTCTTCTTGATGCTGTTGTAAATGGGATTTTTTTCCCTCCATTATTCTTTGGATAGTTGGTCAAGCTGAAGGTTTTTCAATTTTTAAAAATATTTTCAAAATACCAACTTTTAGTTTTAACATTTTAGTTATTTTCCTAGTTTCTGTTTTGTATATTTCTAATCTAATCTTTATTAATTCCTTCCTTATGCTGAATTTAGGTTTAATTTATTACTTATTTTCTAGTTCTTTACAGTGTTATGTTAGGTTTTCTTAATATGAAATCTGCCTTCATTATTACATAGGGTTTCATCACTATAAACTTCCTTCTTAGGGAGATCACTGTTTTGGGGTGCGTGAGGAGAGGGGATTCAGAGCACTGCCATAATGAGCTCCAGAGCTGGGTGTGAGCTGTGGCTATCAGCATGGATGCCAGAGACAGGCATGAAATGCTAAGACTGCTGCTGCAAGCACCAAGAGACCTGTGTGGAAGCACAGGTCACTACCCACACCTCCCCTCCAGGGAGACTGCAGCCCACCATGGCCAGATTCCCATGATCCAGGGAAAATTTCCCTGGGAGAACGCATAGTATGCCTCAAGCTGTTAAAATGTCACACGGGACTCTGCTGCAGCAGGCTCCCCCCGCATTCTATACCCATCCCTCCCCCTGGCCTCAGTGAGCCAGAGCCTCCTAATCAGCTGCTATTTAACCCATCCTGTCTGGGTGGGGAATAGACGCCCTCAGGCGACCTACATGCAGAGTCGGGGCCAAATCCAAAGCTGAACATCAGGAGCTGTGTGAACAAAGAAGAGAAAGGGAAAATTCTCCCAGCAGCTGCAGGAGCAGTGGATTGAAGCTCCACAATCAACTTGACGTACCTTGCATCTGTGGAATACCTGAATAGACAATGAATCATCCCAAAATTCAGGTGGTAGACTTTGGGAGCAACTGTAGACATCAGGTTTGTGTTCTGCATCTAATATTTTTCTGGTTTTATGTTTATTTTAGTTTAGTATTTAGAGTTTATCATCATCTGTAGATTTGTTTATTGATTTGGTTGCTCTCTTCCTTTTTTGTTTAATATATAGAAATATATGTATTTTCTCCTTTTTCACTTTTTGTGAGTGTGTATGTGTATACTACTTTGTGTGATTTTGTTGGTGTAGCTTTGCTTTTACCATTTGTCCTAGGGTTCTGTCTGTCTTTATTTGTTGTTGTATAGTTTTTGACACTTGTTATAATTGGTGGATTTGTTTTTGGGTTGGGTTGCTCTTTTCTTTCTTCTTTCCTTCTTTTTCTTTTTTTATTACTTTTAAATTTTTAATAACTTTCTTTTATTTTATGTATTTTTATTTCTTTCTTTCTCTTTCTTTCTTTCTTTCTTTCTTTCTTTCTTTCTTTCTTTCTTTCTTTCTTTCTTTCTTTCTTTCTTTCTTTCTTTCTTTCTTTCTTTCTTTCTTTCTTTCTACTGTTTCTACTGAGCCATGTGGCTGACAGGGTCTTGGTACTCTGGCCAGGCGTCAAGCCTGTGCCTCTATGGTGGGAGAGCCAAGTTAAGGACATTGGTCCACCAGAGACCACCCGGCCGTGCATAATATCAAATGGCAAAGGTAATCCCAGAGATCTCCATCTCAACATTAAGACCCAGCTCCACTCAAAGACCATCAAGCTACAGGGCTGGACACACTATGCCAAACCACTAGCAAAACAAGAACAAAATGTCACCCATTAGCAGAGAGGATGCCTAAAATCATAATAAGGTCACAGACACCCCAAAACAAACCACTGGATGCAGTTCTGCCCACCAGAAGGACAAGATCCAGCCTCATCCAACAAAACACAGTCACCAGTCCCCTCCACCAGGAAGCCTACACAACCCAGTGAACCAATCTTAGCCACTGGAGGAAGACACCAAAAACAATGCGAACTGTAAGCTGGCAGCCTGTGAAAAGGAGACCCCAAACACAGTAAGTTAAGCAAAATGAGAAGACAAAACACATAGCAGATGAAGGAGAAAGGTAAAAACCCACCAGACCAAACAAATGAAGAGGAAATAGACAGTCTACCTGAAAAGGAATTCAAAGTAATGATAGTAAAGATGATCCAAAATCTTGGAAATAGAATGGAGAAAACATTAGGAAAGTTTAACAAGGACCTAGAACTAAAGATCAAACAAACAATGATGAATAATATAATAGATGAAAATAAAAATTCTCTAGAAGGAATCAATAGAAGAATAACTGAGACATAAGAATGGATAAGTGAACTGGAAGAAAAAATAGTGGAAATAACTACACAGAGCAGAATAAAGCAAAAAGAATGAAAAGAATTGAGGACAGTCTCAGAGACCTCTGGGACAATATCCAATAAACCAACATTCAAATTATAGGGGTTCCAGAAGAAGAAGAGAAAAATAAATGGATTGAGAAAATATTTGAAGAGATTATAGTGGAAAACTTCCCTAATATGGGAAAGGAAAAAATCAATCAAGCCCAGAAAGCACAGATAGTCCCATAGGAGGATAAATCCAAGGAGAAACATGCCAAGACACATATTAATCAAACCACCAAAAATTAAATACAAAGAAAAAATATTAAAAGCAACAAAGGAAAAACAACAAATAACATATATAAGGGAATCCCCCAAATGTTAACAGCTGATCTTTCAGTAGAAACTCTGCAAGCCAGAAGGGAGTGGAAGGACATATTTAAAGTGATGAAAGACAAAAAACTACAACCAAGATTACTCCACCCAGCAAGGATATCATTCGGATTCAATGGAGAAATTAAAACCTTTACAGACAAGGAAAACCTAAGAGAATTGAGCACCACCAAACCAGCTTTCCAACAAATGCTGAAGGAACTTCTCATGGCAGGAGAAGAAAGAGAAAGAAACTACCTACAAAAAGAAACCCAAAACAATTAAGAAAATAGTAATAGGAACATACATATCAAAACCTACCTTAAATGTAAATGGATTAAATGCTCCAACCAAAACACATAGACTAGCTGAATGGATACAAAAGCAAGAAGATATATATGCTGACTACAAGAGACACACTTCAGACCTAGGGACACATACAGACTGAAAGTGAGGGAGTGGAAAAAGATGTTCCATGCAAATGGAAATCAAAAGAAAGTTAGAGTAGCAATTTTCATATCACACAAAATAGATTTTAAAATAAAGACTTACAACAGACAAAGAAGGACACTACATAATGATCAAGGGATCACTCCTAGAAGAAGATATAACATTTGTACATATTTATGCACCCAACATAGGAGAACCTGAATACATAAGGCAAATGCTAACAGCCATAAAAGGGGGAATTGACAGTAAGACAATCATAGTAGGGCCTTTAACACCCCACTTTCACCAATGGACAGGTCATCCAAAATGAAAATAAGTAAGGAAACACAAGCTTTAAATGATACATTAAACAAGATGGACTTAATTGATATTTATAGGACATTGCATCCAAAAATAACAGAATAAACTTTCTTCTCAAGTGCACATGGAACATTCTCCAGGATAGATCATATCTTGGGTCACAAATCAAGCCTCAGTAAATTTAAGAAAATTGAAACTGTATCAAGTATCTTTGCTGATCATAATGCTATGAGATTAGATATCAATTACAGGAAAAAATAATCTGTAAAAATACAAACACATGGAGGTAAAACAGTACACTACTAAATAACCAAGAGATCACAGAAGAAATCAAAGATGAAATCAAAAAATACCTAGAAACAAATGGCAATAAAACACGATTATCCCCTATCAAACTACCAGTGGCATTTTTCACAGAACTAGAACAAAAAATATCACAATTTGTATGGAAAAACAAAAGACCCCGAATATCCAAAGCAATCATGACAAAGAAAAATGGATCTGCTGGAATCAGGCTCCTGGACATCAGACTATACTACAAAGCTACAGTAATCAAGGCATTATGATACTGGCACAAAAAGAGAAATATAGATCAGTGGGACAGGATAGAAAGCCCAGAGGAAAACCCACATACATATCGTCACCTTATCTTTGATAAAGGAGGCAAGAATATACAATGGAGAAAAGACAGCTTCTTCAATAAGTGGTGTCGGGAAAACTGGACAGCTACATGTAAAAGAATATAATTAGAACACTCCTTAATACTATAAACAAAAATAAACTCAAAATGGATTAAAGACCTAAGAGTAAGGCCAGACACTATAAAACTCTTAGAGGAAATTATAGGCAGAATTCTCAATAATGTAAATCACAGTAAGATCCTTTTTGACACATATCCTTGAGAAATGGAAATAAAAACCAAAATGAACAAATGGGACCTAAATAAACTTAAAATCTTTGGCACAGCAAAGGAAAACATAAAAAAGACAAAAGGACAACCCTCAGAATGGGAGAAAATATTTGCAAATGAAGCAACTGACAAAGGATTAATCTCCAAAATTTACAAGTGGCTCATGCAGCTCAATATCAAAAACACACACAACCCAGTCCAAAAATGGGCAGAAGACCTAACTAGATATTTCTCCAAATAAGATATACAGATTGCCAATAAACATATGAAACAATGCTCTACATCACTAATCATTAGAGAAAAACATATCTAAACTCTAATGAGGTATCACCTCACACCAGTCAGAATGGCCATCATCAAAAAATCTATAAGCAATAAATGGTGGAGAGAGTGTGGGGAAAAAGGAACCCTCTTGCACTGTTGGTGGGAATGTATATTGAAACAGCCACTATGGAGAACAGTATGGAGCTTCCCTAAAAAACTAAAATTAGAACTCTCATACAACCCAGCAATCCCACTACTCGGCATATACACTGAGAAAACCATAATTCAAAAATGGTCATGTACCACAATGTTCATTGCAGCTCTATTTATAAGAACCAGGACATGGAAGTAACCTAGGTGTCCATCGACAGATGAATGGATAAAGCAGATGTGGCACATATGTACAATGGAATACTACTCTGCCATAAAAAGAAACGAATTTGAGTTATTTGTAGTGAGGTGGATGGACCTAGAGTCTGTCATAGAGTGAAGTAAGTCAGAAAGAAAAACAAATACTGTATGCTAACACATATATATGGAATCTAAAAAATAAATAAATAAAAAGTTTCTGATGAACCTAGGGGCAGGACTGGAATAAAGACCCAGACATAGAGAATGGACTTGAGGACACAGGGTGGAGGAAGGGTAAGTTGGGAAGAAGTGAGAGAGTGGCATGGACATATATACAGCACCAAATGTAAAATAGCTAGTGGGAAGCAGCCACATAGCACAGAGAGATGAGCTCAGTGCTTTGTGACCACCTAGAGGGGTAGAATATGGAGGGTGGGAGGGAAACACAGGAGGGAGGAGATATGATGTTATATGTATATGTATAGCTGATTCACTTTGTTATAAAGCAGAAGCTGATTCACTTTGTTATAAAGCAGAAACTAACACACCATTGTAAAGCAATTATACTCCAGTAAAGATTTAAAAACCAACAACAAACAATAAATTTTAAAAAATAAAGTAAATTAAAATAGGGACTTCCCTGTCAGTCCAGTGGTTAAGACTTCCAGTGCAAGGGGTGCTAGTTCGATCCCTGGTTGGAGAGCTAATACCCCACATTCCTCACTCTCAAAAACCCAAAACTTAAAACAAAAGTAATATTGTAACAAATTCAATAAAGTCTTTAAAAATGGTCTGCAACAACAAGAAAAAAATCTTAAAAAACCCAAACCAATAAAACCCAGAAAAAACATCTTTCTTAGAACTGCTTTTACTGCATCCCATAGCTTTTGCTATGTTGTGTTTCCATTTTCATTTTCCTCATGATATTTTTTACTTACCTTTTGATTTCTTCAGTGGCCTATTGGTTGTTCAGGAATGTTTTGTTTAATATCCACATAGTTTTGAATTTTCCAATTTTCCTTTTGCTACTGATTTCTAGTTATGTATCATTGTGATTGAAAAGACACTTGATATGATATCAATCTCTTTAAATTTGTTAACGCTTCTTTTTAAGGTCTAGCAATATATGGAGAATAGTTTGGAGAATGTCCCATATATTATTGACCTATGTGTATGTATTTTGCTGTTTGTTAGGTCCATATGGCCTATGGAGTTAATCAAATCTCTGTTTTCATATTGAATTTCTGCCTAGTAGTCTATCCATTACTGAAAGTGGGGTATTGAAGTCCCCTACTTTTTTGTATTGTTGTCTATTTCTGCTCCCTTCAGGTTTGTTAATATTTGCCTTATATATTTAAATGCTCCTGTATTGGGTGAATAAATATTTACAAAGATTATGTCCTCGATTAATTCATCTATTTTTCATTATATAATGACCATCTTTTTTTTCTTGTTACAGCTTTAAGTTAAAGTTTATTTTGTCTATATAAATACATCTGTTCTCTTTTGGTCTCCATTTGCATGAAATTTTTTTTTCATTTCTTTTGTTTAAGACTGTGTATGTCCTTAAATCTGAAGTGAGTCTCTTGTAGGCAACATATAGTTGTGTCTTTTATTATCCATTTAGTTACATTATACCTTCTGATTAGATAACTTATTCCATCTACACTTAAAGTAACTATTGATAAATCAAGCCTTACTCTTGCCACCTTATGGTTTTCTGCCTATTTTGTAGTGTCCTTGCTCCTTTCTTCCTCTATAACTGCATTCCTTTGTGATTGATGATTTTCCATATTGTAATACTTTGTTTTCTTTCTAAATATATTTTTAGTACCTACTGTAGGTTTTTGCTATGTGATTGCCATGAGGCTTACATAAAACATCTATAGTTATAAGAGTCTATGTAAAGCTGATAACAATTTAATGTCAGTTGTCTACAAAAAGTATATGTTATTCCCTCTCAAAATTTTATATAATTGATGTCTCAATTCATATCTTTTTAGATTGTGCATTCATTTAAATTATTGCAATATTTTAAATATTATTGTCTTTAACTTTTATGCTAGTTAAAAGTACTTTACAAAACACCAGAAAACATTTCCTGAATTTCATTATATATTTAGCTTTACCAGTGAGTTTCATAATTTCTTCTGTTTTCATGGGGTTTCTTAATGTCCTTTGTATCACTTTTTGTGGTTCCACACATAAGTGATATGATATATTTGTCTTTCTCTGTGTGACTTACTTCACTTAGAATGATAATCTCTAGATCTATGCATGTTGATGCAAATGGCCTTATTTAATTCTTTCTTATGGCTGAGTAACATTCCATTGTATATATGTAACACATCTTCTTTATCCATTCATCTGTCAAGAGACATTTTGGTTGCTTCCATGTTTTGGCTATTGTAAATTATTCTTCAATAAATATTGTCATGCATGTATCTTTTTGAATTATGTTTTTTTCTGAATATATGCCCAGGAATGGGATTGCTGGATCATATGGTAGCTCTATATTTAGCTTTTTAAGAAACCTCCATACTGTTCTCCATAGTGGCTTTACCAATTTACATTCCCACCAACAGTGTAGAAGTGTTCCCTTTTCTCCACATCCTGTCCAGCATTTAAGTTTTGTAGATTTTTTGTTTGATAATGGCTATTCTGACTGGTGTGACGTGTTACCCCAATTTAGTTTTGATTTGCATTTTCTAATAATTAGTGAGGTTGAGCATCTTTTCATGTACTCTTTGGCCATCTGTATGTCTACTTTGGAGAAATGTCTATTTAGATCTTCTGCTCATTTTTTGATTGAGGTTTTTTTTTTTTGATATTGAGCTGTATGAGCTCTTTGTATATTTGGGGGCTTAATCCTTTGTGGGTCACATTTTTTGCAAATCTTTTCTCCCATTCTGTGGATAGTCTTTTTGTTTTTTTTTAATGGTATCCTTTGCTGTGCAAAAGCTTTTGAATAAAATTAGGTTCCATTTGTTTATTTTTCCTTTTATTTCCATTACTCTGAGACGGATTGAAAAAAATCTTGCTGTGATTTATGTAAAAGAGTGTTCTTCCTATGCTTTCTTCTAACAGTTTCATAGTATCTGGTCTTACATTTAGGTCTTTAATCCATTTTGAGTTCATTTTTGTGTATGGGGTCAGATAGTGTTCTAATTTCATTCTTTTACATGTAGCTGTCCAGTTCTCCCATTACTACTTACTGAAGAGACTGTCTTTTCTCCATTGTATAGTCTTGCCTCCTTTATTATAGATTAATTGTCCATAGGTGTGTGGGTTTACTTTTGGACTTTCTATCCTGATCCATTCATGTATACATGTTTCTATGCCAGTATCATACTGGTTTTTTTTATTATTATTCTCTGAATCCTTTATTCAGTTCCCTAAAGGAAACATCTTGCAAAAGTGTAGTTGAATATCACAAGCAGGATATTGACATTGATACAGTCAAGATCTGGAACACTTTCATCTCCACAAAGATCCCTAATGTTGCTCTTTTATAACCACATTATCTCCCTTCTGGTGCTCCCACCTCCTAATAAACTTCGCAACCATGATCTGTTCTCCATTTCTATAATTTGTAATTTCAAGCATGTTGAATAAATGGAAACATCAAATATGTAATGTATTGGGGTTGGCTTTTTTACTCAGCATAATTCTTTGGATATTCATCCAGGTTGTTGTAAGGTGTCAATAGTTTAATACTTTTTATTGCGATGTGCCAGTTTTTTTAAACATTCATCCACTGATGGACATCTAGATGCTTCCAATTTTGTACTATTATGAATAGAGCTGCTATAAACATCTGGGTACCTGTTTTTGTGTAAACGTAGATCTTTACTTCTCTGGGATAATTGTCCAGAAGTATAACTTCTGAGACACATGGTAGTTACACGTTAAGGTGTTTTCTTTTGTTGTTATTATTGTTTTAACCTGCCAAGAGTACCAGAGTGGCTGCAGTGTTCTTCATCACCACTAGTAATATAACATTATTCAGTATCTCTGCATCCTCACCAGCATTCGGTCTTGTCATTAATTTTTATTTTAGTCATTCTGATAAGTGTTTAGTAGTATCTCATTGTGGTTTTAATTAGCATTTCCTAATGGTTAATGATGTTAAATAACATTTCATGTGCTCATTTGCCATCTGTATGTCTTCTGTGAAATGTTTCTTCATGTCTTTTGCCCATGTTTTAATCAGATTGCTTGATTTTGTATTGGTGAGTTTTGAGAGTTCTTTATTCTAGATATTTTGTTGGATATGTGGCTTGATTATCCTACTCTGTAGCTTGTCCTTTCGTCTTCTTAATAGAGTCCTGTGCACAGTAAAACATTTTATTTTTAATGAAGTCCACTTATTAATTTTTCCTTTTATGGATCATGTTTTTGGTATCAAGTCTAACAATTCTGTCTAGTCCAAGATATTGAAGATTTTCTCATTTATTTTCTAAAAGGTTAATATCTTCACATTCTACCTTTAAGTCTTTGATACATTCTGAGTTAATTTTGTGTTAGCAGTAAGACTGAGATCAAGGTTTATTTTATTGCCTAGATATGTCATTCTTTCAGCAATAAGTTGAAAGACCACCTATCCTCCCTTGAATTGCTTTTGAACTTTTGTCAAAACATCAGTTGGGGATATTTGTGTGCATCTATTTCTGTGTTCTCTGTTCTTTTCCATTGATCTGTGTATCTATTTGTCTAGCAATACCACACAATCTTGATTACTGTAGCCAAATAATGTCTTGAATTTGGGTAGGTGGATTCCTCCTATTTTATTATTTTTTTACTTTTTTAACACCATTATTGGAGTATAATTGCTTTACATTGGTGTGTTAGTTTCTGCTTTATAACAAAGTGAAGCAGTTATACATATACATATGTTCCCATATCTCTTCCCTCTTGCATCTCCCTCCCTCCCACCCTCCCTATCCCACCCCTCTACGTGGTCACAAAGCACCGAGCTGATC
Organism: Leucopleurus acutus; assembly: GCF_964270905.1. Taxonomy (NCBI): domain Eukaryota; kingdom Metazoa; phylum Chordata; class Mammalia; order Artiodactyla; family Delphinidae; genus Leucopleurus; species Leucopleurus acutus. The sequence continues at coordinate 66,895,561 of NC_139148.1, forward strand.
TGCCTGTGCTATGTGGCTGCTTCCAACTACCTATTTTACATTTGGTAGTGTATATATGTCCATGTCACTCTCTCACTTTGTCACAGTTTACCCTTCCCCCTTCTTATATCCTCAAGTCCATTCTCTAGTAGGTCTGTGTCTTTATTCCCATCTTACCCCTAGGTTCTTCATGACTTTGTTTTTTCTTAAATTCCATATATATGTGTTAGCATATGGTATGTTTTTCTCTTTCTGACTTACTTCACTCTGTATGACAGACTCTAGGTCCATCCACCTCACTACAAATAACTCAACGTCGTTTCTTTTTATGGCTGAGTAATATTCCACTGTATATGTGTGCCACATCTTCTTTATCCATTCATCTGTTGATGGACACATAGGTTGCTTCCATGTCCTGGCTATTGTAAATAGAGCTGCAATGAACATTTTGGTACGTAACTCTTTTTGAATTACGGTTTTCTCAGTGTATATGCCCAGTAGTGGGATTGCTAGGTTATATGGTAGCTCTATTTTTAGTTTTTTAAGGAACCTCCATACTGTTCTTCATAATGGCTGTATTAACTTACATTCCCACCCACAGTGCAAGAGGGTTCCCTTTTCTCCACACCCTTTCCAGCATTTATTGTTTGTAGATTTATTGATGATGGCCTTTCTGACCAGTGTGAGGTGATATCTCATTGTAGTTTTGATTTGCAATTCTCTAATAATTAGTGATGTTGAGCATCCTTTCATGTGTTTGTTAGCAATCTGTATATCTTCTTTGGAGAAATGTCTATTTAGGCCTTCTGCCAATTTTTGGATTTGGTTTATTTATTTATTTTGATGTTGAGCTACATGAGCATCTTGTATATTTTGGGTATTAATCCTTTGTCAGTTGCTTCATTTGCAAATATTTTCTCACATTCTGAGCATTACCTTTTCATCTTGTTTATGGTTTGCTTTGCTGTGCAAAAGATTTTAAGTTTCATTAGGTCCCATTGGTTTATTTTTGTTTTTATTTCCATTTCTCTAGGACATGGGTCAAAAAGGATCTTGCTATGAATTATGTCAGAGTGTTTTCCTCTAAGCGTTTTATAGTGTGTAGCCTTATATTTAGGCCTTTAATCCATTTTGAGTTTATTTTTGTGTATGGGGTTAGATAGTGTTCTAATTTCATTATTTTACATGTAGCTGTCCAGTTTTCCCAGCACCACTTATTGAAGGGGCTGTCTTTTCTCCACTGTATATTCTTGCCTCATTTATTCTTGCCTCATTTATCAAAGATAAGGTGACCATATGTGCATGGGTTTAGCTCCCAGCTTTGTATCCTGTCCCATTGATCTATATTTCTCTTTTTGTGCCAGTACCATACTGTCTTGATGACTGTAGCTTTGTAGTATATTCTGAAGACCAGGAGCCTGATTCCTCCAGCTCCACTTTATTTCTCAGGATTGCATTGGCTATTCAGGGCCTTTTTAATTTCCATACAAATTGTGAAATTTCTGTTCTAATTCTGTGAAAAGTGCCATTGGTAGTTTGATAGAGATTACATTATATCTGCAGATTGATTTAGGTAGTATAGTCATTTTCACAATGTTGATTCTTCCAATCCAAGAACATGATGTATCTCTCCATCTGTTTGTATCATCTTTGATTACTTTCATCAGTGTGTTATAGTTTTCTGCATACAGGTCTGTTTTCTCCTCAGGTAAGTTTATTCCTAGGCATTTTATTCTTTTTGTTGCAATGGTAATTGGGAGTGTTTCCTTAATTTCTCTTTCAGAATTTTTGTTAGTGTATAGGAGTGCAAGAGTTTTCTGTGCATTAATTTTGGATCCTGGTACTTTACTAAATTGATTGATTTAGCTCTAGTAGTTTTCTGGTAGCATATTTAGGATTCTGTATGTGTAGTATCATGTCATCTGCAAACAGTGAGTTTTACTTCTTCTTTTCTGATTTGTTTTCTTTTTATTTCTTTCTCTTCTCTGATTGCTGTGGATAAAACTTTCAAAACTCTGTTGAATAATGTGGTGACCTTGTCTTGTTCCTGATCTTAGTGGAAATGGTTTCAGATTTTCACCATTGAGCACAAAGTTGCCTGTGAGTTTGTCATTTATGGCTTTGATTATGTTGAGGTAATTTCCCCCTATGACTACTTTCTGGAGGGTTTTTATCATTAATGGGTGTTGCATTTTGTCAAAAGCTTTTTTTTGAATCTTTTGAGATTATCGTATGGTTGTTCTCCTTCAATTTGTTAATATGGTGTATCACATTGATTAATTTGCTTATATTGAAGAATCCTTGCATTATTGGGATAAACCCCACTTGATCATGGAGTATGATCCTTTTAATGTGCTGCTGGATTCTGTTTGCTAGTATTATGTTGAGATTTTCCCAACTGTGTTCATCATTGATATTGGCCTGTAGTTTTCTTTTATGTGATTTCTTTGTCTGGTTTTGGTATCATGGTGATGATGGCCTCGTAGAATGAGTTTGGGAGTGTTTCTCCCTCTGCTATATTTGGAAGAGTTTGAGAAGGATAGGTGTTAGCTCTTCTCTAAATGTTTGATAGAATTCGCCTGGGCTTTTGTTTGTTGGAAGAGTGTTAATCACGCTTTTGGTTTCAGTGCTTGTGATTGGTCTGTGTATATTTTCTATTTCTTCCTGTTTCAGTCTCAGAAGGTTGTGCTTTTTAAAGAATTTGTCCATTTTTCCAATTTGTCCATTTTATTGCCATATAGGTGCCAATCATGAGAGATCATTATCTTTCATGGTCCTTTGTGTTTCTGCATTGCCAGTTGTTACTTCTCCTTTTTCATTTCTAACTCTGTTGATTTACATCTTCTCCCTTTTCTTCTTATTGAGTCTGGCTAATGGTTTGTCAATTTTGTATATCTTCTCAAAGAATCAGCTTTTAGATTTTTTGATATTTGTTATTGTTTCCTTCATTGCTTTTACATTTATTTCTGATATGATCTTTATGATTTCTTTCCTTCTGCTAACTTTGGGATTTTTTGTTGTTGTTTTTCTTCTTTCTCTAATTGCTTTGGGTGTAAGGTTATGTTGTTTATTAGAGACTTTTCTTGTTTCTTGAGGTAAGATTGTATTGCTATAAACGTCCTTTTTAGAATTACTTTGGCTGCCTCCCATAGGTTTTGGGCTGTCGTGTTTTCATTACCATTTGTTTCTAGGTATTTTTTTTTTTTTTTTTTTTGCGGTACGCGGGCCTCTCACTGTTGTGGCCTCTCCCGTTGCGGAGCACAGGCTCCGGACGCGCAGGCTCAGCGGCCATGGCTCACGGGTCCAGCCGCTTCGCGGCACGTGGGATCTTCCCGGACCGGGGCACGAACCCGTGTCCCCTGCATCGGCAGGCGGACTCTCAACCACTGCGCCACCAGGGAAGCCCTCTAGGTATTTTTTAATTTCCTCTCTGATTTCTTCAGTGATCTCTTCGTTGTTTATCATCATATCGCAACCTTCATGTGTTTGTATTTTTTACAGCTTTTTTTCTGTTTTTGTTATCTAGTCTCATAGCACTGTGGTCGAGAAAATACTTGATATGATTTCAATATTCTTAAGTATACCAAGGCGTGATTTGTGACCCAAGATATGATCTATGCTGGAGAATGTTCCATGAGTACTTGAGAAGAAAGTGTATTCTGCTGTCTTTGGGGGGAATGTCTTATATGTACATCTTGTTTAATTTATCATTTAAAACTTCTGTTTCCTTATTTGTTTTCATTTTGGATGATTTGTCCATTGGTGAAAGTGGGGTGTTAACGTCCCCTACTGTTATTGTGCTACTATCGATTTCTCCTGTTATGGCTGTTACCATTTGCCTTATGTATTGAGGTGCTCCTTTTTTGGGTGCATAAATATTTACAATTGTTATATCTTCTTCTTGAATTGATCCCTTGATCATTGTGCAGTGTTCTTCTTTGCCTCTTGTCATAGTCTTTATTTTAAAGTTTATTTTGTCTGATATAAGTATTGCTGCTCCCCCTTTTTTGGATTTCCATTTTCAGGGACTATCTTTTCCTGTTCCCTCACTTTCAGCCTGAATGTGTTCCTAGGTTTGAAGTGGATCTCTTTTAGACAGGGTATATATGGTTCTTGTTTTTGTATCCATTCAGCAAGTCTGTGTCTTTTCCTTTGAGCCTTTAATCCATTTACATTTAGGGTAATTATCGATATGTATGTTCCTATTACCATTTTCTTAGTTGTTTTGGGTTTGTTTTTGTAGGTCTTTTCCTTCTCTTTGTTTCCTGCTTAGAGAAGTTCCATTAGCATTTGTTGTAAAGTTGGTTTGGTGGTGCTGAATTTTCTTAGCTTCTACTTGTATGTAAAATTTTAATTTCTCCATCATATCTGAATGAGATCCTTGATAGGTAGAATAATATTAGTTGTAGGCTTTTGCCTTTCATTACTTTAAATATGTCCTGCCACTCCCTTCTGGTTTGCAGAGTTTCTGCTGAATAATCAGCTGTTAACCTTATGGTGATCCCTTGTATGTTATTTGTTGCTTTCCCCTTGGTGCTTTTAATAGTCTTTTCTTTGTATTTAATTTTTGATGGTTTGATTAATATGTGTGTTGGTGTGTCTTTCCTTGGATTTATCCTTCTATTAGACTCTCTGTGCTTCCTGGACTTGATTTCCTTTCCTATATTAGGGAAGTTTTCAACTATAATCTCTTCAAATATTTTCTCAGTCCCTTTCTTGTTCTCTTCTTCTTCTGGGACCCCTATAATTCGAATGGTGGTGCATTGGATGTTGTCCCAGAGACCTTGGAGAGTGTCCTGAATTCTTTTCATTATTCTTTATTCTGCTCTGCGGTAGTTATTTCCACTATTTTATCTTCCAGGTCACTTATCTCTTCTTCTGCTTCAGTTATTCTGCTATTGATTCCTTCTAGATAATTTTTAATTTCATTTATTGTGTTGCTTATCATTGTTTGTTTGCTCTTTAGTTCTTCTAGGTCATTTTTAAATCTTCTTCTGTTTTCTTCATTCTATTTCCAAGATTTGGATATCTTGACTATCATTACTCTGAATTCTTTTTCAGGTAGACTGCCTATTTCCTCTTCATTTGTTTGGTCTGTTGGTTTTATACCTTGTTCCTTCATCTGCTGTGTATTTCTCTGTCTTCTCATTTTGCTTAACTTACCGTGTTTGGGGTCTCTTTTTCACAAGTTGCAGGTTTATAGTTCCTATTGTTTTTGTTTTCTACCCCCAGTGAGTAAGGTTGGTTCAGTGGGTTGTGTAGGCTTCTTGGTGGAGGAGACTGGTGCCTGTGTTCTGGTGGATGAGTCTGAATCTTGTCTTTCCGGCGGGCAGGACCAAGTCTGGTGGTATGTTTTGAGGTGTCAGTGAACTTATTTTGATTTTAGGAAGTCTCTCTGCTAATTGGTGGGGTTCTGTTCCTTTCTTGCTAATTATTTGGCATGGGGTGTCAAGCACTGTAGCTTGATGGTTGTTGAGTGGAGCTGGGTCTTTGTGTTTAGACAGATATCTCTGCGAGAGTTCTTGCTAACTGATACTATGTGGGGCCAGGAGGTCTCTGGTCATCAAATGTCCTGAACTCGGCTCTTCCACCTATGAGGCTCAGGCCTGACACTCATCCAGAGCATAGATACCCTGTCAGCCACATACCTCAGAAGAAAAGGAAGAAAGAAAGAAAAAGAAAGAAAGAAAGAAAGAAAGAAAGAAAGAAAGAAAGAAAGAAAGAAAGAAAGAAAGAAAGAAAGAAAGAAAGAAAGAAGGAAGGAAGGAAGGAAAGAAAGAAAGAAAGAAAGAAAGAAAGAAAGAAAGAAAGAAAGAAAGAAAGAAAGAAAGAAAGAAAGAAAGAAAGAAGGAAAGAAAGAAAGGAAGAAAGGGAAAAATAAAGTAATTAAAAATGTTTTTAAATATTATTAAAATAAAAAATTAAAAAGTAATTAAGAAAAAAGAGAGCAACCAAACCAATAAACAAATCCACCAATGATAACAAGCTGTAAAAACTAAACTACGATAAACATATAAATCTGAAAATAGTCAGTCGCATACAGCAAACCCCAAGTCTACATTTGCTCCTAAAGTTCACTGCCTCAATTTGGGGATGATTCGTTGTCTATTCAGGTATTCCACAGATGTGGGGTACATCAAAATGATTGTGGAGATTTAATCTGCTGCTCCTGAGGCCACTTGGAGAAATTTCTCTTTCTCTTTTTTTTCACACAGCTCCTGGGGTTCAGCTTTGGATTTGGCCCTGCCTCTACGTGTAGGTTGCTCTCTGGCATCTGTTCTTCCCCCAGACAAGAGGGGGTTAAAACAGTGGCTGATTAGGGGGTCTAGCTCACTCCGGCTGGGGAGAGGGAGGGGTACGGAATGTGGGACGAGTCTATGGCAGCAGAGGCCAGTGTGACATTGCAACAGCCTGAGGCTTGCCATGTGTTATCCAGGGTTATTTTTCCCTGGGTCATGGGACCCTGGCAGTGGCAGACTGCACAGGTTCTCAGGAGAGGAGTTGTGGATAGTGACCTGTGTTTGCACATAGGATTCTTGTTGGCTGCAGCAGCATCGTTAGTGTTTCATGCCCCTCTCTGTAGTGTACAGTGATAGCCGTGGCTTGTATCCGTCATTGGATCTCATTTAAGCAGTGCTCTGCCTTCTGTGGGCAGACAGGGAAGGAATTCCCTCTGCTCATGCACCCCCAAACAAGGGTCTCTTTCCCTTAGGCAGGTCCAGAGATTTTTCCGGGCTGTCTCTCAGTTAGCTGTGGTGCACTAGCCCCTTTAGGCTGTGTTCACATAGCCAACCTCACTTCTCTCCCTGGGATCTGACTTATGAAGCCCAAGCCTCAGCTCCCAGCCCCCACCCACCCCAGTGGGTGAGCAGACAAGCCTCTCAGGCTCGTGAGTTCTGGTCGGCACTGATCCTCTGTGTGGGAATCTCTGCACTTTGCCCTCTGTACCCCTGTTGCTGTGCTCTCCTCCATGGCTCCAAAGCTTCGCCCCCCACTGCACACACACCCATCTCCACAAGTGAAGGGGCTTCCTTCTGTGTGGAAACTTTTCCTCCTTCACAGCTCCCTCCAAGTGATGCAGGTCCTGTCCCTATTCTTTTGTCCTGTTTCTTCTTTTTTCCTAACCAGATACATGGGGAATTTCTTGCCTCTGGGGAAGTCTGAGGTCTTTTGCCAGTGTTCAGTAGGTGTCCTGGAGGAGTTGTTCCACATGTAGATATATTTTTGATGTATTTATGGGGAGGAAGGTGATCTCCACATCTTACTCCTCCATCATCTTGAAGGTCCTCCCATCACTTGTTCTTATAACATGAATTGTTCAACCATCAGCATGATTCTAAAGAACAAGGAGAAGATCATTGAATATGTGATGGCTGCTATGCTGATGACATCAGCAGTAGTATCAAAGAAGGGTGGAAAAATGATGGAGGAGATGGAGAAACTTCTCAGTGTGTGGATTCAGAATCAGCATTATTGTCAAGTCCCACTCCACTTAATGATGATTCAAGAGAAAACTAAAAACCTTTATGAAGACTTGAAGAATAAACAAGGTGAAGAATCAGAAGGCACATTTTTTAATGCCAGCCATGGCTGGTTTCACTGGTTCAAGGCTAGGGCCAACCATCACAACATGAAAGTAAGTGGTGAGGCAGTGGGTGCAGATATCGTAGCTGCCCAGGAATTTCCCGAAGCACTTCAGGAAAAACATCAGTAAGGAGGAAATGTTGATGTCAGGTTATAAAGCAGTAAAGGATAGGCTAACTCTTTTGTTTGGTGACAATGATTCCAGGGATATGAAGCTGAAGCCTCTCTTAGTTTATCATTCAGAGAAACCAAGAGCCCTTAAAAACATAGGTAATGGCTCTCTTCCTGTTGTTTGTAAGTGTAACCCCAAAGCCTGGGTTACACAGTCCATTTTCCAGGACTGGTTTTTCCACCACATTTTCCTGGAGGTAGATAAATATTTCTTGGAGAAGGACGTCCCGTTAACATTCTTTTGCTTCTCAACAATGCTCCAGGCTACACCCCATTCATGGATGACTTTTATCCCAACATCAAAGTAGTATATCTGCCACCAAATATTACGTTGCTCATCCAACCTATGGACAAGGGAGTTATAGCGATTTTCAAGAAATATTATTTACGTCACACTTTTTTTGTCAGGTGGTAAAGGTGAGTGACAAATCAGGAACAACCTTGTGACACTTTTGTAAAGACTATAACATCTACAAGTCCATAAAAAATCATTGACTTTGCTTGAGGTGAGGTTACGGCCATCACCATGTATGGGGTTTGGAAGAACTTTGCCTGCAGTTTGTTCATGACTTTCATGGATTTGAGAAGGTGGATGAGGAGTCCAAAGAGGTCTTCAGCAACTTAGTGACTCTCAGTGAGAAGCTGGAGCTAGATCTGCAAGAGGATAACTATGTTGAACTCCTTGCTGTGAAACACGAGGAGCTTACTAATGAAGACCTGATGGAATTGGAGGCCCCGAAAAAGGATGAAGAGAGACAAGAGGAAGGAGTAACTGAAGCACTGAAGAGATTCATGATGCAGGAAGTGGCAAGGTGATTTTCTTTATTTGAGGAGGCACTGTTAGGTTTTGAGGCACAAGATCCGAATATAGAACAGTACACGAAGATTGCAGCAGCCGTTCAGAATGCAATCCATTGCTACCATGTCATTTATGAGAAGAGAAACAGAGCTACTACCCAGACATTGCTGGATTATTTTTTTCAAGTGGGTAGATTGAATTGAATGCAGCAAGGAACCTGGACATGTGCCATCAATGTCAGGCGTGAGTGAAATTGCAGCTTGCCCTCCATCTCCTTTTGCTGATGATCCTTCAGCTCTACCATCTCCCACCTCCTCTCCATCCTCCAGTCAATAACTCTTCCTGACTGTTCACTCGATGCCAGTCCCTGTATGCCAGCTGTTGTGCTGTACTACTGCACTTTTCAAGGTACTGTACTGTAAAATTAAAAATGTTTTCTTTATTTTTGTGTTTTTTATGCATTATTTGTGTAAAAAGTATTATAAACCTATTACAGTACAGTACTGTATAGCAGCTATTGTTACTTTGGTACCTAGGCTAACTTTGCTGGGCTTATGAACAAATTGGATCTAAGAACGTGCTCTCAGAATGGAACTCGTTCATATGTAGGGGATTTAGTGTATGTGTCTGTTTTTGGTATCAGGGAGATGGTGACCTCATAGAATGAGGTCAGAAGTGTGCCTTGCTCTACAATTTTTTGGAATAGTTGCAGAAGGATAGGTGTTAACTCTTCTCTAAAAGTTTGATAGAATTTGTCCACAAAGCCATCTGGTCCAGGACTTTTGTTTGTTGGGAGTTTTTACATCACACTTTCAATTTTAGCACTTGTGATTTCTTTGTTCATATTTTCTATTTCTTCCTGATTCAGTCTTGGGAGACTGTACCTTTCCAAGAATTTCTCCATTTCTTCTAGGTTGTCCAATTTATTGTCATATAGTTGCTTGTAGTAGTCTCTTATGATCCTTTGTAATTTTATTTTATTTTATTTTTGGAGTCAGCTGTAAATTCTCCTTTTTCATTTGTATATATGTACTTTTTACTTTGAGCCCTCTCCCTTTTTTTCTGTATAAGTCTGTCTAAAGGTTTATCAGTTTTGTTCCTCTTTTCAAACAACCAACTTTTAGTTTTATTAATCTTTTCTGTTGTTTTCCATATTTCTATTTCATTTATTTCTGCTATGATCTTTATGATTTTTTTTCTTCTACTAACTTTGGGTTTTGTTTTTTTCTCTAGTTGCTTTAGATGTAAAGTTAGGTTGTTTATTTGAGATTCTTCTTGCTTTGTGAGGTAAGAATTTATTGCTAGAAACTTCCCTCTTAGAACTGCTTTTGCTGTATCCCATGGGTTTTGAATTGTCATATTTTCATTTGTCTCTAGGTATTTTTTGATTTCTTCTTTGATTTCTTCTGTGATCCATAGGTTGTTTAGTTGCATTTAGCCTCCATGTGCTTGTGTTTTTTACATTTTTTTTCTTGAAGTTTATTTCTAATCTCATAGCATTGTGTTTGGAGAAGTTGCTTGTTATGATTTCAATTTTCTTAAATTTACCGAGGCTCATTTTGTGGCCCAGTATGTGATCAATCCTAGAGAATGTTCCATGTGCACTTGAGAAGATTGTGTATTCTGCTCCTTTTTTAAAAAACATTTTTATTGGAGTATAATTGCTTTACAATGGTGTGTTAGTTTCTGCTTTATAACAAAGTGAATCAGCTATACATATACATATATCCCCATGTCTCCTCCCTCTTGTGTCTCCCTCCCACCCTCCCTATCCCACCTCTCTAGGTCATCACAGAGCACCAAGCTGACCTCCCTGTTCTATGTGGCTGCTTCTCACTAGCTATCTATTTTACATTTGGTAACATATATAAGTCCATGCCACTCTCTCACTTTGTCCCAGCTTACTCTTCCCCCTCCCTATGGCCTCAAGTCCATTCTCTATGTCTGGGTCTTTATTCCTGTCCTGCCCCTAGGTTCTTCATAACAATTTTTTTTAATTTTAGATTCCATATATATGTGTTAGCATATCGAATTATTTTTCTTTTTCTGACTTACTTCACTCGTATTACAGACTCTACTTCCATCCACCTCACTACAAATAACTCAGTTTCATTTCATTTTATGGCTGTATTCTGCTGCTTTGGATGGAATGCTCTATGAATATCACTTAAGTTCATCTGGTCTAATGTTTCATTTAAGGATGGTGTTTCCTTATTGATTTTCTGTCTGAATGATTTGTCCATTGATGAAAGTAAGGTGTTAAAATCCGTTACTATTATTGTCTTGTTGTCAATTTCTCCTTTTATGACTGTTAGCATTTGCCTTATATATTGAAGTGCTCCTTTTTTGGGGTCATATATATTTATAATTGTTATATCTCCTTCTTGGATTGATCCTTTTTATCATATGTAATGTCCTTCTTTGTCTCTTGTAACCATCTTTATTTTAAAGCCAATTTTGTCTGATATGATTATTGTTATTCCAGCTTTCTTTTGACTTCCATTTGTATGGAACACCTTTTTCCATCCCCTCAGTATGAGTCTGTATGTGTCCCTAAATCAGAAGTTGGTCCTTGGTAGATAGCATATATATGTCTTTTTTTTTAAATTCATTCAGCCAGTCTATGTCTGTTTGTTGGAGCATTTAATCCATTTACATTCAAGATAATTATCAATATGTATGTTCTTATTGCCATTTTGTAAATTGTTTGGATTTGTTCTTACGTCTTTTTTCTTCCTTTCCTTGTTTGTTCTCTTCTCTTGTGATTTGATGACTAAATTTATTGTTGTGTTTGGATCCCTTATTCTTTTGTGTGTGTGTAGCTATTGTAGATTTTTGGTTTGTGGTTAGCAGAATGTTTTGTTATGGCATGTTAAATACACAAGATTCTTTTAAGTTGCTGTTTTTTAGTTTCAAATTCATTTACAATATTCTGCATTTATACCCTTCTCTTTTCACAATTGCTGGTTTTGATATTGTATTTGTGTGTGTTTGACTTTCTACCTTTACTGTATGGTTTCCTTTATGGGTGAGTTTTCCCATTTGTAATTATCTTTTTTATAGTTGGGTCCTTTTCTTTTTTACTTAGAGAAGTTCCTTTAGCATTTGTTGTATAGCTGGTTTGGTGGTGCTGAATTGTCTTAGCTTTTGCTTGTCTGTAATTCTTTTGATTTTTCCATCAAATCTGAATGAGAGCCTTGATGGTTAAAATATTCTTGTTTGTAGGTTTTTCCCTTTCATTACTTTATATATATTGTGCCACTCCCTTCTTGCCTGGAGAGTTTCTGCTGAAAACTCAGTTTATAACCTTATGGGGACTCCCTTGTATGTTATTTGTTGCTTTTCCCTTGTTGCTTTTAATATTTTCTCTGTCTTTAATTTTTGTCAATTTGATTAATATTTGTCTTGGCATGTTCCTCCTTGGATTTATACTTTATGGCACTCTCTAAGCTTCCTGGACTTGGGTGACTCTTTCCCTTCCCATGTTAGGGAAGTTTTCATCTATTATGTTTTCAGATATTTTCTCAGACCCATTCTCTCTCTGTTTACTTTCTGAGACTCATATAATGTGAATGTTGGTGCATTTAACATTGTCCCAGAGGTCTCTTAAAATGTTCTTTCTTTTCATTCTTTTTTTCTTTATTCTGTTCCATGGCAGTGATTTCCACCACTGTGTCTTCCTGCTCACTTACCCATTCTTCTGCCTCATTTATTCTCCTATTGATTGATTCCTTCAAGTGTATTTTTTCACTTAGTTATTGTATTCTTCATCTTTGTTTGTTCTTTATATCTTCTAGCTTTTTGTTAAATATTTCTTGTATCTTCTTGGTCTGTGTCTCCATTCTTTCCTGCGATCTTTTATCATCTTTAGTATCATTACTTTGAATTATTTTTCAGGTAGTTTGCATATCTCCTCTTCACTTTGTTGTTCTGTGTTTTATCTTGTTTCTTGGTCTGAAACATATTCCTCTGCCATATCATTTTGGCTAACTTTTTGTGATTGCTGTTTCTGTTCCACAGGCTACAGTGTTGTAGTTCCCCTTGCTTCTGGTTTCTGCCCCCTTGTCAGTGAAGTTGGTTTAAGAGGCTTGTGCAGGCTTCCTGGTGTGAGAGACTCATGCCTACCCACTGCTTGGGTGGAGCTGGGTCTTGTACTTCTGGTGAGGAGGGCTGTGTCATGAGGTGTGTTTAGGTTAGTCTGTGGACTCAGGATGATTTTAGGCACCCTGTCTGCTGATGCATTGTGCTGTGTTCCAACCCTATTGATTGTTTGGCCTGAGACGTACCAGCACTGGAGCCTGCAGGCTGTTGGGTGGGGCCAGGTCTTGGTGTCAAAATGGTGGCCTCCAGGAGAGCTCATGCCAATGAATATTTCCCAGTACCTCTGCCACCAGTGTCCTTGTTCCTAGTGAGCCACAGCCACCCCTTACTTTCCCAGGAGACCCCCCAAGACCAGCAGGTACGTCTGACCCCAGCTCCTTTGAAATCACTGCCTTTTCCCTGGGTTCCTGGTGCACGTGAGACCTTGTATGCACCCTCAAAGAGTGGAGTCTCTGTTTACTCCAGACCTATGGAGGTCCTGAAATCAAGCCTTGCTGGCCTTCAAAGCCAAATGATCTGGAGACTCCTCTTCCTGATTCCAGACTCCCAGGCTTGGGAGTCTGACGTGCTGCTCAGAACTCTCACTCTTGTGGGAGACCCTCTGTGATATGATTATTTTCCAGTTTGTGGGCCACCCACCTGGCGGGTATGAGATTTTATTGTATTGCAAATGCACCCCACCTATCATCTTGTTGTGGTTTCTTCTTTGTCTTTGGAAGTAGAATATATTTTTTGTTAGGTCCCATTCTTTTTGTTGATGGTTGTTTGGCAGTTAGTTGTGACTTTGGTGTTTTGTGAGAAAAGGTGAGCTCAAGTCCTTCTACTCTGCCATCTTTTCTCCAACCTCCTCAAATGACCTCTTGTTGAGTTTGTAGATTCTCTCTTATGTTTGATTGAGTCTACTTTTGAAGCTCGTTGCTCCATTTTTTAGTTTGATCATTTATTCCTCAGATCCAGAAATTTGTTGGTTCTTTTTTATAATTTCCATCTCTTTGTTAACTTATAATTTTCTTCATGTATTTTTTTCTTATTTATTTGAGTTGTTTATCTTTGCTTCCTTGTTGCTTGCTGAGCTTCCTTGAAACAACTCTTTGAATTATGTGTCAGGTAATTCATAGATCTCCAGTTCTTTGAATTTAGTTACTGGAAAATTATTGTGTTTTTTGGTGTTGTCATGTTTCCTTTTTTTTTTTTCTGTTTCTTTAAATCCTAAGTTGCTGTGTTTACATTTGAAGATGTAGTTACCTGTTCCAAAGTTTACCAACTGGTTTCAGGAAAAAAATACCTTCACCAGTCACCTAGGAATTTTGGAATTCTCTCAGACTATTTCTATGGATACATCCTCTCTTCCTCATGTTGCCTTTTGAGGGTTAAGTCTTAAAATTTTACACTTTCTCTTGATGTTCTAAATCCAGGTCAGACGATGAGAACATTCTGTTTATTTTTCCTAGACAATATCTGCAAATGCACATGCATAATCTGCAGATGCTGACATATGTGGAGCACTGCTTATGGAAAGGAAGTAGTTGAGATTCACATAGCCTTGTTGGAGGTGGATTTGCTAGTGATACATTTTATGAGGTTTATGAGACGGTTACTTGGATGGAGTCTGCAAAGATGTTAATAGAATCCATTCTCCTTTGTTGAGTCTTGTGCCCAGTTACTGTGAACCCTGACAGTTTTTGCTGCTCCTAGCTTCCCTTAAGCTATCCAGTCTTGTCAATCCTCTCAGTATTCTTATTTGAGTGAGAAAGAACTGTGTCACTTGGCAGTGTCTTGCATAGCATGGAAAGCCAGGAACCCACTGTGTTCTCACATTCATCTATCCTGTGGGAGCTATCACAGGCCAAGTAAGACTCTTTTGGCAATACACTGTGCTCTCCTGGCAGAGAGAGTGACACAGGTAAAGTGAAGCTGTTTTTCTTACCCTCTTCAATATGTCTGTTTTCAGACTTTTTGCTTCATTTGCATGCTGGAACTGCTCTACTCGACTCCCAGGTACCCAAAAAAGTATTCTTATTCATGGGTGGTTTCAAAATCAGGGTTTCTATAGGTCGATGAGTTTGTTTGTAGGTTTTTCCCTTTCATTACTTTATATATATTGTGCCACTCCCTTCTTGCCTGGAGAGTTTCTTCTGAAAACTCAGTTTATAACCTTATGGGGACTCCCTTGATCATATCTTGATCACATACATTATAATAAGCACAGTCTTTATTATAAGCTGTGCCTCTGAGGTGGGAGAGCCAACTTCAGGAAACTGGTCCATAACAGACGTCCCAGCTCCACATAATATCAAATGGTGACAATCTCCCAGAGATCTCCAACTCAACACCAGCACCCAGCTTCACTCAACGACCAGCAAGCTACTGTGTTGGACACCCTACGCCAAACAAATAGGAAGACAGGAACACAACCCCACCCGTTAGCAGAGAGGCTGACTAAAATCATGATAAGGTCACAGACACCCCCAAACACACCACCAGATGTGAAACTGCCCACTAGAGAGACAAGATCCAGCTTCATCCACCACAATACAGGCACTAGTCCCCTCCACCAGGAAGCCTACACAACCCACTGAACCAACTTTAACCACTGGGGACAGACACCAAAAACAACGGGAACTATGAACCTGCAGCCTGAAAAGAGGAGATCCCAAACACAGTAAGATAAGCAAAGTGAGAAGACAAAAAAACACACAGCAAATGAAGGAGCAAGATAAAAACCCACCAGACCTAACAAATGAAGAGGAAATAGGCAGTCTACCTGAAAATGAATTCAGAATAATGATAGTAAATATGATCCAAAATCTTGGAAATAGAATAGAGAAAATGCAAGGAACATTTAACAAGGACCTAGAAGAAATAAAGATGAAACAAGCAATGATGAACAACACTATAAATGAAATGAAAAATACTCTAGATGGGATCAATAGCAGAATAACTGAGGCAGAAGAATGGATAAGTGACCTGGAAGATAAAATAGTGGAAATAACTACTGCAGAGCAGAATAAAGAAAAAAGAATGAAAAGAACTGAGGACAGTATCAGCGACATCTCAGACAACATTAAATGCACCAACATTCGAATTATAGGGGTTCCAGAAGAAGAAGAGAAAAAGAAAGGGACTGAGAAAATATTTGAAGAGAGTATAGTTGAAAACTTCCCTAATATGGGAAAGGAAATAGTTAATCAAGTCCAGGAAGCACAGAGAGTCCCATACAGGGTAAATCCAAGGAAAATACGCCAAGACACACCTTAGTCATACTGTTAAAAATTAAATACAAAGAAAACATATTAAAAGCAGCAAGGGCAAAACAACAAATAACACACAAGGGAATGCCCATAAGGTTAACCGCTGATGTTTCAGCAGAAACACTGCAAGCCAGAAGGGACTGGCAGGACATATTTAAAGTGATGAAGGAGAAAAACCTACAATCAAGGTTACTCTAACCAGCAAGGATCTCATTCAGATTTGATGGAGAAATTAAAACCTTTACAGACAAGCAAAAGCTGAGAGAGTTCAGCACCACCAAACCAGCTTTACAACAAAGGCTAAAGGAACTTCTCTAGGCAAGAAACACAAGTGAAGGAAAAGACCTACAATAATGAACCCAAAACACTTTAGAAAATGGGAATAGGAACATACATATCGATAATTACCTTAAACGTAAATGGACTAAATGCTCCCACCAAAAGACACAGATTGGATGAATGGATACAAAATCAATACCCCTATATATGCTGTCTACAAGAGACCCACTTGAGACCTAGAGACACATACAGCCTCAAAATAAAGGGATGGAAAAATATATTCCAGGCAAATATAAACCAAATGAAAGCTGGAGTAGCAATTCTCATATCAGACAAAATAGACTTTAAAATAAAGCCTATTAGAAGAAACAAGAAGGACACTACATAATGATCAAGAGATCGATCCAAGAAGCAGATATAACAATTGTAAATATTTATGCACCCAACATAGGAGCACCTCAATACATAAGGCAAATACTAACAGCCATAAAAGGGGATACCGACAGTAACACAATCATAGTAGGGGGCTTAAACACCCCACTTTCACCAATGGACAGATCATCCAAAATGAAAATAAGTAAGGAAACACAAGCTTTAAATGATACATTAAACAAGATGGACTTAATTGATATTTATTGGACATTCCATCCAAAAATAAGAGAATACACATTTTTCTCAAGTGCTCAAGGAACATTCTCCAGGATAGATCATATTTTGCGTCACAAAGAAAGCCTTGGTTAAGTTAAGAAAGTTAAAATTGTATAAAGTATTTTTTTGCGATTACAATGCAATAAGACTGTATATCAATTATGGGAAAAGATATGTAAAAAATACAAACACATGGAGGATAAACAATACACTACTTAATAACGAAGTGATCACTGAAGAAATCAAAGAGGAAAGCTCAAAATACTTATAAACAAATGACAATGGAGACACAACGACCAAAAACTGATGGGATGCAGGAAAAGCAGTTTTAAGAGGGAAGTTTATAGCAATAAAATTCTACCTTAGGAAACAGGAAACATCTCGAATAAACAACCTAACCTTGCTCCAAAAGCAATTAGAGAAAGAAGAACAAAAAAACACGAAAGTTAGCAGAAGGAAAGAAATCATAAAAATCAGATCAGAAATAAATTAAAAAGAAATGAAGGAAATGATAGCAAAGATCAATAAAACTTTAAGCTTGCTCTTTGAAAAGATAAACAAAATGGATAAACCATTAGCCAGACTCATCAAGAAAAAAAGGGAGAAGACTGAAATCATTAGAATTAGAAATGAAAAAGGAGAAGTAACAACTGACACTGCAGAAATACAAAATATCATGAGAGATTACTACAAGCAACTCTATGCCAATAAAATGGACAATTTGGAATAAATGGACAAATTCTCAGAAATGCAAAACTGCCAAGACTGAATCAGGAAGAAAAGAAAATATTATCAGACCAATCAGAAGCACTGAAATTGAAACTGATTAAAAATCTTCCAACAATCCAAAGCCCAGGACCAGATGGCTTCACAGGTGAATTCTATCAAACATTTAGAGAAGAGTTAACACCTATCCTTCTCAAACACTTCCAAAATACAGCAGAAGGAGGAACACTCCCAAACGCATTCTACGAGGCCACCATCACCTTGATACCAAAACCAGACAAGGATGTCACAAGGAAAGAAAACTACAGGTCAATATCACTGATGAACATAGATGCAAAAATCCTCAACAAAATACTATCAAACAGAATCCAACAGCACATTAAAAGGATAATACACCATGATCAAGTGGTGTTTATTCCAGAAATGCAAGGATTCTTCAATATATGCAGATCAATCAATGTGATACACCATATTAACAAATTGAAGGAAGAAAAATGATCATCTCAATAGAGGCAGAGAAAGCTTTCGACAAAATTCAACACCAATTTATGATAAAAACCCTGCAGAAAGTAGGCATAGAGGGAACTTTCCTCAACATAATAAAGGCCATATATGACAAACGCACAGCCAACATCGTCCTCAATGGTGAAAAACTGAAAGCATTTCCGCTAAGATCAGGAACAAGACAAGGTTGCCCCTTTTCACCACTCTTATTCAACATAGTTTTGGAAGATTTAGCCACAGCAAACTGGGAAGAAAAGGAAGTAAAAGGAATCCAAATAGGAAAAGAAGAAGTAAAGTTGTCACTGTTTGAAGATGACATTATACTATACATAGAGAATCCTAAAGATGCTACCAGAAAACTACTAAAGCTAGTCAATGAATTTGGTAAAGTAGCAGGATACAAATTTAAGGCACAGAAACCTCTGGCATTCCTACACACTAATGATGAAAAATCTGAAAGTGAAATCAAGGAAACACTTCCATTTACCATTGCAACAAAAAGAATAAAATATCTAGGAATAAACCTACCTAAGGAGACAAAAGACCTGTATGCAGAAAATTATAACACATTGATGAAAGAAATTAAAGATGATAAAAATAGATGGAGATATATACCATGTTCTTGGATTGGAAGAATCAACATTGTGAAAACAACTCTACTACCCAAAGCAATCTACAGATTCAATGCAATCCCTATCAAACTACCATGGGCATTTTTCACAGAACTAGAACAAAAAATTTCAAAATGTGTAAGGAAACACAAAAGACACTGAATAGCCAAAGCAATCTTGAGAATGAAAAACGCAGCTAGAGGAATCAGGCTCCCTGACTTCAGACTATACTACAAAGCTACAGTAATCAAGACAGTATAGTACTGGCAAGAAAACAGAAAGATAGATCAATGGAACAGGATAGAAAGCCCAGAGATAAACCCACGCACATATGGTCACCTTATCTTTGATAAAGGAGGCAGGAATGTACAGTGGAGAAAGGACAACCTCTTCAGTAAGTGGTGCTGGGAAAACTGGACAGGTACAAGTAAAAGTATGAGATTAGATCACTCCCTAACACCATGAAGAAAAATAAGCTCAAAATGGATTAAGGACCTAAATGTAAGGCCAGAAACTATCAAACTCTTAGAGGAAAACATAGGCAGAACACTCTAGGACATAAATCACAGCAACATCCTTTTTGACCCACCTCCTAGAGAAATGGAAATAAAAAGAAAAATAAACAAATGTGACCTAATGAAACT
Source organism: Leucopleurus acutus (assembly GCF_964270905.1). Lineage (NCBI taxonomy): Eukaryota > Metazoa > Chordata > Mammalia > Artiodactyla > Delphinidae > Leucopleurus > Leucopleurus acutus. The sequence continues at coordinate 66,914,858 of NC_139148.1, forward strand.
TCAAAGCTTTTGCACAGCCAAGGAAACCATAAACAAAACCAAAAGACAACCCTCAGAATGGGAGAAAATATTTGCCAATGAAGCAACTGACAAAGAATTAATCTCCAAAATTTATAAGCAGCTCATGCAGCTCAATAATAAAAAAAACAAACAACTCAATCCTAAAATGGGCAGAAGACCTAAATAGACATTTCTTTAAAGAAGATATACAGACGGCCAACAAAAACATGAAAGAATGCTTAACATCATTAATCATTAGAGAAATGCAAATCAAAACTACAATGAGATATCATCTCACACCAGTCAGAATGGCCATCATCAAAAAATCTAGAAACAACAAATGCTAGAGAGGGTGTGGAGAAAAGGGAACTCTCTTGCACTGCTGGTGGGAATGTGAATTGGTACAGCCACTATGGAGAACAGTATGGAGGTTCCTTAAAAAACTACAAGTAGGGGGCTTCCCTCTTGGCACAGTGGTTGAGAGTCTGCCTGCTGATGCAGGGGTTGCCGGCTTGTGCCCCGGTCCAGGAGGATCCTGCATGCTGTGGAGTGGTTGGGCCTGTGCGCCATGGCCGCTGGGCCTGCACGTCCGGAGTCTCTGCTTCACAACGGGAGAGGCCACAACAGTGAGAGGCCCGCATACGGCAAAAAAAAAAAAAAGAAAAAGAAAAAGAAAAAAAAGAAAACTACAAATAGTACTACCGTATGATCCAGGAATCCCAGTACTGGGCATATATCCTGAGACTACCAGAATTCAAAAAGAGTCATGTACTAAAATATTCATTGCAGCTCTATTTACAATAGCCCAGAGATGGAAACAACCTAAGTGTCCATTATCGGATGAATGGATAAAGAAGATGTGGCACATATACACAATGGAATATTACTCAGCCATAACATGAAACGAAATTGAGCTATTTGTAATGAGGTGGATGGACCTAGATTCTGTCATACAGAGTGAAGTAAGTCAGAAAGAGAAAGACAAATACCATATGCTAACACATATATATGGAATTTAAGGGAAAAAAATGTCTTGAAGAACCTAGGGATACAAAAGGATTAAAGACACAGACCTAATAGAGAACTGACTTGACGATATGGGGAGGGGGAAGGGTAAGCTGTGACAATGCGAGAGGGTGGAATGGACATATATACACTACCATACGTAAAATAGATAGCTAGTGGGAAGCAGCCATGTAGCACAGGGAGATCAGCTCGGTGCTTTGTGACCACCTAGAGGGATGGGATAGGGAAGACGGGAGGGAGGGAGACACAAGAGGGAAGAGATATGGGAACATATGTATATGTATAATTGATTCAGTTTGTTATAAAGCAGAAACTAACACACCATTGTAAAGCAATTATACTCCAATTAAGATGTAAAAAAGAAACAAACAAAGATAATAAAGTGCTTTCTCTTTCCACAAGTGAATTTGTTTATAGTAATGTGTTAGACACTTCCATTCAGAATATTCTTCTATTAAGGTCTTTTATGAAAAACAATGAAAAACAAATTTGGAAAACTTTAGCAAAAAGAAATTTAGCAAATGATACAGAAGGCTCAAAATATTAATGAGAAGCTAATAGATTGGGAAGATCTGAAAAAGGGAGAAACAGGAAACAAAAATTATAGCATGTGTCTTTTAAGAAGGATCCACGTATTCAAAAGTTATTGCCAGTTCTATTTCTGCTACCACTTCAGCTGCAGCTCTAAAAAAATTATTATGTCTAAATATGAATTCTGAATTTATTATTTTCTTCAAAATTTAAAGTCCAGGAAAAGAGCTTTGATTGACAGAGTTTAAGTAATGTGCCCAACATTTTGATGCTCTCAGCACTCATAGTCAGAGGTATGGATTTGGGCAGTGGGAGATGGGTGCATTTAGCATTGTCATGCAAAAACTAAATATAGTGGAGAAGAGGTAAATCTCTAGAAAGAAACTAGAATATTATTAGGATGGATGTGGATTCTGGCAGCTAAAAAATACCTCAGGCTGTCCAACGTCTACTATAAACGGTCTTCCGGTGCCAATAATGGGTTCCACTCACATTACCTGCTGCTTACTCCCGATATTGCACATAAACTTTTCTGATATAAACTAATATTGTAGTTTTGTGTTCCTGGTACTTTTGGAGTTGAACACAATAGTTTGATTATTGGGATGGGGATAGCTTTAACATTAGATACATTTATGTGGCAACACTAGGTTAGCAACCCACATCAATGGGGTTCTGTCCATCTTCTTTATAGCTTTTCACAAAAGATACCCCTTTAAAGATTTCACTATTCCTTAGACATGAACCTGAGGACAGAAGAGTATCAAGCTGCCTAAAAATGTCTAGGAGCTGCATTCTTTTTTTTTTTTTTAACATCTTTATTGGGGTATAATTGCTTTACAATGGGGTGTTAGTTTCTGCTTTATAACAAAGTGAATCAGTTATACATATACATATGTTCCCATATCTCTTCCCTCTTGTGTCTCCCTCCCTCCCACCCTCCCTATCCCTCCCCTCCAGGCGGTCACAAAGCGCGGAGCTGATCTCCCTGTGCTATGCGGCTGCTTCCCACTAGCTATCTACCTTACGTTTTGTAGTGTATATATGTCCATGCCTCTCTCTCGCTTTGTCACAGCTCACCCTTCCCCCTCCCCATATCCTCAAGTCCATTCTCTAGTAGGTCTGTGTCTTTATTCCTGTCTTACTCCTTGGTTCTTCATGATATTTTTTTTCCTTAAATTCCATATATATGTGTTAGCATACGGTATTTGTCTTTCTCTTTCTGACTTACTTCACTCTGTATGACAGACTCTAGGTCTATCCACCTCATTACAAATAGCTCAATTTCATTTCTTTTTATGGCTGAGTAATATTCCATTGTATATATGTGCCACCTCTTCTTTAGGAGCTGCATTCTTTAAACTGTATCTATCTAGATGTTATTTAGACATGGTAATGCTTCAAAAAGAGGTGGCATCTTTTCACAATGTGTTGGAAAAACACTGCATGGTCCAGTAATCTATTTACTTCCTCACCTTGATTTCATTCTTTCCTCATCTGTGCTTGGATTTCAGTACAACTTTGATTTTATCATTAATAACCTGATTTAAAAACTAATTTAATCTGAGATTTGGATTCCTAAGTCTTGCTCAATTCCTTATCTATTTCAGAACTTTTGAGGTATAGCGATATTATTATGTCTCTGAGTTGTGACACCACCATGTTCTGTGCTTCAGGCCAGTCCAGGGCTCTTCCTCAGGGCCAAAGTGATGTGTCACGAAGTTTCTTTCAGTTGCTCTCACAGTCAAATTATTGATCCTATCTGTAGCCAGCACGTTTCTGCCCATTCTGATCTTCTACTGCCCTCTAGTGGCCAATGTTTGCTTAGCCTCACTTGAGATAAATAGGCAGATGTCTTCTATTATCTTATTTACCAATCTATCTATCTAATTATCTATCATCTATGTCCTACATTGTATCTAATGAAAGAAAGGCAAAAACCGTAGAACACTCATCAACATAGATATTTTTTGTGATAGATTTTTGTTTTTTATTTATTTATTTTGGCCACACCAATGGACATGTAAGACCTTAGTTCCCCCACCAGCGATCAAACCTGTGACCCTGCAGTGGAAGCATGGAGTCTTAACCACTGGGTGGCCAGAGAGGTCCTGATATACTTTTTAAAAGTTAATTGGCAATAGAATAAATATTATTATTTACAATTTTTAGTGAAACAAAACCATCAGTTCTGCTGATGGGGATCTATTTCCTTTTAGCTTATTTATAAGAACAAAGAAAAAGTTGTTGACATAGATTTAATTGTGTTGTATTTTAGTAGCCTACTTTCATAGTCACAATAACAGAACAGATAGCAGTATATATGAACTAGACAAAACGGAGGAGAAGAGATCAAAGTGGCAGAGTAGAAGAAGTTAAGCTCACCTTCCCACAGAAAACATCAAAAATACATCTACATGTGGAACAATTCTCACTAAAAAACTGGTGACTGGCAGAAAGAGTACTCTACAACCAAGGCTGTAATGAAAGATACACATGGAGTCAGGTAGAATGGGAGGAGAAGTGATCATGTCAGGACCCATGACTCTAGGAGGGGACACAGAAATAAAGGGGGCTATTATGTGCTCAGAAATCCTCCCTGGGATATGAGGGTTTGAACAACATATTGGACACTTCAGACTTGGGGTTCAATGCCAGGAAGAAGAGTACACTTTGTTGGCTTGAAAACCAGAAGGACTTACAGGAGATATATAAGAAACTGAGACTATGCTCTCAAAGGGCATATACATGCTTTTTTACTCCTGGAAACAAGACAGAGGAAGCAGATTGAAACTGAATGGGGCTCTGGCAGATTTCCTATGACTGTACCAACAGGTACTCACCCTCAACATACACTCACTTCATCCTCTCTAGCTCTGGTAGAGCTCCCTACTAGGGCAAATGATGTCATTGCTGAGGAGTGTACACTTGTGTGTGGGGGGGCAGAGCCAGCTCAGATCTGGCACTGCACCTGAATGGGGTCTGAGCATCCATTACTGGTACTTGCAGAGATGGTGGATTGGAAGATGTTTGGAGCTCTGACTCTCATGCAAGAACCATCCCAGTGCATGCCCCAGCCCACACCAGGCACCCACTCTTGCCCCTCTTGCTTCAATGCTGCTCCTCTCAGGGCAAAGGTGTTGTCGGGATGGGGGGGTATGCACATTTAGTGAGAATGGAGCCAGCTAAGACTCGAACCTCATGGGTTTTGCTCTAGCCCCTCAGTACCGACCCCTTCTCCTGATAGAGCAGCAATAGGCACTGAGTATAGGAGAAGCCCTGGTTCACATGTGGCTATGGCTCTATCCCATTCACCTCCAGCCCCAGCACACAATAAAGTGATAGGTGACAGCACACCCTGGGGGAAGATGTGACTTATGCTAACTAACTTCAGATCCAGTTCTTCCACTAAAGCCACTTGCCACATGCAGACTGCATAGGGAGGTTCCCACACAAGGATATCCCTTTGAGACTGGGATAAGTAACTGTTTCACCCAATTTCACAAAGGCACAGAAAGTTAAACAAAATGGGAAGACAGAGCTTCCCTGGTGGCGCAGTGGTTGAGAGTCCACCTGCCGATGCAGGGACACGGGTTCGTACCCTGGTCTGGGAAGATCCCACATGCCGCAGAGTGGCTAGGCCCGTGAGCCATGGCTGCTGAGCCTTTGCGTCCGGAGCCTGTGCTCTGCAACGGGAGAGGCCACAAAAGTGAGAGGCCCACGTACCGCAAAAAAAAAAAAAGGGAAGACTGAGGAATTTGTTTTAAATGAAAGAACAACAAACAAAAACTTTAAAAAAAAAGGAAACAGAGATAAATTATTTACTAGATAAAGAGTCCAAAGCATTACTAATAAGAATATAACTGAACTTGTGAATAATAGATGAACACAGAAAGAATTTTAACAAGAAACTAGAAAATATTAAAAAGAAACAATCAGAGCTGAACTATACAATAACTGAAATGAAAAACAAACCAGAAGTACTTAACAACAGGCTAGGTGGTAGAGAAGAATTAATGAGTGATCTGGAAGATAGAAAAATGGAAATCACACAATCAGAACAGCAAAAATAAAAAGAAAACTTTAAAAAACGAGGACTGTTTAAAGGACCTCTGAGACAACATCAAGAGTACTAACATTTGCATTATAAATGTCCCAGAAGGAGAAGAGAGAGAGAAAGGGGTCAAAAATATATTTGATGAAATCATGGCTGAAAAATTTTCCAATACAAATCAGAAAACAGATATTCAGGTGCAGGAATCACAGAGAGTCCCAAATAAGAGAAATCCAAAGAGGTCCCCACCACTTATATCATAACTGATATGGCAAAATTAAAGACAAAGAGAGAATTCTAAATACAGCAAAAGAAAAAAAAAGTCACATACAGGGGAATGCCCAAAAGGTATCAGCTAAATTTTCTGCAGAAACATTGCAGGCCAGAGGGAGTGGAATAATATATTTAAAGCACTGAAAGGGAACAACCTACAGCCTAGGATAATCTACCCAGCAATGTTATCATTCAGAATCCAAGGAGATATAAATATTTTTTCAGACAAACAAAAACTAAAAGAACTAATCAATACTAAACCAACCCTAAAATAAAGCATTAAAGGGGTCTTTTCTAAGTGAATAAGAAAAAGTTACGACAAAGATTAAGAATTTATAGGAAAGAAAAAATCCCACTAGTAAAGAAATATATATATATGGAAAAGGTATAGGTCAACCACTTAAATAACCTAGAACAAATATTAAAAGACAAAATTATAAGATAAACTATAACTGCATTAAACTGAAATAAAAATGAAGAAGAAAAATATGATATATAAAAGATAAAAAGTGGGGGAGAGGAGTTTAAAAATGTAGATTATTAAGAATGTGTTTGAACTTAAATGACTCTAACCTAAAAGAAGTAGATATAGTCATAGGTGAACATATATGAGCCCCATGGTAATCACAAAACAAAAACATTCAATAGATACACAACCAGGGAGAAAGGCACACAAGCACACCATGAAAGAAAATCATGAATTCACAAGGGAAGAAACTAAAAGAAAAGAAAAGAGAAGAACTACCAAAAAAACCCAGAAAACAAGTTTTAAAACAGCAGTAAGTACATTCATATCAGTAATAACTTTAAATTCAATTTATATAATACTCCAATCAAAAGACATACAGTGGCTCAATGAATAAAAGAAGGCTACTCTATATGCTGCTTAAAATAGATAAAGAAAAAAACCCTGCATGAATAAACCTAAAACAATTAACAAAATGGCAATAAGAAAATAAATATTGATAATTATGTTAACTGTAAGTGGGCTAAATGCTCCAACCAAAAGACATAAAGTGGCTGAAACAATACAAAAACAACACCTGCTTAGAAGAAAATCACATCAGATCTAAAGAAACTCACAAACTGAAAGGGGATGTAAAAAGATATTTCATGCTAATGGGAATGAAAAGAAAGCTCGGGTAGCAATACTCACATCAGACAAAGTATGCTATAAAGCAATCTAACAAAATTTGAAGAAAGGTATTGTATAATGATGAAGGGATTAATATAATAAGAGGATATAATATTCATTAATATATATAAATATGCACCTTTTTAACATCTTTATTGGAGTATAATTGCTTTACAATGTTGTGTTAGTTTCTGCTGTATAGAAAAGTGAATCAGCTATATGTATACAAATATTCCCATATACACTCCCTCTTGTATCTCCCTCCCCCCCTTCCTATCCCCCCTCTAGGTGTTAACAAAGCACTGAGCTGATCTCCCTGTGCTATGCAGCTGCTTCCCATTAGCTGTCTATTTGACATTTGGTAGTGTATATATGTCAATGCTTTTCTCTCACTTTGTCCCAGCTTACAACTGCCCCTCCCTGTGCCCTCAAGTACATTCACTACACCAGCATCTTTATTCCTGTCCTGTCCCTAGGTTCATTAGAACCATGTTTTTTTAAAGATTCCATACATATGTGTTAGCATACAGTATTTCTTTTTCTCTTTCTAACTTACTTCACTCTGTACGACAGACCCTATGTCCATCCATCTCATTACAAATTACTCAATTTCATTTATTTTTATGGCTGAGTAATATTCCATTGTATATATGTGCCACATCATCTTTATCCATTTATCTGTTGATGGACACTTAGGTTGCTTCCATGTCCTGGCTATTCGAAATATTGCTGCAATGAATATTGTTGTACATGTCTCTTTTTGAACTACTGCTTTCTTAGGGTATATGCCCAGTAGTGGTATTTGTGGGTCATATGGTAGTTCTATTTTTACTTTTTTAAGGAAACTCCACACTGTTCTCCATAGTGGCTGTATTAATTTAAATTTCCACCAACAGTGGAAGAGGACTCCCTTTTCTCCACACCCTCTCCAGCATTTATTGTTTGTAGCTTTTTTGGTGTTGGCCATTCTGACTGGTGTGAGGTGATACCACAGTGTGGTTTTGATTTGAAATTCTCTAATGATTAGTGATGTTGAGTATCCTTTCATGTGTTTTTGGCAATCTGTATATCTTCTTTAGAGAAATGTCTATTTATGTCTTCTGCCCATTTTTAGATTGGGTTGTTTGCTTGTTTTTGATATTGAGCTTCATGAGCTGCTTGTATATTCTGGAGGTTAATCCATTGTCAGTTGCTTCATTTGCAACTGTTTTCTCCCATTCTGAGGGTTGTCTTTTGGTCTTGTTTATGGTTTCCTTTGCTGTGCAAAAGCTTTTAAGTTTTATTAGGCCCCATTTGTTTATTTTTCTTTTTATTTCCATTTCTCTAGGAGGTGGGTCAAAAAGGATCTTGCTGTGATTTATGTCATAGAGTGTTCTGTCTATGTTTTCCTCTAAGAGTTTGATGGGGTCTGGACTTACATTTAGGTGTTTAATTAATTTTGAGTTTATTTTTGTGTATGGTGTTAAGGAGTGTTCTAATTTTTTTACATGTAACTGTCCAGTTTTCCCAGCACCACTTATTGAAGACGCTGTCTTTCTCCATTGTATATTGTTGCCTCCTTTGTTAAAGATAAGGTGACCATATGTGCGTGGATTTGTCTCTGCATTTTCCATCCTGTTCTATTGATATATATTTCTGTTTTAGTGCTAGTATCATACTGTCTTGATTAATGTAGGTTTGTTTTATAGTCTGAAGTCAGGGAGTCTGATTCCACCAGTTCTTTTTTTATTTCCCAAGATTGCTTTAGCTATTGAGCTTCTTTTTTGTTTCCATACACATTGTAAAATTTTTTGTTCTAGTTCTGTGAAAAATACCATTTATCATATGATAGGGATTGCATTGAACCTGTGGATTGCTTTGTGTAGTATAGTCATTTTGACAATGTTGATTCTTCCAGTCCAAGAACATGATATATCTCTCCATGTTTGTATCATCTTTGATTTCCTTCATCAGTGTTGTATAGTTTTCTGCATAAAGGTCTTTTGTCTCCTTAGGTAGGTTTATTCCTAGGTTTTTTATCCTTTTTGTTGCAAAGGTAGTTGGGAGTGTTTCCTTAATTTCTCTTTCAGATTTTTCATCATTAGTGCATAGGAATGCAAGAGATTTCAGGACATTAAATTTGTATCCTGCTACTTTACCATTCATTGATTAGGTCTAGTAATTTTTGGTAGCATCTTTAGGATTCTCTACATATACTATCATGTCATCTGCAAACAGTTACAGTTTTACTTCTTTTCCAATTTAGATTCATTTTATTTCTTTTTCTTCTCTGACTTCCGTGGCTAAAACTTCCAAAACTATGTTGAATAATAGTGGGCAAACTTGTCTTATTCCTGATCTTAGAGGAAATGGATTCAATTTCTCACTATTGAGAACAATGTTGACTCTGGGTTTGTCATACATGGCCTTTATTATGTTGAGGTAAGTTCACTCTATGCCCACATTCTGGCCAGTTTTATCATAAATTGGTGTTGAATTTTTTCAAAACCTTTTCCTGCATCTATTGAGATTATCACATGATTTTTATCCTTCAGTTTGTTACTATGGTGTATCACATTAATTAATTTGTGCATATTGAAGAATCCTTGCATTCCTTGGGTAAACCCCAGTAGATCATGGTGTATGACCCTTTTAATGTGCTGTTGGATTCTGTTTGCTACTATTTTGTTGAGGATTTTTGCATCGATGTCCTTTGTAATTTTCCTTTTTGGTGACATCCTTTTCTGGTTTTGGTATCAGGGTGATGGTGGCCTTGTGGAATGAGTTTGGGAAGTTTGAGAAGGATAGGTGTTAGCTCTTCTGTAAATGTTTGATAGAATTTAACTGTGAAGCCATCTGGTCCTGGGCTTTTGTTTGTTGGAAGATTTTTAATCACAGTTCCAATTCTGATTGGTCTTCTGATTGGTCTTTTCATATTTTCTGTTTCTTCCTGGTTCTGTCTTGGAAGGTTGTGCTTTTCTAAGAATTTGTCCATTTCTTCCAGGTTGTCCATTTTATTGGCATATAGTTGCTTGTAGTAATCTCTCATGATCCTTTGTATTTCTGCAGTGTCAGTTGTTACTTCGCCTTTTCATTTCAAATTGTGTTGAGTTGAGTCTTCTCCCTTTTTTTCTTGATGAGTTTGGCTACTCGTTTATCAATTTTGTTTATCTTCTCAAAGAACCAGCTTTTAGTTTTATTGATCTTTGCTATTGTCTCCCTCATTTGTTTTTCATTTATTTCTGATCTGATCTTTATGATTTCTTTCCTTCTGCTAACTTTTGTTATTTTGTTTGTTCTTCTTTCTCTAATTACTTTATGTGTAAGGTTAGGTTGCTTATTTGAGATGTTCCTTGTTTCTTGTTGTAGGATTGTATTGCTATAAACTTCCCTGTTAGAACTGCTTTTGCTGCATCCCATAGGTTTTGGGTCATCGTGTTTTCATTGTCATTTGTTTTTAGGTATATTTTGATTTCCTCTTTGATTTCTTCAGTGATTTCTTGATTATTTAGTAGCATTTTGTTTAGAATCCATGTGTTTGTATTTTTTACATTTTTTTATTTTACCTTTAATTGATATCTAGTTTCATCATGTTGTGTTTGGAAAAGATACTTGATTTGATTTCAATTTTCCTAAATTTACCAAGGCTTGATTTGTGACCCAAGATATGATCTATTTGGAGAGTGTTCAATGAGCACTTGAAAAGAAAGTGTATTGTGTTGATTTTCGATGGAATGTCCTATAAATATCAGTTAAATTCATCTTCTCTAATGTGTCATTTAAAGCTTGTGTTTCCTTCTTTCTTTTCTTTTTTGATGATTTGTCCTTTGGTTAATGCGGGGTGTTACAGTTCCCTACTAATATTGTGTTACTGCTGATTTCTTCTGTTATGGCTGTTAGCATTTGCCTTATGTATTGTGGTGCTCCTATGTTGGGTTCATAAATATTTACATTGTTATATGTCCTTCTTGGATTGATCCCTTGATCATTATGTAGTGTCCTTGCTTGTCTCTTTTAATAGTCTTATTTTAAAGTCTACTTTGTCTGATATGAGAATTGCTACTACTCCAGATTTCTTTTGATTTCCATTTGCATGGAATATCTTTTTCCATCCCTTCACTTTCAGTCTGTATGTGTCTCTAGGTCTGAAGTAGGTCTCTTGTATACAGCATATATATGTGTCTTGTTTTTGTATCCATTCAGCCAGTCTATATCTTTTGGTTGGAGCATTTAATCCATTTACATTTAAGGTAATTATTGATATGTATGTTTGTAATACCATTTTCTTAATTGTTTTCGGCTTGTTATTGTAGGTCTTTTCCTTCCCTTGTGTTTACTGCCTAGAAAAGTTTCTCTAGCATTTTTTGTAAAGCTGCTTTGGTGGTGCTGAATTCTCTTAACTTTTGCTTATCTGTAAAGGTTTTAATTTCTCCATTGAATCTGAATGAGATCCTTGCTTGTTTGAATAATCTTTATTGTAGGTTTTCCCCTTTCATCACTTTAAATATGTCCTGCCACTCCCTTCTAGCTTGCAGAGTTCCTGCTGAAAGATCAGCTGTTAACATTTGGGGATTCCCTTTGATGTTTTTTGTTGCTTTTCCCTGCTCCTTTTAATGTTTTTTCTTTGTATTTAATTTTTGATACTTTGATTAATATGTCTTTGGGTGGTCCTCCTTGGATTTATCCTATATTGGAATCTCTTTGCTTCCTGGATTTGATTGACTCTTTCCTTTCCCATGTTAGGGAAGTTTACAACTATAATCTCTTGAAATATTTTCTCAGACCCTTTGCTTTTCTCTTCTTCTTCTGGGACCCCTATAATTTGAATGTTGGTGCATTTAATGTTGTCCCAGAAGTCTCTGAGACTGTCCTCATTTTTTCTTTATTCTGCTCTGGAGTAGTTATTTCCACTATTTTATCTTCCAGGTCACTTATCCATTATTCTGCCTCAGTTATTCTGCTATTGATTCCTTCTGGAGAATTTTTAATTTCATTTATTGTGTTATTCATCATTATTTCTTTGCTCTTTAATTTTTCTAGGTCCTTGTTAAATGTTTCTTTTATTTTTCCATTATGTTTCTGAGATTTTGGATCATTTTTAGTATCATTACTCTGAAATTTTTTTCAGGTAGACTGCCTATTTCTTCTTCATTTTTTGGTCTGGTGGGTTTTTAGCTTGCTCCTTCATCTGCTGTGTCTTTCTCTGTCTTTTCATTTTGTTTAACTTACTGTGTTTGGGGTCTCCTCTTTGCAGGGGGCAGGTTTGTAGTTCCTGTTGTTTTTGTGTCTGCCCCCAGTGCGTGAGGTTGGTTCAGTGGCTTGTGTAGATTTCCTGGTATCGGGGACTGGTGCCTGTGTTCTGGTGTGTGGGACTGTATCTTTTCTTTCTGGTTGGCAGGGCCGTGTCCAGTGGCATGTTTATAGGTCTGTAAACTTACTCTGATTTTAGGTAGCCTGTCTGCTAATGGGTGGGGTTGTGTTCCTGTCTTGCTAATTGTTTAGCATGGGGCATCAAGCACTGGAGCTTGCTGGCAGTTTGGTGGAGCTGGGTCTTAAAGTCGAGATAGAGATCTCTAGGAGAGCTCTCACTGATTGATTTCACATGGGGCTGGGAAGTCTCCAGTGGTCCAATGCCCTGAACTCAGCACTCCCACCTCAGAGGCTCAGGCCTGACACTCTGCAGGAGCACAAAGACCCTGTCAACCACACGGCTCAGAAGAAAAGAAAGAAAAAAAATAATAAAATGATATTAAATTAATAAAATAAGAAAATAAAAAAATAAGAAAAATAAAAAATAAAGTAAGACTAGAGCAACCAAACCAATAAACAAATCTACTAATGATAACAAGCTCTAAAATCTAAACTAAGATAACCATAAAAATCAGAAACATATCAGTCACAGACAGCATATCCGAAGTCTACATTTGCTCCCAAATTCCACCAACTCAACTTTGGGAACTTTCATTGTTTATTCAGGTATTCTACAGATTCAGGGGTCATCACATTGATTGTGGGGATTTAATCTGCTATTCCTGTAGTTGCCTGGAGCAATTTCCCTTTCTCTTCTTTATTCGCACAGTTCCTGGGGTTCAGCTTTGGTTTTGGCCCTGCCTCTGCATGTACCCTCAGGCATCTGCTCCCTACCCAGACAGGAGGGGGTTAAAGCAGCAGCTGATTAGGGCTGTCTTGGTCTCTCAGGCCAGGGAGGTGGTGAGTACGGTAGTCATAATTGGAATGTGGGCTGAGCCTTCAGCAGCAGAGGCTGGCATGTCATTGCAACAGCTTGAGGTGCACCATGTTTTCTCCCAGCAATTTTGTCCCTCGATCTTGGGACCCTGGCTGTGTTGTGCTGCACAGGGTCCCAGAGGGGGTGGATGGCCTCTGTGTGGTGACCTGTGCTTGCACACAGCTTTCTTGGTGCAGTGGCAGCAGCCTTAGCATTTCATGCCCATCTCTTCTGTCCACACTGATAGCCGTGGCTCACACTTGTCTCTGGAGCTCATTTAGGCAGTGCTCTGAATCCCCTCTCCTTGCGTACCCCGAAACAATTGTCTCTTGCCTTTTAGGCAAGTCCAAACTTTTTCCTGGACTCCCTTCCGATTAACTGTGGCCCACTAGCCCCCTTCAGGCTGTCCTCATGCTGCCAACCCCAGTCTTCTCCCTGGGGTGTGACCTCTGAAGCCCAAGCCTCAGCTCCCAGTCATCACCCTCCCTGGTGGGTGTGCAGACAAACCTCTCAGGCTGGTGAGTGCTGGTTGGCACCTATCCTCTGTGCAGGAATCTCTGCCTTGCCCTCTGCACTCCTGTTGCTGTGCTCTCCTCTTTGGCTCCAAAGCTTCCTTACCCCACCCAGTCTCTGCCAGTGAAGGGGCTTTCAAGTGTGTTGAAACTTTTCCTGCCTCACATCTCCCTCCCAGAGGTGCAGGTCCCATCCCTATTCTTTTGTCTCTGTTTTTTCTTTTTCTTTTGCCCTACGTATGTGAGGATTTTCTTGCCTTTTGGGAAATCTTAATTCTTCTGCCAGCATTCAGTAGGTTTTCCGTAGGAGTTGTTCCACATGTAGATGCATTTTTGATGTATTTGTGGGGAGGAAGGTGATCTCCACATCTTACTCCTCTGCCATCTTGTCCCTACCAATATGCATCTATTATGAGATCACCTAAATATTAAAGCAAATATTACCAGACATAAAGGGAGAAATTGATAATAATATTATAATATTAGGGGATTTTAATACCCTGTTTACATCAATGAACAGATCATCCAGACAGAAAATCAATAAGGAAACACTGGTCTTATACAAGACAATAGAGCAGTTGGTCTTGAAAGACATCTACAGGACATTCCATGTAAGAGGAGAAGAATACACCATCTTTTCATGTGCACATGGAACGTTCTCCAGGATAGATCACATGGTAGACCACTAAATAAGTCTCAACAAATTTAAGAGTGTAGAAATTATAACAAGCATTTTGTTTTCTGACTACAGTAATATGAAACTAGAAATCAATTAAAATAAGAAAAATGTGAAAAACAAAAACACATGGAGAATACATGATATGCTACTAAAAAAAAAACAATGATTCAATGAAGAAATGAAAGAGGAAACCAGAAAATACCTTGATACAAATGAAGATAAAAATACAACTTTCCAAAATCTATGGGACACGGCAAAAGTAGTTCTAAGAGTGAAATTTATAGTGATACAGACCTACCTCAAGAAACAAACAAACAAAACCCTCAAATAAACAACCTAACCTACCATCTAAAGAAATTAGAAAAAGATGAACAAAGCCCAAAATCAGCAGAAGGAAAGAAATAATAAAGATGAGTGAGGAAATAAATTAGAGACAAAAAATAGAAAAGATCAATAAAACCGAGGGTTGTTTTGCAAAGGTAAACAAAATTGATTAGTCTTTAGCCAGATTCATTAGGGGAAAAAAAATGGAGTACCCAAATTTACAGAATAAGAAGTGGATGAAGAGGAATTATAAGTACTATTACAGGGATACAAAAAATTATAAGAGAACATTATGAACAATTATATGCCATCAAATTAGACACCCTGGAATAAATGTAAAAATTTCTAGAAGCATACAATTTTCCAAACTGAATCAGGAAGAAAGATGCAATCTTAACAAAGCAATCAATAGTAGTGAAATTACATTTGTGATAAAAAATAAAATTTCCAGTAAGCAAAAGTCCAGGACTGGATGGCTTCACAGAGGAATGCTACCAAACTTATAAAGAAGAGATAATACCTATCCTTCTCAAAATATTCAAAAAATTTGAAGAAAATGGCATATTCCCAAATTTATTCTATGAAACCACAATTACTTTAATACCAAAACCAGACAAAGACAGTAAAAAGAAAAAAAAAATTACAGGCTAGTAACTCTGATGTATATAGATGTAAAAATTCTTAACAAAATACTTGAAAACTGAATTTAACAATATATAAAAAGGATTATATATCAAGACCAAGTGTGATTTATTCCAGGGATGTAAGAATGTCTCAATATCAGTAAATCAATCAATATGATACACCACATAAACAAATCAGAGAATAAAAATCATGTGATTTGGCTTCCCTGGTGGTGCAGTGGTTGAGAGTCTGCCTGCCGATGCAGGGAACATGGGTTTGTGTCCCAGTCCAGGAGGATCCCACATGCTGTGGAGTGGCTGGACCTGTGAGCCATGGCCACTGGGCCTGCACATCCAGAACCTGCCCTCTGCAATGGGAGAGGCCACAATGGTGAGAGACCTGAATACTGAAAAAAAAAATCATGTGATCATCTCAATAGATGCAGAAAATAGATTTGACAAAATTCCACATCCGCTCATTATTAAAAAAAAAACTGTTGGGCTTCCCCGGTGATACAGTGGTTGAGAGTCTGCCTGCCAATGAAAGGGACGTGGGTTCGTGCCCCGGTCTGGGAAGATCCCACATGCCACAGGGCGGATGGGCCCATGAGCCATGGCTGCTGGGCCTGTGCGTCCGAAGCCTGTGCTCCATGGGAGGAGAGGCCACAACAGTGAGAGGCCCACGTACCGCAAAAAACAAACAAACAAAAACTGTCATCAAAGTCAGTGTTGAGAAAATATATCTCAACATAATAAAGACATTATGACAAACCCACAACTAACATCATACTGAATAATTAAAAGCTGAGAGTTTTTCCTCTAAAATCAGAAACAAGACAAGGAAAACCACTCTCACCACTTTCATTTAACATAGTATTGTAAATTCTAGCCACAGCAATCAGACAAGAAAAATAAATAAATGCATCCAAATTAAAAGGGAAGAAATAAAATTATCACTATTTGCAGGTGGCATGATAGTATATATAGATAACCTTAAAATTCTCCACCAAAAACTATTAGAACTAATAAGTGAATTCAGTAAATTTTATTTCAGGATACAAGAAGAGTATACAGAAAACTGTTGCTTTTCTATCAACTATCAGGAAGAAAAAGCAAGAAAACAATTCAAATTACAATTGCATGAAAAAGAATAAAATATCTAGGAATAAACTTAAGCAAGATATTGAAAGTGCTATACTCTGAAAATTATAAGACATTGATGAAGGAAATTGAAGATGATACAAAGAAATGAAAAGATATCCATGTTCAAGAATTTGAGAAAATATTATTTTTAGAATTTCAATACTACTCAAAGCAATCTACAGGTTTAATGCAATCCCTATTGAAATATCCATGACATTTTTCACAGAACTGGAAGAAATTATCCTATAGTTCACAGGAAACCAGAGAACCCTGAATAACCAAAGCAATCTTGAGAAAAAGGAACAAAGCTGGAGGTATCATTCTCTCAGACTTCAGAATATATTACAAAGCTAGAGTAATAAAAACGGTATGACACTGACACAAAAGCAGACACATAGATCAATGATGCAGAATAGAGATCCCAGAAATAAACCCATGCACTATGATCAATTAATCTACTACAAGGAGGTCAGAATATACAATGTAGAGAAGACACTCTCTTCAATAAGTGATGCTGGGAAAACTAGGCAGCTACATGTAAAAGAATGAAATTAGAACATTTTCTCATATCATATACAAAAATAAACTCAAAATGGAGTAACCACCAAAATGTAACACTGAAAACCATAAAATTTCTAGAAGAAAACATAAGCAGAATGCTCTTGACACAAAATTATAGCAATATATTTTTGGGGGTCTGTCCCCTTATGCAAAGTAAACCAAAACAAAAATAAGGAAATGGGGCTTCCCTGGTGGTACAGTGGTTGAGAGTCTGCCTGCTGTTGCAGGGGACATGGGTTTGTGCCCCGGTCCAGGAGGATCTCACATGCTGTGGAGGGGCTGGGCCCATGAGCCATGGCCACTAAGCCTGTGCTCCGTAACGGGAGAGGCCACAACAGTGAGAGGCCTGCGTACTGCAAAAAATAAATAAATAATAATTAAAAAATAAAATAAATAAAATAAGGAAATGGAACCTTATTGGTAGAGCACTTATTTAAGGATAAAGGAAACTAGTAATCAATAGTGATTAGAAGCAATTATATAACAGGATGTTAACACTCTAGCAGTAGCTCTTAAAAGGAATACTGTCATTCTTGTTTATTTCTTTTGTTACTTCAGCACAAATTTATGTGATATTTGGGAAAACTTGACTGGAGCTCTTTTATTCATGAAAAAATGTACCTTCTAAGAAGAATGAGACTATAAACAGGGGAAGTTTTACCTAAATTGTTTCAATACTTTTTAGAGATCTCTCTGAGCCAAAAATGGGTTACAGGAGTACCAAGACATTGATCCTCTCAGCCCTCAGGATGGCACTACACAACCAGGCAGCCTAGTACCAGGCCCTGTGACCATGAACAGTCTGGTCTATTTTCCTCCAATAAGATGCTCAAATATCATCATTTTGTACATGTGCCACAAACATAAAGTTTGGGAATGCTGCTCTGAAGGACAAAACATGGTTAATTTGTACTTCTAAATATACTAGAAAATATTTTAAAATTTGACATTAATTAATATTTTTCCTTTTGTTTGAAATGCTAAGGTTTGACTCCAAAACATATAAATATGGGATGTAATAATCCTCTATTTTAAAAGGCACATTTCATCTATTAAAATTATTGTTTATCTGTGGCAAGGTAATTTTCCTTACACGTATGTTTAGATAAGTCTCATAAACCAAGGGCTGCAACTGGCCAATATCATTATATTGTTGTTTGCTTTATTATTATTGTTTTAATTTTAAACAATTATCTCAGTGACCTTTCACATCTCACAGTCTGATTTATTTTTAATATTAGCATTCATGTATGTATATATTTGCTATTCACAATTGCCTATGCATGAACACCTTACTAGAAACCAATTTTGTACAGGCCAGAAACATACCAAGTTTCATCACGATTGTGCCTCCTCAGAAACCATCATGAGCACAGATTCCTTAATATATGCTCAAGTCAATATCCACCTAGATAACCCACTCAGCACCTTTGTCTCATGATCACTTGTTTTTCAGTCACCTTTCACTTCATCTACTCACTTCCATAAATACACTCTGGAATTTGCAATAATTTAGAACAGCTCCATCTCTGAAAAGCAAACTTCAGCACCTCGTTTTCTGAACCAAAATTTTTTGACATTCTAGGTCAATTTATTTTATTCAAAAACATTTATTGATCACTTTCTATGTAAAAGGTTTTGTGCAAGACACTGTATATGGTGTGATTGAATAATAGCTACAACTGTCATAAATACTTTGAAAGGCAGATATGCTCACCACTGTACCACCAACTCCATATGTCATAAATGCTTTGAAACAAGTATGGGTTATAACTAAATCAGGACAGTTACAGGATACAACTGAGTCCTGAGAGAACACATACTCAATAACTCTCTAGTCGATTCCTTCCTTTGTTCTTCCAAAGCCATTTCTTTATACAAGTCTCATCCATGCTTGCCTACTTGTTGCATCACTCCCCAACTTGGTCTCCTGCCTTAAGTTATCTCATCCTCTTTTCCTTCACACTAATTCTAAAGTGATCTTTTACACATCCATAACATGATTCTGCCATTTTCATGCTGAAAATCTTTCAAAGGCTGCCTAGGTCTTCCAGGCTGAAGTCAGTTTCCTAAATTTAGCACATAAGGCACTTCATATTCTGACTAATGTCTGTTTCTGTGGTCTTGTCCCCTACCATACTCCACATGCAAGCTCTCCTCTCAGTATACTGTACATAGGTTACAGAAAGCATTTTAAATGCTTGATAACATCATGCTGTTGTATATGTTCATTTTACTGCTTATGGTGCCCTTCATCTATCCATTATATGTAACTCCTATCTGTTCTACTTTATTGAGATATTAACATATAAAATTGTATACATTTAAAGTGTACAATGAGATGTTTTGATATACATATACATTCTGAAATGAACACTGCTTTCCAGTTAATTATCATATCTATCATCTCTACATAGTTACCATTGTTTTGTGTGTGTGTGTGTGTGTGTGTGTGTGGTGAGAAGACTTGATTTAAGATCTATCCTTTTAGCATATGTCACCATGCTGTACATTAGAACTTCAGAACTTATACATCTTGCATAACTTAAGCTTTGTAGTCTTTGACCAAAATCATCTAATTTCCCTTTTCCCTCAGTCCCTGGCAAACACCACCCTACTTTCTGTTTCTATGAGTTTGACTATTTTAGATTTCACATATAAGTGGTATCATAGTATTTTTCTTTCTGTGTCCTGCTTATTCTGCTTAACATAATGTCTTCTAGCTGCATTTATGTTGTTACAAATTGCAGAATTTATTTCTTTTTTAAGGGTGAATAATATTTCACTGTTTGTGTGTATAAATATATCTTGGCTATTGTGAATATTGCTGCAATGAACGCTTATTTGTCCTTTAAAGTCCATCATAAGCATTACAATCTCCAAGAATCCTTGATCACTTCCTCCAGTCAGTCTGATTTATATGCCCATTCTCTGTTTTCTTATAGCACCAGTGAATATTTCTATTATAGTACTTACTCTATTTTTTTTAATTATAGAATTCTACATTGTATTTTTTTATGTTCATGTCCATTTCTCTCTCTAAGTTATGATCTCCTTGAGGGCAAGGAATTTATCTTACTTGATATTATTACTTCAAGACCTCATACAGAGTAGGTGCTTAAGAAATGTTCATGGGAATGCAGAGAGATGGAGCTGGAGAGATAAATAAAGTTGAGAGAGGGAGGGAGAGAGAGCTGAAAGGTAGGAAGAATGGAGATGAAGAAGGCAGGAAGGTAGACAGGAAAGCAGGTAAGAGGAAGGAGGGAAGGAAGGAAGGAAGGGAGGAAGGGAGGGAGGGAAGGAGGGAGGAGAAAGAAAATAACTACTGAGAAAGCACAGAAGCATAGAGGGTTTCTGCCCTGCTTGAAAAATGAAAGAGGAGAGTTCAAGGAGTATATTATGGAATACTTAAAAAAAAAAACCTTAAAGAGACAAAATAAACATTTTATTACTTGATCAGTCATCATTTAGGTGTATAAAACTTTAAGAAACTCTTATAAAGAAGTATGGCCATTGTTCATATCTGTCTACTTGTTCTTTGTAGTGACATTCTTTTACAAGTTTACCAAAGTTTCTGCAGTTTAAAAATCTTCATTTACTTATCAATGATCTTATAGAACATAATCACACTCCTCAGTTAGAACAGGCTTTAAGAAAACAGTATTATCCTTTCCTCATTGTGGGTAAATAGTAATTTAATGCAGTATGCTCTGCCGTTTTACATTTTCCAGAGCTTTCATTCATTCTTGCTTAGTAATTACAAATGGCTCATAAATAAACACTTGGCATGATTTCCAAAATGTTCTGTATTTACTTACAAGGCTGGTACTTCCATCACTGGATCACTTAAGTGGTTTTGAAAGGTTGTATAAAGGTTCATTTTACAAGGTATTTGAAGTTTTTAATCTTGCTTAAATACACAAAAGTAGGATGGATTAACGAACTGCTGCTTGGAGGCCAAGAGAAGATAGAGCTAAGTGCAATCAAGACAGAGTATATCAGAAACATGAAGTCAATTGGTCAAAAAATGGAAGACTGTCAACAAAAGTAACATGTTATGGACCCTCAAGACTTTATGTTTATGCTAAAGGAAGCCTAAAATAATCTGTGGTTTTTGATGCTTGATTTAGTTTTCCGCAGGCATAATTAACACCAGATTAAGTTTACTGCCACTAGAGTTTATTGCTGAGACTGACAACTGCTTGCTGTTTATCTCCTGTGCAGAAAGACTGGCAGCAATAATATAATGACATATTTAATAATATCGACAACACGATAATAATAACGATGTACAGAAATTTATGGGCTATTATAATAATTTTTAGAAAGTCAGTTTTCTAATGAACAAATTGTTCTCTGGAAACAACTAAGCCATCTCATGTTCTATCTGAGTGTGTCCACTTGTTTTGTTATAAAATGAAATTTTAAGCATCCCCTGTTTCAAGATGGGTCTCCTTTGCTTTAGCAAGACTGAATATAATGATGACTTCTTTGAATTTGCCACCAAGTGCCAGTAAACTCTTCTTTATGAAGAATATATAAGAAAAAATTAATTCATGGATATCTGTTCAGAATATGCAGTGAGTAAATGAATTGTGACACTCTCTTTGACACTTATTCTTTTAGGTTTCGTTTTTCCAACACCAGAAGAGACTCCCTAATCCCACCTCTGGAGTTGTTGATACATATTACAATTCAAGGTCAAGTTGGAATCATGCTACTTATTTGCTTTTCTTTGGATCTTTAAATTCTGTGCAAGAGTTCACAGGGAAACAATAAAACAGAAGATGTTTGTTTATATACATGAACAAACTAGCAGATTTTCATCTTGTTCCCTGAATGCTCTCCCTTGACTTCAAAGAGAGCTTGATATGCATAGAAATATACAAGAGGGTAAAGCTGCATAAGAAGTCAATATAAAAGGTAAGGATATTTCATTAATAGAATAAGGTGTGATATACACCAGGAAAATATAGACATCTCTCAACATCACACCAAATTGAAAAATGAGGTTTGAATAACACAGTCTAAAAAAGAATTATTTCAAACTATGACTTATACACACATAGACACAATCACTCTTTTCTTTCTGGCCCCTCTTGGCCTAGCCCTTTACAGTGTCCACAGTTTAACAACTCTTCAACGAACCACAATAAAAAAAAAGGGTAATTTCCCTTTACTATTATTTATTCAACTATTAAACTTTTTGCCTTAGATAATATGATCCATCCAAAGTTTTAAATTTTTCTGTTCCTTCCCAAATTCTTTTTTCTGAGAAATGTAAGAACATACATATTCCACTTCTTCAGACCTCTATACTTCAAATACCTCAAGACACAGCATGGTTGATCAAGAAAACCATGACTAGAAGAAATTTCTAAGATAATTTGACTTCTCATTCCCTCTCCATGGCATATATTGACTTATGCATAGATTTATATAAAATAAGTTCTTAAAGAATTTCAAAGTAAAAGATAATGGCTGCCTCACTGGTCTGTTCAGTATCTCAAAATGTCTCCCTGTGCTCCAAAATTCCTTTTGAGTTAAACTGCAGTAATGCATGGATGGTACTAAGTTTATTCTCACAAAAAAAATTTGGAACCATTGTGTTGGAATAGCAGTAAACAAGCATGGATGAATAGCTCTTTATAGGAACTGTGGAGCTGATCCTAACCCAACCCACTGCAGTATGTTACTAAGATGACCCCCCCGCAAAAAAGAATCAATACACTTTTCACTGTATAATACCACTCTTTGGCATACATACCACCTCCTTTATTACTTTACTGCTGGGTACTAGTTTTCTTCCTTTTAAAAAATAGCTTTCCGGTAGAAAAGTAGACAGATCTTGTTTACAATTCAATGAAAGTTTACATGTGTGTGCAAGTGTGTAGTCACCCAGATAAGTCAGAAAATATTTCAAGCACCCAAAGTCTCCCTTGTGCCTTCTCCTAATCAGTACCCCCAGGTAACCATTGTTCTGACATCAATAAAGATAGATTAAATTTTCTCAAAATTAATTTAATATGTATGAAGTCATAGAGTATATAGTCTTTGTGTCTGACTTCTTTTATTCATAATTATGTCTATGAAATTAATTTATATTGTTGCATGTGTTATTAGTTTATTCTTTTTCATTATTTTCTGATTATGGTCTAAATCTATTGCTGTGGAGTTTAAAAAATCACTATATCATTTCAATGCATAAGGTATCTAATTAAAAAAGGAAAACTTGACTTCAGACTACTAATCATGCCCTGTTTGGCCCATCATATCTATGCTACTGTTATCACACAATTAAGACAGTCTCAAAAAGGAAGTCTGTTTTATAAACATATCAGAAATATCTAACAGTTTTCTAATGTAAAGGAAAATACAATTTTGAAGTTGTCTCAATTGTGTAATAACCGTATATTGATATGGTGAGGTAAGCCAGGCATTACTGAAATTCTGATGTCGTATTTCCCATTTTTCTATTATATTCTTGATGTATTGAAATAATGTCATGATTTATGAACTCTGCCTTGGTATTCTTTCTCTGTTAATCTCATAATCAAGATGTTAGCATATAATATCCTATCTAAATTATTAAGAAGCATATTCTCAGTGGAAATTTTTGAGATACTTAAAATTTTAAATGGAAAGTACTAAACAAACTCAGAATGCTCCATAATTAATGATAGTTTCTGGATCTCTGTAGTAGAATCACCTGCAAATAATGACTAGCATATCTGGGGAAAACTTAACAGAGAAAGTAACATTCTCAAAGAAATAGTAATTTTCTAGTCTGGGGAGCAAAGGAAAAATATTGTAGTCAAATAGTATTGTCACACATACTGCAAAAGGTCTGAGCAGAGATAGAATTTGAGATCTGTATCAGATATGTACAAATAATTTGATATCAAGTCTAGTTCACAATCAATAAACTTTTTATTAATTTATGGAAGATATGAACTTTTTAAAGGCTTATATTTTATACATCTACTATAGCTATTAAAGTTTCTGACACAGGCACAAATTAATCCTCAATAATTGTTGGTTGAATTGAATTACATACGAATTTTTCTATAATTTCTGTAAAAAAGCAAGTGACAAGTTGAATACTCTCTCAGGGGAAGAGCTACCATCCACATGGACAGCTCAACAAAAATAATTTGTAATGGCAGTGACATTATTGTATAAAACAGATCTATGTCACTTTGTTAGAGATACTGTGTTCAATATATGTGTGTCCCATTAAGTTCTCAACTCAGCTTCACTCCAGGACTTTTGTTTTCTGATTCCCATGGAGCTACTTATGAATTCTCATCATAAACATTTTTTATGCCAAATAATGGTGTTTACCGAGAAAATTGACATTCTTGATTATTGTTAAAACTAAGGCCAAATACTTTATAAATCACTACATCATTTCAATACACCAGGAAATTATGCGGAAAATGGGAAATGTTTCATCAGAATTAAAATTATACTTGCTTAGCCTATCATATACACCACTTGAGACAGCCCCCAAAATACTATTGCTTTTCTAGTTAGAAAACTATTTCCTATTGTATCTGACAGTAAAACACAGTAATAAATAACATGATATTATTCAGGAAATAAACAACGTGCTATGGGAACGCAGAGAAGGGAGTCACTATTCCAGCCCATTGGGTGTGGAAATTGGACAATGGTTGCTCCTTATTTCCTTCATTCACAACGTACTGGAGACTTCACAGTTTTAATATTTCATCTTTTGCTTTAAATCATTTATAAGTTATTTTTCAAATACAATATTTTCTACAGGGAGCTTGTCCTGGAATCTCTGAGTAAGCTAAAACTGCTGGCCTTTAATGTCGTGGGAAAATTAATATTATTTGTTGATTAGATGATATAAATTCTAACAACAATTCTCGAGGTATATTTGGTAGGATTTTGAGGAGTGTGATCTCTCAAAGGGACACTTCCCTAAGAATAATGTACCCTTAAAATCACGGAAACATATGGTGTAACTTTCTATGGTATATATACTGCTAATATTTCTAAGAAATGCATATTTCTGAATCATGCTTTTCCTGTTTTCTACTGTCCCTGTTATCAAAAATCTCTTGGATGATAGAAATGATATTTGAGTGTTCAATAAAAGACCTCTAGGATATTTCATTGAGCCACTATACCTGTAATTTTTTTTTAATGTCAAGAGGTGCTATGGGAGAGCTTCTTGTTGACTTTTGCATATAAAGCAATTCTAACACATATCATCTAAGATATCATCCCAACTGCAATATTATGACAGATAAATGTGCTGTGAAATACCAATGACAAATCCCTGATTAAGTTTTTTGAACTTAATTTGAAACTTGGTACTTTGTTGTACTCTCAATAGTACAATTTTTTAAATATTCTAGTGTCAGAAAGTTTTTCCACATTTCCAGGAAGATTAGAGGCACATCTCACCTCAGTTAAGGATTCTCTATTTTCTTGCATCTAAGATAGACTCATTTTTAACATCTAATTTGTAAGAAGGAGGCTAACTGACATAAAACTATGTAAAATGCTTAAGAATAGACTTTTAAAAGGCAAGATGTAGAAGTTAGGAAGCTTTAAGTTGCAAACTACTCAACTAAAACATGTTTAAAAATATAAGAATTTATTGGCTCACATGTATGGAGAGTCTAGTTATAGGGTAGACATATTGAGGGTCAGTGATATGTTCAAGGACCCAGTCTGTTCTTTTATGTCCCTCTTCATGTTCTGTAGCTCATTACTGGTCCAGGGCTGCATAATTTGTCATTCAGATCCAATAAGAGGAGTGGGGTAGAGAGAGAGAATTCCTTGCCCAAACTATGGAAGTCCTTATCTTTATGTTGATTGAATCCATACCTGGGGATGGGAATGGGATCTATCATATTTTAATCTCTTGGCAGCTAACAAATTAACTAATGAGCGAATGATGAAATATTAGGAAAACAAGTTTTATGTGCATAGTCTGTTCAAGTTCCAGTCACTTTCCAGCTTTCCTTTGAAATGGATCTCAGTGTTGTTGTCAGAAGGTTTTTTTTTTATTTGATGGAAATAAAGTAAAGGACAAGTAGACTTTTAAGGAAAGTCATTTTGTGGGACAATAACTACTGGGTGGACTCCTCTCATGTTTTTCTTCAATTCAAAAGGGAGATACTGATCAAAAACTTCAAGATACAGTACAGAATATATAAAGGAATAAAGGCAGTCCATTGGTATAGAAATAAGTTATGTTGACCTTTCTACAATATTTCGAATGTTACTAAAACAAAGTGACAGCAGCAAATCAACCAAGGAAGTGGAGGGCATGGCAAAGCAAAGAAAAAAGTTGAAGTTGGGGGTAGCGAGAGGGAGGAATATGAAACTCTTAAAATTTTTGGAATTGCTTAAACCTAAGATTAATCTTGCTACTGATATACTCCTCAACTAGAATGAATATTAGCAAACAAAATTTTCATGTATGTTCTAGAAGAACAGCAAAGGCCTAGAAATAGAAGGATTAGGTAAGAATAAAGCACTTATGCAATAATTTTATATTAAAACAAGGTATAGGCTTGGGGAAAAATCAGTAGGTAAAACATTCCTTGTTGCATAAACAAGAATATGCGAGAATGGAGTTATCCAATTGCCAACATATTATTAGATGTTTACTCATATGTTACAACAATTTATACTCTGTTTTCTTGAACATAGATATTCACATATTGATGTGGGCAACAAAATGTGCCAAGAAATTGTGGTTATCATTCTACCTCAATAAAACAGCCTAATAACAAAACCAGAATTGTTTATAAGAATAGACTCACCTCCAATTCATTACAACATTTTATTTGCTATTTCTCATCCAGTATTTTTATGACACATTTTAATATTTCATAACATGAAAAGAAATAAAAATTTCAAATATTGAATATCAGTTCTTGCTGTACAAAAAGGAGAAAGCTAATTTTCCTTGCCTCTTTTCCCTTTCATAAGGCCCACTCTTCTGATTTTGATAGCTTATCCATATATCTTTCCTAGCAGTTCAAAGTAGCCTATAGATTGTGAATTTACAAACATAGAATCACAAAATATTAGGGCTAGAAGGGACCTTGCAGATTATTTATTTCAATATCCTTATTTTATCAATAAGCAAATTGAAGACTGGGGAGGTAAAATGATGTACCCAAGGTCTACCCAGATAATTAGCTATCAGAGACTTCCCAAAACTTTTGCAACAATTCTGGGAGCAGGAAAACCCTGCTTGAGAGGAAAATATAAATCAAAGTCAGCTGAAGCTATGAGAAGAATTTGGTCTATGGTCTCTCTTTTAAGTGATTCTTAGAACATAGTAAGCAGTAAAAAATAGTTATTAAATAAATGAATGGATTTCCAAGTTTCTTTCTGATTTTGGATTTTCTACCTGCTGAAACAGCAGAATAACAAATTCTTAAATGGAAATAAGATATCCTGGTTTTGTTGAGACTTGATTCTTGACTAACCCCATGTTTCCAGTTCGTTTCGGCTTTAGGTGTCTTCAGATCAGTTGGCTTCATTGAGACTCCTGTTTCCTACCTGTAAGACAGGTCCCTGGAGAATACACACACACACACACACACACACACACACACACACACACACACACACACACACCCTCTATCTAAATTATCAAGAGATTTATAGCTAAAGTCCAGGTCACCTTATTCTTAATCCAGTGTTGTTTCTATTCCTATACATTATCACACACTTGGTGACTACTGAGATGCATTTTAAATCCAGAAATTCAGTAGGAACGACTACTTTATTTATGCAGACAAGAAGGACTAAGACACCAAATAGCTAAGGAAACTAAGCAAAACAAGTTGAAATTGACATGATCAATTTTTAAATTTCACCTTCTAATGCTTTGGCTACACTTTTAGTACACAATAGCATTTTATATTTAGTCTATTGGTATAGTTCCTCTGTTACTATGTCATCTAATTAGAGCTACCTTTTAATTACACTATTTTTCATAATGTTGATTATACCACTGAATCATTACAACAATCCTGAAAAGTCAGGAAAATATTGAATTTCAAAAATGGAAAATTAAGATTTATACAATATTACTTATTTATCTAGGGACAGAAATAAATTAGAGACTTCCTGTCTGTTGAAACCCATGCTATTTCTGTTGCATTTAAATTAAAAAACCTCACTAAGTTTCTATTAAGTATTTTTCACTGTATTACAAAGTGATTAAAATAATTCTTGTTTATATAACATACTTTCTAGTTATACTTTATTACATTTCATGAAAAATTACATGCTATAATAAAATTTAGGCATTTGGAAGTTCATGATATCCACATGAAAATTAATTGTGAATGGTAGGGGTCATTTTTATCTGCTGTAAAAAAAATACTTAAAAATGTGAAAGTGGCTTTGGAATTGAGTAATAAATAGAGGCTGAAAAAAATGTGAGGAATAAGGTGAAAAAAAGCTTAGATTTCTTTGAATATACTGTTAATATAAATATAGCTGTTAAAGATACTAGTGGGAAGGAAGACCTGTACTTAGAAAACTGTAAGACACTAATGAGATAAGGAGAAGATGATACAAACAAATGGAGAGATATACCATGTTCTTGGATTGGAAGAATGATTATTGTTAAATTGACCATAATACACAAGGCAATCTACAGATTCAATGCAATCCCTATCAAAGTACCAATGACATTTTTCACAAAACTAGAACAAATAATTTTGTGTGTGTGGAGATTTTTTAATTTTTTTAAAAAATAAAAAAAAATGCAATTTAGTTGATTTGCAATGTTGTGTTAGCTTCAGGTGTACAGCAAAGTGATTCAGTTCTATGTAAATAATATGTACATATATATTACATACACAGGTATATTCTTTTTTACATTGTCTTCCATTTTAGATTATTATAAGATATTGAGTATACAATAGTTCCTTGTTGGTTTTGTATTTTATGTAGAGTAGTGTGATATTTTAATCCCAAACTCCTAATTTATCCTTTCCCCCCTTTTCCCTTTGATAAACATCACTTTGTTTTCTATGTGTGTGAGTCTATTTCTGTTTTGTAAATAAGTTTATTTGTATCATTTATTGTAGATTCCAAATATAAGCGGTATGACACGATATTTGTCTTTCTCTGTCTGGCCTACTTCACTAGTATGATCATTTCTATGTCCATTCATGTTGCTGCAAATGGCATTATTTCATTTGTTTTATGGCTGGGTAATATTCCATTATCTATATATACCAAGAACAAATAATTTAAAAATCTGTATGGAAACACAAAAGACCTCAAATAGCCAAAACAACCTTGAGAAAGAAGAACAGAGCTCCCTGAATTCAGACTACACTACAAAGCTAGAGTAATCAAAACAATATGTACTGGAACAAAAACAGACACATAGATCAATGAAATAGGATAGAGAGCCCAGAAATAAACCTGCAAACTTATGGTAAATTGATTTACTACAAAGGAGGCAAGAATACACAATGGAGAAAAGACAGTCTCTTTAATAAGTGGTGCTGGGAATACAGGAGAGCTACATGTAAAAGAATAAAAATAGAAGATTTTTTAGCATCATATACAAAAATAAACACAAAATGGAATAAAGAACTAATTGTAAGTCCAGATACTATGAAACTCCTAGAGGAAAACGTAAGCAGAACACACTTTGACATAAAAGGCAGCAATATTTTTTTGAATCCATTGCCTAAAGTAAAGAAAATAAAAGCAAAAATAAACAAATAAGACCTAATTAAACTTAAAAGCTTTTGCACAGCAAAGGAAACCATCAACAAGATAAAAAGACAACCTACTGCTAATCAATAAATTAGGTAAAGTTGCAGTATACAAAATTAATACACAGAAATCTCTGGCATTCCTACACACTAATGATAAAAAATCTGAAAGTGAAATCAAGAAAACACTCCCATTTACCATTGCAACAAAAAGAATAAAATACCTAGGAATAAACCTACCTAAGGAGACAAAAGACCTGTATGCAGAAAATTATAAGACACTGATGAAAGAAATTAAAGATGATACAAATAGATGGAGAGATATACCACGTTCTTGGATTGGAAGAATCAACATTGTGAAAATGATTCTACTACCCAAAGCAACCTACAGATTCAATGCAATCCCTATCAAACTACCACTGGCATTTTTCACAGAACTAGAACACAAAATTTCACAATTTGTATGGAAATACAAAAGACCCCAAATAGCCAAAACAATCTTGAGAACACAAAATGGAGCTGGAGGAATCAGGCTCCCTGACTTCAGACTATACTACAAAGCTACAGTAATCAACACAGTATGGTACTGGCACAAAAACAGAAAGATAGATCAATGGAACAGGATAGAAAGCCCAGATATAAACCTACGCACATATGGTCACTTTATCTTTGATAAAGGAGGCAGGAATGTACAGTGGAGAAAGGAGAGCCTCTTCAGTAAGTGGTGCTGTGAAAAATGGACAGGTACATGTAAAAGTATGAGATTAGACCACTCCCTAACACCATACACAAAAATAAGCTCAAAATGGATTAAAGACCTAAATGTAAGGCCAGAAACTATCAAACTCTTAGAGGAAAACATAGGCAGAACACTCTATGACATAAATCACAGCAAGATCCTTTTTGACCCACCTCTGAGAGAAATGGAAATAAAAACAAAAATAAACATATGGGACCTATTGAAACTTCAAAGCTTTTGCACAGCAAAGGAAACCATAAACAAGACCAAAAGACAACCCTCAGAATGGGAGAAAATATTTGCAAATGAAGCAACTGACAAAGGATTAATTTCCAAAATTTACAAGCAGCTCATGCAGCTCAATAACAAAAAAACAAACAACCCAACCAAAAACTGGGCAGAAGCCCTAAATAGACATTTCTCCAAAGAAGAGATACAGACTGCCAACAAACACATGAAAGAATGTTCAACATCATTAATCATTAGAGAAATGCAAATCAAAACTACAATGAGATATCATCTCACACCAGTGAGAATGGCCATCATCAAAAAATCTAGAAGCAGTAAATGCCAGAGAGGGTGTGGAGAAAAGGGAACACTCTTGCACTGCTGGTGGGAATGTGAATTGGTACAGCCACTATGGAGAACAGTATGGAGGTTCCTTAAAAAACTAGAAATAGAACTACCATATGACCCAGCATTCCTACTACTGGGCATATACCCTGAGAAAACCATAATTCAAAAATAGTCATGCACCAAAGTGTTCATTGTTGCTCTATTTACAATAGCCCGGAGATAGAAACAACCTAAGTGCCCATCATTGGATGAATGGATAAAGAAGATTTGGCACATATATACAATGGAATATTACTCAGCCATAAAAATAAATGAAATTGAGCTATTTTTAATGAGGTGGATAGACCTAGAGTCTGTCATACAGAGTGAAGTAAGTCAGAAAGAGAAAGACAAATACCGTATGCTAACACACATATATATATATGGAATTTAAGAAAAAAATGTCATGGAGAACCTAGGGGTAAGACATGAATAAAGACACAGACCTACTAGAGAATGGACTTGAGGATATGGGGAGGGGTAAGGGTAAGCTGTGACAAAGCGAGAGAGAGGCATTGACATATATACACTACCAAACGTAAGGTAGATAGCTAGTGGGAAGCAGCCGCATAGCACAGGGAGATCAGCTCGGTGCTTTGTGACCGCCTGGAGGGGTGGGATAGGGAGGGTGGGAGGGAGGGAGACGCAAGAGGGAAGAGATATGGGAACTTAGGTATATGTATAACTGGTTCACTTTGTTATTAAGCAGAAACCATTTACACCATTGTAAAGCAATTATACCCCAATAAAGTTGTTAAAAAAAAAGACAACCTACTGAATAGGAGAAAATATTTGCAAATGATATGACTGATAAGAAAACATACCTAAACAACTCATACACACCCAATTAAGAAAGGGACAGAAGAACTGAATAGACATTTTTTCCAAAGAGGAAATGCAGATGGCTGACAGACACATGAAAAGATGTGGATGATTCCAGCCCTGGGTATATATCCAAAAAAACCAAAAACACTAATTCGAAAAGATACATGCAGCCCAATGTTCATAGCAGCATTATTTATACTTGCCAAGACTTGGAAGCAAAATAAATGTCTACCAACAGATGAATGGATAAAGAAGATGTTATATATATATAATATATATATATATAACATACTATAAATATTATATATATATATACATAATATATGTATACATAAATGTTATATATATATATATACACACACACACAAACAGCAGAATACTACTCAGCCATAAAAAAGAAAAACATTTGGGCATTTGTAGCAACATGGATGGACTTGGAGGGCTTCATGCTAAGTGAAATAAGTCAGACAGCGAAAGACAAATATTGTATGTTTTCACTGTATGTCATCACTCATATGTGGAATCTAAAAAATAAAACAAATGAATGTATATAACAAAACGGCAACAGACTCACAGATATAGAGAACAAACTGTTGGTTACCAGTGGGAGAGTGAGGGGAGGGGCAGTATAGTTGTGGGGGAGTGAGGGGTAAAAACTATTGTGTATAAGGTAGGCTACAAGGATGTATTGTACAACAGAGGGAATATAGCAAATATTCTGTAATAACTGTAAATGGAGTGTAGCATTTAAAATTATATAAAAAAATAAAAAAATAGAAAAAGAAGGAAAGGAAGAACATGGTAGAAAGAGGTCTATATCATCTTAGAAACACCTATGTAGTCATAAACATACAATTGGTAGAAATATGAACATTAAAGATGCTGCTGCTAAGTTCTCAGAAGGAAGTGTGAAGAGCATGGTAGATAAATTGCTACACTGATGGCTTTTAAAGGCAGAAGAAGGGGACACAAGCCATGTAAACTAAGTGGCCTCTACATCAGGAAAAGTAAAGGAGACCAATCCTCCCTTAGAAACTCCATAAGGAATAATTCCCTGAGGACACAGTTTATATTTCTGATATCCAGAAAAGTAAAAAAATATATAAATTTGTCGTTCTTAAAGGCACTTATTTTGTGGCAATATGTTGCAGCAGAAATGGGAAATAAATACAGATTTGGGGAATACCTATCTATTTGATCTCTTTTCTAAAGATTTTGTCATTTGATTTGCCACCTGAATTTTATCTAGAGCAAACTGATTAGGTCACTTAAACTCAGCATTCTTCTAAATACTCTAGAGGAAGTTCTTGTTAAAGTGCAAATTCTGATTTATTGGGTCTGGGGTTGGGCCTGAAATTATGCATTTCGAACAAATTCCTAGGTGATGCCAACACTGCTGCTCCTTAGATAATACTTTGAGTAGCAAGATGCTAGAGTAAATCATTAATCACAGACTTCTTCAGTGTTGACATAGTAATTTTAGTTACATTATGATTTGTCCTTTATTCCTATAGTCACTGAAGTGAGTCATTTAAAATAGCAGAGGCTGAAATTAAAGCAGGGATTTTCCCTTATGCAGGAGGAATGGAAATATTTATCTTTATTTTTCCCATCTTAATCTTCTTCCCATGAGCTGTCACATAAATCTAGAAGTGAAGCCTACTCATACTTGGTTTTCTTGTATAAAACGAGATCTTGGGGGTCATAGCCAGTTGATAAAATGTCTATATATCCTAATGCAATGGAATATTTTCACAACTGGTTATTCTGCTTCAAAAGAAGCTCAGGCCTCAGTATGGGAACACAGTCAGTGATATGTGAATGCCAGTTAAATGGGGAGACAGATAGATCTATGTGACATAACTGCTGCTTACTACTTCTCAGACAAGCCCCTTATCTCTGATAAGCTTCAGTATCTCCATCTATAAAATAAGAGAGTTGGACTCTGTGTTCTCTAAAGGTTGTTACTAGTTTAAGGGGCCAAAGTAGCAATGTATCTGAGATGGAGTGGCTGTCAATATTTTATAGAGTTTATATAAAAAGGTGACTAAAAGTCTGACTATGTGGCTTTCTTTTAAAGGAGAATATCCTACCAACATTGGCAGTGGCCTGCTTTTTCCTCTGGGTAAAATGTTCATAAGATCATCTGTCACTACTAAACAATGCTTGACTCTGTTAAACACAACTACTCCAACACACACACACACACACACACACACACACACACACACACACATACACATACACATACACACACATACACACCCCTCAGCCTCAAAGAGTATAAATAAAGCTACTTAAAATAAAATCTCCAAAGTAAACTAAGATTGCCATTTCCTTAAATCCATAAACTTTCTCCATTAAGTTAATCAACATTTTATTGACAAAAGAAAATATATTTCCCAATTAAATGTGAGCTCAATTTCTCCTGTTGAAATTGTGCACTGCTTGCCAAAGAGCCATTTTTGAGCTTTACTCTGGATGAAGTTGTGAACAGTTTTGAATTCTGATAAGAAACGGTTCTAATTGCAACTTTCAGAGATATGCCACAGGCTTTCTTCTATGAAAAGGTTACTGTAAATTGAGCAGCAAGAATTCTGATTTTAGTTTGACAATTGCTTAGCCAGTTAAGACCAAATATCCAAGTAAATTTTGCATGCAAAGCCTATGTTAGTTGTTGTGCAGAAAGATCAAGGAAACAAATTTAATTCTCAACTTTTAATAGCTTAAAATCACATAAAATATGAAAGTGACTTAGTAGCAGTTACCAAGTAAGTGTTAAGAAAATATACAATTGGAATCCCCATGTACCAACATGTCCCAGAACAAAGGTATGATCAGAGTAAACTCAAGTTAAGGAATGTTCTTCCTTTTGTAAAGCTAAGTTTATTGAGTGCCTACTATGTCATAGGCACTGTGCAAAGCACATATATGTATTATCACATTTAACTCTCACTAAAAACTTATGAGGTCAGTATTATTATTAATCTCATTTTAAAGATGAGGCAACTGAAGCATGGATAATTAACTGGCCCAGGGTCATGCAGCTAGAAAATGGCAGATCAGGGACTAGAACACAAGTCTCCTTGACTTCAAAACATGTTGTTTTAACCACAGTTTATTGGCACAGTGTACTGATACAAATCAAAGTAAGGAAATTCTGGTAGACATTTTACACACCAAAAAAACAGGTTTATCATTATTATCTTAGAATATTAGGACCTGATGACTTAGGAGTTAAAAGGTGCCTCTTGTATTACAGAGGAGGAAACTGAAGTTTAGAGAGAGAAATGACTTGCTCAAAATCATAATAGTAGTAACTGGCAAAATTATTATTAGAACTCAGGTTTTCTGACTCCTAGTAACTGTTTACACCACTACACTAATAAAACCTTTGCCCAATATAATTTTTATATACAATGTTTTTGTCTAAGATAGTCTAAGCTCTGTTATACCAGTTACATGCCAGGAAATGCATACAATTCAGTATATTACTTCCACCACCCTTATTTACTCTTAAAATGAAAGGCAAGTTTTCTTATGGTGACTCAAATCATGGAATATACAAAATAAAAGTCATTTGAACTTGTGACTGAAGGCAATTAGAAGTAACCAAGTCAACCGTTATACTTTCCTCTGAGTACCATGAATGCTAACCTGCTTTGCAATTGGTTCTCCTTATTGTCTCAGTTGTTTCTTCAAAAACATGTAGTGCATGGCTATGATGGTTTATGAATGCTGTGAAAAAAGTTTCTATCTCCTAAAAATCTGTAATGAGAAGGTTGTCACTGAATCTGACAACAGGCTACCAAATGAGAAAGAGAACTCACATAATAGTCCTAGTTATTTTTAGCCAAATATTACAAGAGAATTTACTTCAGTACTCTTAGTAACATCTACTGCTGCCCACTTCCTCATTTCTTGAGTATACAAGATATGACAGGACAACAGTTGAAAGGGATGTAATTAGAAAAACAGTTCTTTTGGTGTATGCTTGATTTGCTGTGTAAGATAACATTTGTGTTAAAACATGACCTTAAAATGAAATCTGGGACCTAAGAGAAGCTGGAAAAGGCAAGAAATGGTTTCTTCTCTAGAGCTTCCAGTGTAATATGGCCCAGCTAACTCCTTGATTCTGTCCAAAGATGCTCATCTCAGACTTCATTTGCAAGAATAGTGCACAAAACACCCATATATCCTTTACCAAAATTCACTAATTTTTAACATTTTTCTTTGGTTTTTATTTATTTTATCTCACACTACATACATTTACACACATACACATATGCACACAATATATTTTTTCTGAGACCTTTGAGGGAAAGTTACATACGTCATACCTTTTAGCTACCACTTACTTCAGTGTACATTTGTGGACAAGTAGTACACTGTCTTATGTTACCACAGGACAGTTATTAACTTTAAGAAAGTTAACACTGATGACAAACCTTTATCTAATCTGTCACCCTTATTCCAATTTTGTATTTGACCGAATAATTTTCTTTATAGAGATATATTTTCCTTAAATCCAGGATCAGGTATTAGTATACTGTATTTTGGGGTGCCTTCATCATCTTTGCCACTTTCCTCAGAATGTCTTTAGTTCTTTTCATCAATTTCATTTCAAAGCATCCTGTTCAGATATGACTACATTTTTCCAAGGGTGGTCTGATCAGTACAAAAGAGAGGAGACTATTTTAAATAGAGCTGCAATGAACATGTGGGACATGACTCTTTTTGAATTATGGTTTTCTCAGGGAATATGCCCAGTGGTGGAACTGCTGGGTCATATGGTAATCTATTTTTAGTTTTTTCTATTTTCAATAGTCAGGACATGGAAGCAACCTAAGTGTCCATCAACAGATGAATGGATAAAGAAGATGTGGCACATATATACAGTGGAATATTACTCAGCCATAAAAATAAACGAAATTGAGTTTTTTGTAGTGAGGTGGATGCACTTAGAGTCTGTCATACAGAGTGAAGTAAGTCAGAAAGAGAAAAACAAATACTGTATGCTAGTACATATATATAGAATCTAAAAAAAAAAAGGTTCTGAAGAACCTAGGGGCAGGAAAGGAATAAAGATGCAGATGTAGAGAATGGACTTGAGAACACAGGGAGGAGGAAGGGTAAGCTGGGACAAAGTGAGAAAGTGGCATGGACATATATACACTACCAAATGTAAAATAGATAGCTAGTGGGAAGGAGCCACATAGCACAGGGAGATCAGCTAGGTGCTTTGTGACCATCTAGAGGGGTGGGATAGGGAGGGTGTGAGGGAAACACAAGAGGGAGAAGATATGGGGATATATGTATATATATAGCTGATTCACTTTGTTATAAAGCAGAAACTAACACACCATTGTAAAGCAATTATACTCCAATAAAGATGTTAAAAAAAGAGAGAGGGGATCTCTTACCTTCATTATCCTATATCCTATGTATATTTTTTAAAACAGCTCCATCAAGATACAATTTTCAAACCATAAATTTCACCATTTAAAGTGTACTATTTAATGTTTTTAGTATATTTACAGAGTTGTGCAACTACCACCACTATCTAGTTTTAAACATTTTCATCACTCTGAAAAGAAATTCAATATCCATTAGTGTTACTCACTTCCCCTACAACACCTCAGCCCTAGGCAACCACTAATCTACTTTCTGTTTCTATGGATTTGCCTATTCTGACCATTTTATGTAAATCGTTTAATATAATATGTAGTCTTTCACAATTGACTTTTACTTAGCATAATGTTTTCAAGGTTCATTCATGTTGTAGCATGTATCAATACTTCATTTCTTTTTATTGCCAAATGATATTATGCTGTAGGAATATACCACATTTTATGTATTCATTCTTCAGTCAATGGACATTTGGATTTTTCCTACTTTTTAGCTATGTATAATGCTGCTTTTACAATCATTTAAAAGCATGTTTTCAATTCTTTTGAATATGTGCTTAAGAATAGAATTACTAGGTCATATGATAACTCTATGTTTAACATTTTGAAGAGTTGCCAAACTGTTTTCTAAATTCATTATTTAGGACTTCGTATTTCATTAGGTTGTTGATGTTTGTAATTATATGTTTGATTCTAGAAATGTAATTACAGTGACATTAGCAAGTTTGTACAGATATTTGGATAATTCAGAATTCTTTCTATAGTTTTCTGATTGGATGCTTTTAGTCTGTAGCTATAAAATGATTACATTAGGACATATGGAATATTATTAGCAGTTGTATAAAATATTGTATATTAAATTTTGTTTGGAAGCTATTTTAATGGTCAAACTTCTCAGTTATCTCAGAGCTTTTAAGATGTTCTGATGAATGGCTTCACAGGACTGTTTGCTTTTCTGTTATGAATGTTTTGACAGGACCCAGAAGAAAGGCAGTTCTTGAGAATTTTCCAATATGATTCTAAAGCCAAAGTGACGGAAATCCCATTTCAAAGACTGTTTTCTGAAGCTTCCTAAACAAATTATAGTCTCCAGAGGTGAGTCTCCTTCTGATTAGTTGAATGTAAACAACTAGTCTTGGAGATAGAATTGCTGACATTCCTTCCTCCCAGCCACCTCCCAAGAGCTAACAACAAACTTTAACAAAGCAAGAAACAAAGAGAGCTCTGTAGGTCTCCTTGTGTAAAAGGTGATCAGTGCTACATCTCTGCTTATTTCTTGGTCTTCACGCATTTTTGTGTAGTCACTATAATCTTCCTCTTTTATAATCATGATATGAATCATTCTTCAAAATTCATCATAGTCTCATTTTTATGCATCATTTTCCTTTTGATAGTTCTGTCGTGATGTCATATATTTTTAACCATATAATCTTGCTTTTCAATATTTGTCTTGTATTGTCTTCTAAAAAATCATAGACCTTCTGAAAGCAAAAAACACCCCATTCCTCTTTTGTGTTTCTTAGAGTGTCTCCAACATGTCTATTAGGAATTTAATAAATATATATTTACTGAATGATTTATCTTCACCATTTCAAAAATATTTAGTTATTCTAGTCAGAAAGACAGCTTTATCTATTTTGCAAAGTGGAGAATTCCCTGGTGGTCCAGTAGTTAAGACTCCATGTGTTCTCACTGTGGAGGGACCAGGTTCAATCTCTGGTTGGGGAACAACTAAGATCCTAGAAGCCAAATGGTGCAGCCAAAAAATAAAAAAAAGTGAATTGGTTTTGAGTGGGTAAGTTCTAATGATGTTAGAGGATGTCTTATGTGGTACAAAAAATGTCTCAAATTAGAAGGGTAGAGTCTACTCCCATAATTATCATTATAGTAGAGTGATGACAAACAAGGAATTGGAATCAAATAAACCTGAGTTTGAATCCCTGTTTCACACCTAAGTAGCTGTTTATCTCAGGACCATCAATCATCTTTAGGTATCAGTTTCTTCATTTATAAAATATAGAACATAATAAAATTTAACCACTGTATCTCACAAAGTCATTGTGAGAATTAAATATGATTCTGTATGAAAAAATCCTTTGAAAATTATACACGGTAATGCAGACTATTTAATTTACACCAAACCATCTGCTGAAAACAGCTGAAAATGCTAAACAAAATACAGGCAGTCTTTACATTGCACGGTGGTGTGGGACCATAAAAGTGGCCATGCAAGCTGAAACTATGCAAAACAATCTTAATAATCAATAGGAAAAATATGATTCTTCTGCGACTTTAAACATTTTTTGTCAAAGCATTAAAATCTTTCTTACTTTTGGTTACAAATAAATAGGAAAACAAAAAATAATAAAACTAATATTTATGTAGTGCACTGTGTTTTAAATAGTGTAAAATTAAAGTGGTTTTTTTTTTGTAAAAATGTATTTAGAGTGGTCTGAACAGTTTTCACCTTCTTCTAGATATATAATTTTTGTCTTGGAGAATTCTCACACTCATTTCTAAGTGTGAATCAGCTTCCAATATTTTATCTTTTGTACATTCAGTGTTGAGAAATATCTCCCAGAGTTTCTTTAATATGAAATATTTGCCAGCATTACTTTCTCTGGGATATCTTCATCTTTTTTATCACAGTAACTTTCCTCATTTATGTATATAAGTTTGCCTTTGCTAAGTTTCTCTGGCTCTAGACTTTCTCAGTGCTGGCAATGTCAATATTCCCACAGTCAGCTATTTCTTCTATAACTCTATTTACATTTGGTTTAAATTTTACTTGCAATGGTATCACTTTTTGTTCCTTTGCTGCACTTTGATCTTTGTTGGCCAGTTCTCCCTTTAAATTATCCATTGTTGTATACCACCATATGAGTTATCTCTGAGAGACAAGGAGGCAGCATAACTTAATGCTTTTCTGTCTGTGCATAAACTGAATAACACATGAAAAGTGACCAGTTGCTGATGGACTTTTAAAAGCCATATGATTGGTCATTGATCATGACATGAATCTGTTTTTTATGTAATGATTTGTGGACTGAAACACTAACAGTAAAATTTCTACTTTAAGCAAGTACTCACATTTAATAAACTATGGTAACTGAAATATAAACAATGTTGTTGTTGGACTGGTACTGTTTAACTAAACTTTGGTAATTGAAACTCTTAAATATAAGAAACACACAAAGAGAGGAGTGTCTTCATTTAAAACATCATATTCCTAAATGGATCAACACACAGGATCAAAACTACTGGGCCAAGATATATGAAAAGAGAGTCCAGAGAAATCAGCCTGGCACTTGATGCTCCTTCTGCTGATCCTGGTGAGGCATCTTAAAGGCTGAGTAGAGCTTTAGACAACCTCACAGGACCAGTGAGACAAAACTTAGAACACAGGTTTTGCCAGGGCTGCGGTCACTAGTAAATCACCCTTCAATTAGTATTGGGAGCCTGAAGAATGGCACCCAAGAAGCAAGGACAAACCTGAAGTAATCCAGAACTCACATGGACTGTTGCCTAGCTTAACATTATTTTGATGGCCCAGAAAATCTCAAGTTCTGAAATCTGAAGTTGATACTAGATTGTTAGTTCTGAGTTACTAGAGGAAAGCATATATGTCTACCCTAAAGATGAGCATCAACACAGACACCAGGCACTAGGAACAGACCCACAGGTACACCAGATAGTAGAATTACCAGACAATTTCCATATTCATGAAGATAAAATTTAAAATTTTAGTAAGGAACTAGAAAGTATTAAAATGACTTTGCAGATTTGGAAAAAAAATCTGGAAATTCTAGAACTGAAAATTATATTAAGCAAATAAAAAAACTCAAAGAATAGCTTAAATAGTAGCTAACTAAGGAGTAATTTAGTCAAGAAGGAATAAAAAGTAGGAGTGACATCAGCAAAAATGGAGGTGTAAGGTGAATTCCAAAAATTCACCACTCCTCAAAAGCAATAATAAGGGGTAAATTGTCAGAATCAACATTTTCAGAACTCGTGAATTAACCAAAGACTTGCAGCAACCTGTGGAACATTTAGTAAAAGAAAAAATGTGTATGAATCTCAATAAGAACAGTGAGTTCTGTGGTATTCAAATTTGTTCTAACCCCATCCCACAGTTACCAGCACAGTGGTAGCCTTGAAAAAAAATCAGCTCACATTCCCAGTATTGAAGAGATCAAAATGGAGCTGGAACTTTTCTAACACATACTTCTCAAAGAATAGCCATTATTTGACCTATCTGGTGGTTCCCTGGAAGACCCTCTCAAGAGGCTTTTTAATATTTGATCTCACTCTAATTCTTCCAGTGATCCAGTACTAAAAGCCCTTTTGTAGGGGCATTTACTGAACATTTTAACATCACAGCTGCCTAAAGTGTTGGAAAAAGGCAAGCAATAGACACATCAAAAAGTTAATAGGAAAAGCTCAGGATGAGATGTCTGTGACATTTTGGAAAACGCCAAAATAGTCTTGAGGGTTTACATGAATGTAAAGTTTACATGAATGTGTAATGCTGTGTGCATGCTCCAGAAAAATCCGAGAAGGCCCTAATCTCTCAATTCTGGCTGACCTTGAAGCTCTATGCAGCAGGAAGTAAAGATTAAGGCAGAATTGGGAACCGCCCAGAAGAATGTTGAATGCACGTCCTAGCAAGCACACAGAGCCCATTAACAAAGACTGGAGGATTTACTGGTTCTGGACATTTAGAGAAATATCTTACCAATCATTAGTTTACCACAAAGCTAAGAGAATAGAGACTTCGTTGCCAAACATGACATAGAACACATATCTTACATGATTAGTTCAGAAAAATCACTAAACAAACAAAAAATTACAACAAAAGAGCAACAATAACAAACCTGGAGGGAGAGGGAGAATCTGATTTTCAGAGTTACTACATATATTAACTGACACATATAGTTTAAAATAATATGAGATATACAAAGAAATAAGATAGCATGACCCACATATAGGGAAAAGTAATCAATAAAACATATCCCTGAGAAAGCCCAGACATTGGATGTACTAGAAAAAAGACGTTAAATCAATTAAGTTAAGTATTTTCAAAGGGGTAAAAGAAACCATGTCTGAAGAACTTCAGGAAGGTATAAGCACAATGTCCCATGAAATAGAGAATACTAATAGAGGAATATAAATTAATAAAGAAACCAAACATAATTTCTGACATTTAAGATACAATAACTGAAATGAAAAAATCATGAGGGAGTTCATCAACAGATTTGAGCAGGTAGAAGAGTCATCAACTTGATAACTGGCCAATTGAGATTATCCAGTCTGAGGAATAAAAAGGAAAAAAAGAAGAAGAAAAATGACAGAGTAGCAGAGATCTGCAGGATAACACCAAGAGTATCACCATACACAATGAAAGTCCCAAAATAATAAAATAGAAAATTGTTTAAAAAAATGAAGAAATAAGGGCCAAAACCTTCCAAAATTTGATGAAGCACATTAATCTTTAGATTAATATAAGAATCTCAATGGCC
Source organism: Leucopleurus acutus (assembly GCF_964270905.1). NCBI lineage: Eukaryota > Metazoa > Chordata > Mammalia > Artiodactyla > Delphinidae > Leucopleurus > Leucopleurus acutus. The sequence continues at coordinate 66,957,773 of NC_139148.1, forward strand.
TCCAATTTGCATAAACTTAAATAAATTTTTATTACATGCATTATCTCATTCAGTCTTCTTAAACTTATTGGTTGTGAAGGAAAGACATTATTACACCCATTAGATAGAAGAAGTTCAGGCTCAGATTATGAAGTATTAATAAATTCATCCTAGTGAAGGAACTAAGAATAGAACCTAGGTTTCCTGACTCCTAATCCAGTGTGCCTTTGAAAACAACATACTACCATATCTATTTGAGCAATCTTGTGCCTCATATCACAAGTTTAATGGTGATGTGGTTTAGAATTAAGCTTTATAAGGCATTCTCTGGGACAAAATTTTCAAGCTAAAGTTTGATATCTTATACTTTCTTTCTTCCTTCTATGTCTATATCATATCTAGATCATCAATTTTTTTTAAAAAATGATAGAATTTCTAATGATTTCAAATTTCTATTGCTTTTTTCAATATTGGGTCAACCCAGAACATCAACATATTCATTCAGCCAAGGATTCAGTGGTGACATGGTCATGAAAATAATCAAAGCTGCTTGTAGAATAGCTACATAATAGTGATAAAAATTGTTTCCCAGGATGAAAAAGAAAGAAATAGCATTGAATCTTTATAATATCAATTTTTCTTCATCAAACAGGAACAAAACAAAATCTTGTGAAATTCATTTGAATCCCATTGAAGCAAACAAACAAATAAATCTGAAAGTTTTCATTTGCAGATATGGAGAAATGTTTTCTGATACATTATTAAGTCAGAATTTATGTTTTACTATTTTTTCTACTGTAACTGTAGTATTAGAAGTAAAGACATTTGGTTTTAATATATTCAACTACCTTTTAATACCAGATATTTCCACCAAATGTTTAAAATTTAATATTTTCTATCTGTAACTGCATTAGGATAGGATAACCAAACCTTGATTGGAAATCAAAACAAAGAATATGACTTGTATGACCATGTCACGGTCTAAATTTTGTGATTATGATATTCAATTAGTAGAAAGAAAAATAATTCCCCTATGGATTAGTCCCTTAGTCCCTATGTTGCTGGTCCCATAAAATAGAATTTCTGTCTTCTTAAGAGAACACAAATGTTGGGGAAAATTCAAATAGGATAATTAGAATCAAGTTGATGGAAACTGGTCAAAGAACAAATTACCCAGAATACTGCTCCTAGCTCTGGATACAAATAAGAGATTTTAAATGGAAGAGTCAAAACTTCAAATATAAGGTAGACAAATTTGGATTAAAATCAGATCAAGTAATTAATTAGCTTCTTCACATCTGCTGAGATGAAAAGTTTGTCTCTCCCAATGAGGCCTATGTTCTTCCAAACCTAAGACATGAGTGCAGAGTCAAAGAAACATAAATTTTCTATCTGGAAGGGATGTTGCACATTATTTTACCTAACTTTCTTATTTTACTGGGTTGGCCAAAATGTTCGTTTGAGTTTTTCCGTAAGATGGCTCTAGTAGCACTTAGTTGTCTTTAACTTCATTCAAAACAATTGTTAGATTGTATTGTGACAGCTGTCATATCAGCGTGCAAACCGAAATTCAAAAAGAGTCATGTACCAAAATGTTCATTGCAGCTCTATTTACAATAGCCCGGAGATGGAAACAACCTAAGTGCCCATCATCGGATGAATGGATAAAGAAGATGTGGCACACATATACAATGGAATATTACACAGCCATAAAAAGAAATGAAATTGAGCTATTTGTAATGAGGTGGATAGACCTAGAGTCTGTCATACAGAGTGAAGTAAGTCAGAAAGAAAAAGACAAATACCGTATGCTAACACATATATATGGAATTTAAGAAAAAAAAATGTCATGAAGAACCTAGGGGTAAGGCAGGAATAAAGATGCAGACCTCCTAGAGAACGGACTTGAGGTTATGGGGAGGGAGAAGGGTGAGCTGTGACAGGGCGAGAGAGAGTCATGGACATATACACACTAACAAACGTAGTAAGGTAGATAGCTAGTTGGAAGCAGCCGCATGGCACAGGGATATTGGCTTGGTGCTTTGTGACAGCCTGGAGGGGTGGGATAGGGAGGGTGGGAGGGAGGTAGACACAAGAGGGAAGAGATATGGGAACATATGTATATGTATAACTGATTCACTTTGTTATAAAGCAGAAACTAGCACACCATTGTAAAGCAATTATACCCCAATAAAGATGTTAAAAAAAACCCCATCAAATTGGTAAATTTTTGTGTAGGCATTTTAATATTGAAGATAGAAGAAAAAAGCAACATTTTTGGCATATTATGCTTTATTATTTAAAGAAAAGTAAAAATGCAACCGAAATGCAAGAAAATATTTGTGCAGTGTATGGAGAAGGTGCTGTGACTGATCGAACATATCAAAAGTGGTTTGAGAAGGTTCATGCTGGAGATTTATAGCTGGATGATGCTTCATGGAAATCGAGACATTAACTGAGACCAATCAATGTTATACCACGCGGGAGATAGCCGACATACTCAAAATATCCGAATCAAGCACTGAAAATCATTTGCACCAGCTTGGTTATGTTAATCTCTTTGATGTTTGGTTACACATAAGTTAAGTGAAAAAAACTTTCTTGACTGTATTTCTGCATGTGATTATCTACTGAAATGTAATGAAAACGTTCTGTTTCTAAAACAAATTGTGATGGGTGATGAAAACTGGATACTGTATAATAATGTGGAACAGAAGAGATTGTGGGGAAAGCAAAATGAACCACCACCAACCACACCAAAGGCCATCTTCATCCAAAGAAGGTGATGTTGTGTATATGGTGGGATTCGAAGGGAGTCCTCTATTATGAGTTCCTTTCAGAAAACCAAAGGATTAATTCCAACAAGTACTGCTCCCAGGTAAACCAACTGAAAGCAGCACTCCATAAAATGTTGCTGGAATTAGTCAGCGGAAAACTCATAATCTTTCATCAGTATAATGCAAGACCACATGTTTCTTTGATGACCAAGCAAAAACTGTTACGGCTTGGCTGAAGTTCTGATTCATCCACTGTATTCACCAGATATTGCACCTTCAGATTTCCATTTATTTCTGTCCTTACAAAATTCTCTTAATAAAAAAATTTCAATTCCCTGGAAGACTGTAAAAGGCACCTGGAATAGTTCTTTGCTCAAAAAGATAAAAAGTTTTGGGAAGATGGAATTATGAAGCTGCGTGAAAAATAGCAGAAGGTAGTGGAACAAAATTTCAAATATGTTGTTCAATAAAGTTCTTGGTGAAAATGAAAAATGTGACCTTTTATTTTTTTTTGAGGTACGCGGGCCTCTCACTGTTGTGGCCTCTCCCATTGCGGAGCACAGGCTCCAGACATGGAGGCTTAGTGGCCATGGCTCAAGGGGCCAGCCGCTCCGTGGCATGTGGGATCTTCCAGGACCGGGGCATGAATCCGTGTCCCCTGCATCGGCAGGCGGACTCTCAACCACTGTGCCACTAGGGAAGCCCTGTGTCTTTTATTGTTACATAGAAACTGAAGGTCATTCTGACCGGTGTGAGATGATATCTCATTGTAATTTTGATTTGCATTTCTCTAATGATTAATGATGTTGAGCATTCTTTCATGTGTTTGTTGGCAGTCTGTATATCTTCTTTGGAGAGATGTCTATATAGGTATTCCGCCCATGTTTGGATTGCCTTGTTTGTTTGTTTTTTTTTTGATATTGAGCTGCAGGAGCTTCTTGTAAATTTTGGAGATTAATCCTTTGCCAGCTGCTTCATTTGCAAACATTTTCTCCCATTCTGAGGGTGGTCTTTTCATCTTATTTATGGTTTCCTTTCCTGTCAAAAGCTTTTAAGTTTCATTAGGTCCCATTTGTTTATTTCTGGTTTTATTTCTATTTCTCTAGGATGTGGGTCAAAAACGATCTTGCTGTAATTTATGCCATAGAGTGTTCTGCCTATGTTTTCCTCTAAGAGTTTGATAGTGTCTGGCCTTACATTTATGCCTTTAATCCATTTTGAGTTTAGTTTTGTGTATGGAATTAGGGAGTGTTCTAATTTCATACTTTTACATGTACCTGTCCAGTTTTCCCAGCACGACTTATTGAAGAGGCTGTCTTTTCTCCACTGTATATTCTTGCCTCCTTTATCAAAGATAAGGTGACTATATGTGCGTGGGTTTATCTCTGGGCTTTCTATCCTGTTCCATTGATCTATATTTCTGTTTTTGTGCCAGTACCATACTCTCTTAAATACTGTAGCTTTGTAGTATAGTCTTAAGTCAGGGAGCCTGATGCCTCCAGCTCCGTTTTTCTTTCTCAAGATTGCTTTGGCTATTCGGGATCTTCTGTGTTTCCATACAGATTGTGAATTTTTTTGTTCTAGTTCTGTGAAAAATGTCAGTGGTCGTTTGATAGGGACTGCATTGAATCTGTAGGTTGCTTTGGGTAGTAGAGTCATTTTCACAATGTTGATTCTTCCAATCCAAGAACATGGTATATCTCTCCATCTATTTGTATCATCTTTAATTTCTTTCATCAGTGTCTTATAATTTTCTGCATACAGGTCTTTTGTATCCTTAGGTAGGTTTATTCCTAGAAATTTTACTCTTTTGTTGCACTGGTAAATGGGAGTGTTTTCTTAATTTCACTTTCAGATTTTTCATCATTAGTGTATAGGAATGCAAGAGATTTCTGTGCACTAACTTTGTATCCTGCTACTTTACCAAATTCATTGATTAGCTCTAGTAGTTTTCTAGTAGCAACTTTAGGTTTCTCTATGTATAGTATCATGTCACCTGCAAAGAGTGACAACTTTATTTTTTCTTTTCTGATTTGGATTCCTTTTATTTCTTTTTATTCTCTGATTGCTGTGGCTAAAACTTCCAAAACTCTGTTGAATAATACTGGTGAGAGTGGACAACCTTGTCTTGTTCTTGATGTTAGAAGAAACAGTTTCAGTTTTTCACCATTGAGGACGATGTTGTCTGTGGGTTTGTCATATATGCCCTTTATTATATTGGGGAAAGTTCCCTCTATGCCCACTTTCTGGAGGGTTTTTATCCTAAATTGGTGTTGAATTTTGTTGAAAGCTTTCTTTGCATCTATTGATCTGACCATATGGTTTTTCTCCTTCAATTTTTTAATATGGTGTATCACATTGATTGATTTTCATATATTGAAGAATCCTTACATTCCTGAGATAAACCCCAGTTGATCATGGTGTATGATCCTTTTAATGTGCTGTTGAATTCTGTTTGCTATTATTTTGTTGAGGATTTTTCCATCTATGTTCATCAGTGATATTGACCTGTAGTTTTCTTTCTTTGTGACATCTTTGTCTGGTTTTGGTATCAGGGTGATGGTTGCCTCGTAGAATGAGTTTGGGAGTGTTCCTCCCTCTGCTATATTTTGGAAGAGTTTGAGAAGGATAGGTGTTATCTCTTCTCTAAATGTTTGATAGAATTGGCCTGTGAAGCCATCTGGTCCATCATCAAAAAATCTACAAACAGTAAATGCTTGAGAGGGTGTGGAGAAAAGGGAACCTTCTTTCACTGTTGGTGGGAATGTAAATTGATACAGCCACTATGGAGAACAGTATGGAGATTCCTTACGAATCTAATAATAGAACTACCATAGGACCCAGCAATCCCACTACTGGGCATATACCTTGAGAAAACCATAATTCATAAAAATCATGTACTAAAATGTTCTTTGCAGCATGATTTACAGTAGCCAGTATATGGAAGCAACCTAAGTGTCCATCAACAGATGAATGGATAAAGAAGATGTGGCACATATTTACAATGGAATATTACTCAGCCATAAAATGGAAAAATATTGAGTTATTTGTAGTGAGGTGGATGGGCCTAGAGTCTGTCATACAGAGTAAAGTACGTCAGAAAGAGAAAAACAAATACCATATGCTAACACATATATATGGAATCTAAAAAAAAGAAAGAGAAAAAATGGTCATGAAGAACCTATGGGCAACATGGGAATAAAGGCACAGACCTACTAGAGAATGGACTTGCAGGTACAGGGAGGGGGAAGGGTAAGCTGGGACAAAGTGAGAGAGTGGCATGGACATATATACACTAGCAAATGTAAAATAGATAGCTAGTGGGAAGTAGCCTCATAGCACAGAGAGATCATCTCGGTGCTCTTTGAGCACCTGGAGTGGTGGGTTAGGGAGTTTTGGAGGGAGGGAGTTGCAAGAGAGAAGAGCTATGGGGGGCATATGTATTTGTATAGCTGATTCACTTTGTTATAAAGCAGAAACTAACACACCAATGTAAAGCAATTATACTCCAATAAAGATGTTTAAAAACTAAAAACACTGAAGGAACTTTTTGGCCAATCAATACAAAAGAAGAAACAGAAGCTGCCATAGTCTGAATATTTGTGTCTCCCCACAATTCATATGTTGAAGCCTCATTCCCAATGTGATGGTATTTGGATATGGAGCCTTTGGGATGGAATTAGTTCATGAGGATGGAGCTATCATGAATGAGCTAAGAGCCTTTGTAAAAGAAACCCCACTGAGCTCCCTTGCCCCTTCCATCATGTGAGGACACAATGAAAAGACAACTCTCTATTAACCAGTAAGTGGGCTCTCACCAGACGTAGGATATGCTGGCACCTTGATATTGAACTTCTCAGCTTCTGGAATTATAAGAAATAAATGTTTGTTTTTTAAATACCGCATATTCTATGGAGTTTTTGTTACAACTGCCCAAGCTGACTAAGACAGAAATTGGTGCTGAGAAGGAGGATGCTTTTGTAACAAATGTCTAAAAATATGGAAGTGACTTTGGAACTGGGTAATTTTGATGAGCGCTCAGAAAGTATAGAAAACTGTAGAAAATGGCTCAGTCTTCTTAGAGAATACCTAAGTAATCCTGAAGAGAATGTTGGCAGAAATATGAATGGTAATGTCCATTCTAATGAGGTCTCAGACAGAAATGAAGAATATGTTGTTGGACACTGGAGGAATGGCAATCCTGTCATAAAGTGGCTAAGAACTTGGTTAAGTTGTGTTCATGTTATAGTGTTTTGTGGTAGGTAGAACTTTTGAGTGATGAAATTGGATATTTAGCTGAATCTATTTCTAAGTAAAGTGCTAAAGATATAGCTTGGCTGTTCCTGACTGTTTGAAAGCAAAGAGAGAGAAATGACTTCAAGATGGAATTGATAAGCAAAAAGGAAGCAGAACTCAAAGATGTGGAAATTTCTAAGGCTATCCATATTTCAAAAAATGAGAAATCCTGTTCAGTAGTGAACACAAAGTGTGTGGCCAAACAACTGTTTGATAAGGAGATTAGTATGGATCAACTTTCTCATTGTTTAAGACAATGAAAGAATGACCCTGTAGTTGGTTCAGAGATCATCAGGGCTGCTCGCCCATCACAGACCCAGAGTACAAGGGCCTGGAGGGCAGAATGGCTTCAAAGGAGAGACCACTGCCACCTGTGAGACTTAGGCACACACTGCCTAGTGCTATCTCATATTGCAGGTTCCTCTCTCCATACTCTAGCATCGCATTCCTCATCTACCCCAGATGCAGCTCGAGTGAACCCTGGTGCAGTGTAGGCCTTTGTGGCCACTGCTCTGGAGGGTGCAGTCAACAAAGTGTACCCAGAGTGCATAGGCCTTGGGACATGGCTGCCTTCACCTAGATTTCAAAGGACCAGACTACAAAACAGAGTCCATGGGCTCAGGACCCCAACCTGGGAGAGACATAGGATCCAGGAAGAGAACCCCTGCAGAGGTGGGGTGCAAGAAGAAAGTCTCTGCAGGAACTTTCCTCTGAGCCTTGGGGGTGAAGTTGCCAGCCCAATAGTACTGGAAGGTAGAGCATTGAGCCAAAGAGGATTATTATTTAAGATCTAATGTTTGTCCCGTTCGGTTTGGACTTGCCTGGGATCTGTCACTTCTCAGTCTTTCTTATTTATCCCTTTGGAATGGTAATGTATTTCTTATGCTTGTCTCACTATTGTATTTTGAAAATACATACTTACATAGTTTCACAGGTTCACAGCTGGAGAGAAGTTTTGCTCAGATGAATTGTACCTTGAGTCTTACCCATATCTGATTTAGATGATATTTAAATGCAACTTTGGACTTTAGACTTTTGAGTTGATGCTGGAACAATTTCAGACTTTTGCAGCTGTTGGAATGGAATTAATTAATTTTGCATGAAAAAAGAACATCAGTTTTGGGACACCTGGGATCAAATACCATAGACTGAATATTTGGGTCCTCCCTCCAAAATTCATATTTTGAAATGCCATCCCTAAAGTGATGTTATTTGGAGATGGGACCTGTAGGAAATGATTAGGTCATGAGGGCAGAGTGCTCATGAATGGAATTAGTGCCCTTATAAAAGAGACCCTGTTAAACCCCCTCATTCCTTCCACTATGTGAGGACACAAGATAAGACAGTTATGAGCCATGAAGCTGACTCTCACCAGACACTGAATCTGCCTGTGCCTTGATCTTAGTCTTCCCAATGTCCAGAACTGTGTCAAATAAATATTTGTTGTTTAAGCCACATAGTGTATGATATTTAGAGAGGTAAAGTGATTTTATCATGGTTAAAATAACAGTGATAGAATAGAGAATGAAACCCAGTGTCTTAACTCCATGTTAATTTTCCAGATGTGAAATCTGAAGCAATAGAGTAAGAAGCAGAGATTTTTTTTACCACAGAAATGTGAATTTAATACTTGATTCTGCACACATGCTCTTCAGTTAGTGCTTTATATAGATACTATAGGTTAATATTAGTTGATTATAAAAGCTTTGGGGGCAAACATGATAACAATTTAGGGGAGGTTATTCAATGTATATTAGCTTCTAAGTAGTTCTTTTTCATAAAAAATAATTTTCAAAAAAGTTTGGACTTTTCAGAAGGCCTTCACTATAACTTGATTGAGAATACAAATTGGTAGCACATTCTAAACCAGAAAATAAATGGGTTGTGATCCATTACAATAAATCTTAATGCCTATATGTTCTTCAAGAGGCCTTCATTAAAACTTAAGTACCCCTGGTAGTGTTAACACTCAAAGTCATTAACAATTATTAACATTTTATTTGAAATTATGCTATATTATTTTTCTAATATAGTAGATGAGATTGAAGTCTATAGGTATGGAAGGTAAGCACAGCATCTGAGCCACTGTGGAAACTAGGGGAAAACAGAGTGGTGCTGAAATTTCTCACTTTCCTTTTAGGTTCTTATGGAGAACACTTATCTTTGATTTTAAGACAAAAAGTTAGATCAAGAAAAGATTCCAGACCAAGAAAATGTTCATGTTCAGTTGATAAGCTTTGATTAGCAACTGGAAGTGAAAGCACACACCTCACCTTTCCCTTTTTCTAAAGAAATGATATAGGTGTATCTGCCTCCACTTATTTCAAAAATAATAACTGAGTGCTTACCATCTGCTTTTTGCTTTTTAGTGATGAGCATAAAATAATTAATATAGCAAAACGATCTCGTGGACCTTGCATTACAGCTGAGAAAAGATAGAAAATTAAATGGATAAATCTATGCAAATAAATTAGATGATGTGATAAGAGTAACTGTGTGGCTATTTCAAATGGGATGCTCAGGGAAATATTCTTTGAGGAAGTGACATTTTAGCTAAGATCAGAATGACAAAAAGTAGTTAACCATAACAATAACAGAAAATAACATTTCAGTCAAAGGGAGTGCTAGTGCAAAGACCCAGAGGTGGAATTAATTTTGGCATATTCAAGTAAAAGTCAGTGTGTCTGGAGATTAGTGACAGTAAGCCTCTCCAAAGGAATAAGAAGGGGAAAGCTGTTGAGTGAGCCTATACATAACCCCTCATAACTGCTGCTATGTTCATTCATTCTACTAAGCAAGCACTGAGATGACTTGAGAGAAAATTGGCAAAACTTCACAGAATGGGTTTTTCTATCCATCTATTATTGTGACACTTGCATAACAGAGGTTGGAAGAAAACCATTAGAAATTTCATAACCTCGAAACTCATTGAAGAGGCCTGTGGAAACAGCCCCTTGAAATTGAAGAGAAGGTGATTCACCCTGCAATGCCTGCACCAAGGAAGAAAATAATATCATTTTAATTTGGATACAACATATATGACTTTCAATGTAATCCTAATTAAAATACTTGCAGAATTTTTCATGTACCTTGAACACTGATTCTAAAATTTATAAGAAAGAGTCATTATTCAAAGATAGTCTGGATAATTTTGACAAGCAGGAATAGAGGGAAGACTTGCCCAACCAGACAGCAATATATTGTGTGAATATATGTGAACATATAGTAAGTAAAGCAGGGTACTAGATTACACAGTTTGTGTACAAATGAACAAGTACATTAATGGAACAGAATAGATAATCCAGAAATAAATTTATGTATATGAATATTTAGTATCTGCTAAATATGACATTTCACATAATTGGGAAAAGATGGGCTATTTATTTAATGAAATTAGGATAATTGGGTGTGCATTCAGAGAACAGTAAAATGGATTACTATCTCACACCAGACCTAATATATTTTGGGCATGAACTGGTTGCTTACATTCAGTGTCCATTCTGATGGGTCCATACTGTCAACTACAAATTGGCACTTGCCAACTACCTCTAAAAGGATTAAATCATGTGCTGCTGATTTTCAACACCCCCTTAAAGGAGTCCAGGGTGGAGAGCAGAAATGAGGCACTCTGCTCTGAGAAAAACTGGCAGAAAAGGTCTTCAGATAGTTATTTTCAGGAGCCGATTTTATGAGCCCAATTCTTGTATCTCCTCATATCTAGAAAAGCACTAAAATCCTTCACGGTGATGACTGCACCTCATGACTAGCAGAAACCTTCTGCTATATATATATATATATATATATATATATATATATATATATATATATATATATATATATATATACTTGATTGTATGTACTCCACCAAAATCACATATATACTGACCTTACCCCTGCCTCTTTGGAGCAGTTTCTCAGAGCTATCTGAAGTGCTGTCTGCTCGGCTATAGACCTCATTTTGCCCCAAATAAAACTTGACTCACAACTCTCTTGTTGTGCAGTTTTTAAGTCTACAATACCTATGCCATAATAATAGTTGAATATTATTAATTTTCAAATTTTTAAAACAAAAAATCAGACACCATTCAAGTTTTCCCATGTGTTGTTTTCAGTTTGTTTCTTTAGATTATTTAAAACTGGAAAAATTGCTCAGTGTTTCCTTGACTTTTATGATCTTGATGTTTTTAAAGAGTAAAGGCCAGTTATTTTGTAGAATGTTCCTCAATTTGACTATGTCTGACATGTAAACATGCTTAGATTCTGTTTATGCTTCATTGGTAAGACTATCACAAAAATCATGTTGTATTCATCTCATCTCATCCTATTGGGAGTACATGATTTCAATTTGTCCCACAACTGATAATGTTCACTTGATCACTTAAGGTGGTGTGTGCCAGGCTTCTCAAACACAAAGTTATTTTGTTGGGAAATAATTTTAGACTATGTAAATACCCTATTCCTCATCAAAACTTCAAGTTATTCATTCATTTATTTATATCAGTATGTATACATGCTTCCTATTTTATTTGATACATTATAATCCATTACTACTAATATTCATTTTATGCTCAAATTATTTCAGATATGGCTAGTGGGTGCTCAAGGTTGGTTTCATTGTTCCTTTGTTAAGTCCCCATCCTCCTTTGAGCACTTTCCTGCTTTGTGTCACTACAAGATGCTCCAGGCAAGGCTGATCTTGTATTTCCCTGCCCCAACCTTGGAATCAACCACTTCTCCAAGGAACTTAGTTACCTTTTATTGGAGAATGCTATTTAGAAACTGAAATTTGAGCATGACGTGTGCTTATTGTTATTGGAGGTCACAACATTTAGGCCCTCTCAGAGGACAGATCTAGTAATATATGTATGTATATGTCTACACATTCACATCTAACATCTGTTTGTCTATCTATCATATCTATCTATCTATCATCTATCATCATTCATCTTGAAAAATACGAGCTTACATCGATACCTCCAAATCCAATTCAACAGCACAGAGTTATTGTAATTTTATCTCTTTCCACATTTGTAACTCCTTTCTCTAACAGCAAGAAACCTATTTTCATTATGCTTAAAACATTTATTAATTTGATCAGTCTCTTTGTATATAACCAATCTTCCGTTGCTGCCAGTGCCTTCTCTTTGTTTCTCTATGCTCCACCTAAAACCTTTAGGATTAAATAGTTCAGAAAGAGAAAGGAAACAGAAGAAGGAGATGAAGAAGAAATGGTTAAATATTTTTTAATATAAATTCTGCATAACACTATCTGCAAAATAATATAAATCATAATTAATAAATATTATGAATATAGTATATGGCAATGGAATATAAATTATAAAATTTTAAAAGTATTTTTTAAAATATCAGAAATATATTTTTGGCCTTGAAATAGGGAAGGCCACATAAACTAGATACAAAAAGAAAACAAATAAAAGAAAAATACAAAAATTAAAAGATCAATAAATTTGAGAATTTCAACATTAAAGCCATATATGTGATTAAAAACATCCATCCATAATAGAAGGCTGGGAGGGAAAAGAACAAAGGAGAATATAGTGAATATTTATTACATTTTTGGCTGCCATCTTTAAGAGTAAATTAAAATGATTTCCTTTATTTATAAAGGGAAAATATACCATTTTCCCCTTTCCACTTTTCTTAGGGAATCTCATTGAAAATATGATAAGCCCTATGTGAATTTTAAACTTTTGATTTTGAAATGCATGTTCACAGGCTTTCTAACCTTTGGAACTGTAAACATATATTTCTGAAATTAATGTAAAATTTTCATACAAGGTACATCTATTTGTTCTCAAGAAAGTAAGAGAGGTTTTAATCTTCCTTTCACTTTATTGCATAAATTTGTATTAAATGTTATCTATATTTTGCAGTCACTTTCATGCTCCCTTCCATTTATGTAAATCTGTTATTGCTTACTCAATAATAAATTCCATCTCCCCCTCTCATATTGGTACAGGAGGTTATTTTTGTTGGTAGGATTTTTTTTGTACTTTCTCCAACATCTCCTCCCAACCATACCTTCTTGATAGGATTCTCATTTCTAGTTGGAGACATTCAACAATATGTATAGTCTTTATGAGCTGCCTGAAACTGCAGTAGTTCTGACTGAAACTGTAGAAGCTGAAAGGCAAGAGTCTCCCTCTTTGTGACCCAGCACAGCACAAAGTAAAGTAGGCATGTTACATTTGTTTGGCCATTTGTACATACTTTCTAAGGAATTTGAATCTGTTGTGAGTGATGCAAGGGTATGGAGATATCTGGAGTTCATAATTGTTGCAGCAGCAATAATAGAAGCTAAGGAACAGTCTGTCCTGCTCCTGGAATTTTGCTCTGGTTACTGCTGGCAGGCCTTCCAGTGCTCCTCTGTTTTTGGTCTACTTTCAAGGCCTGCTCTTCCAGTAGATTATCATCTATGATATCCTTCCAGTAAGTTACCATTTTGCTTAATTATATTTTAGCTTTGTTCTCAGGTTTGATAAGAAAAACAGATTGATACAGATTATTATACAGAATGTGCAAAGAATATCTACAGAACAGCAGCAAAAAGAATTAAATCTCCATCAGCTAAATTAGCAAAGGTAATGAAAAGGTCTTTTAAATGATAGAAAATATGAGTAGTATTAAATAAACAAAAAAGATGTTCAAACTCACTAGTTATCAGAAAAATACATACTTAAATTATATAATTTTCACCCATATGATTGTTAATTGTTGAAGTGCTAATATTGGTGAAAGTGTAGGTTTATAAGAACTCCAACCACTGCTTGATGTCAGTGAAAAACTTGGTAAAACCACTTGGAAGGGCAATTAGGCATTGTTTATTAAAAATAAAAATTGTGGATACCGAAAACATTCTCTTTCTATGTTTCAGTATTTACCCTAGAGAAACCTATAAGGAGGCATATATATAGTTATGTTTGTAATGATGAAATTCCGAGAACAAGTTAAATGTCCATAGTGGAGCATGGCTAAACTACGTTACACATAATATGTAATCTGTGCACCATTTAAAATAATGATGGTGATCTATACTTACTTGAATGGATATAACTATGTATAATATTTTTAGATGATAAAAGCAAGCTCCAGAATGATACATATGATGTCATATTTTTATGTAAACAGATATATGTGTATATATATATATATATATATACATGTTATTTGCCCCCAGAATAAGAAATTATTAGTACCTCTATCATTTACATTTATAGATTTTACTTCTCTTTTTAAGGATATTTGTGAACCACAGCAAAATCTTTTATGACTCACCTCCTGGAGTAATGGAAATAAAAACAAAAATAAACAAATGAGACCTAATTAAACTTAAAAGCTTTTGCACAGCAAAGGAAACCATAAATAAGACAAAAAGACAACCTTATGAATGGGATAAAATATTAGCAAATGAAACAACGGACAAAGGATTAGTCTCCAAAATATACAAAACAGCCCATGGAGCTCAGTATCAAAAAACCAAATAGTTCAATTAAAAAATGGCTGGAAGACCTACATAGACATTTCATCAAAGAAGACATACAGATGGCCAAGAGGCACATGGAAAGATGCTCAGCATCACGAATTATTAGAGAAATGCAAATCAAAACTACAATGAAGTATCACCTCGCACTGGTCACAATGGCCATCATCAAAAAATCTACAAACAATAAATTCTGGAAAGGGTGTGGTGAAAAAGGAACCCTCCTGCATTTTTGGTGGGAATATAAATTGATACAACCACTATGGAGGACAGTATAGAGGTTCCTTCAAAACTAAAAATAGAACTACCATATGACCCACCAATCCCACTACTGGGCATTTACCCTGAGAAAACCATAATTCCAAAAGGGACATGTACTGCAGTGTTCATTGCAGCACTATTTACAATAGCTAGGACATGGAACCAACCTAAATGTCCACCGACAGATGAATGAATAAAGAAGATGTGGCACATATATACAATGGAATATTACTCAGCCATAAGAAGAAATGAAATTGAGTTATTTGTAGTGAGGTGGATGAACCTAGAGTCTGTCGAACAGAGTGAAGTAATTCAGAAAGAGAAAAACAAATATCATAGGCTAACACATATTTATGGAACCTAAAAAAATATGGTAGTAATGAACTTAAGTGTCAGGGCAGGAAGAAAGACGTAGACATAGAGAATGGAATTGAGGACACGGGGGTGGGGAGGGAGAAGCTGGGGTGAAGTGAGAGTAGCATTGACATATATACACTACTGAATGTAAAGTAGGTGGCTCGTGGGAAGCAGCAGCATAGCACAGGGAGATCAGCTTGGTGCTTTGAGATGACCTAGAGAGGTAGGCTTTGGAGGGTAGGAGGGAGGCTCAAGAGGGAGGGGATATGGGGATATATGTATGCATATAGCTGATTTACTTTGCTGTACAACGGAAACTAACAGTATTGTGAAGCAATTATACTCCAGTAAAGATCATTAAAAAAAAGAATATTTGTGTATATATTTTGAAATGCATAAAATTATTTAAAGGATATTGGTCAGGGTTCTCAAGAGAAATAGAAAAGATAGATAGATAGAGATAGAGAGAGAAAAAGGGAGAAAGGGAGAGTGATTTTTAGGAATTGGTTCACACAATTGTGGATGAGGCTAGCAAGTTCAAAATTTGTAGGGTAGGCAGACAATCTGGAAACTCAGGCAGGATTTCTATATTACAGTATTAAGGCAGAATTCCTTCTTCTCTGGGAAGCTTTAGTTTTTGCTCTTAAGGCCTTCAACTGATCAGATAAAGCTCACCCACATTATTGAAGGTGATCTCCTTTATTTAAAATCAACTGATTATAAATGTTAATCAGACCTACAAAATATGTTCACAGCAATATCTAGACTGCTATTTGAACAAACAACTGGGCACTATAGCCTAGCCAAATTGACACATAAAATTAACCATCACAAAATACTATGCATGAAACTGATTACAGTTGTTACCTCTCAGAAGGAGAAACACATGTGGTTGATCAAAGGTGATTTTCTTTCTAGAAGAAAATTTTTCTTTCATTATGTATGATACAAAAATTCTATAAAAATACTTAAAAATAGTACCAGCGTTCCCCAATGGTAAGCATCACAGTGGAATTAAAACAAGTATTGCTTGCACTATTTACAATAGCCAAAACATGGAAACAACATAAACGCCCATTGACAGATGAATGGATAAAGAAGATGTGGTATATATATACAATTGAATATTACTTAGCCATCAAAAAGAATGAAATAATGCCATTTGCAGCAACATGGATGGACCTAGAGATTATCATACTAAGCAAAGTAAGTCAGAAAGAGAAAGACAAATACCATATGATATCAATTATATGTGGAATCTAAAATATGATACAAATCAACATATCTACAAAACAAAAACAGACTCACAGATATAAAGAACAGATTTGTGGTTGCCAAGGGGCAGCAGGGATAGGGGAGGAAGGGATGGGAGTTTGGGATTATCAGATGCAAACTATTATATATAGGATGGATAAACAAGTACTACTGTATAGCACAGGGAACAATATTTAATATTTTGTGACCAACCATAATGGAAAAGAACATGAAAAAGTTACATATATATAACCGACTCACTTTGCTGTACAGAAGAAATTAATACAACATTGTAAATCAACTATACTTCAATAAAATTTAAAACAAACAAAACAAAAAACAAGTGTTGCTCAAATGCTTGCATGGAAGACTTAGCCCAAAAGTGCCCAATATTCAACATAGGTTATAGACAGAGAAAGTTGCTAACACTACTACTATTACCTAGGTCGGTATTAGAAAGTAGTACCTCATACAGTTTATCCAGTTGACAGGTGGTATGAATTAGTCACTTGTTATCACCAGGCAAAAGAATATTTAATGAGGCATGTGATATATTTTATATTTTTGAAAACCATTTATATTATGGCTCTACTAAGAATCTGGCAAGATAAATCTTGTGGTTCTATTTCCCAAGGCACTATGAATAAAATCTCTAAACACAAATGATAAAGGGCTACTAATTCTTGATTTTCTTTTGTCAAAGACCCTATCTTTTTAAATCTAATGTCACCTTCGTTTTTCTTACAACTACTTTTTTTTTAAATTAATTCATTTAATCTTCTTTTCTGCCTTCCCAACTCATCTGCTTTTATTTTTCTGCCAAACTCACTCTCACCACTATCTCCTCCTCCTTTTTTTCTCCTAATATTACACAGTAGTCTAAGCATAAACTGACAAATTAATGAATCCAATATAGAGGACCAAACCTCAGGAAAAGAAAAACACATCTTTTAAAATATACATAATTTTATATTTTGAAAAACATTCCTTTCTTACACCCAACCCTGTTATAATAACCCCTGCCATTCCATTATAATATTTTTACAAAAACGCCATCAATAAGATAATTGCTAATACATTAAAAAAAACAATCTGACCTGATTTTAAAATAGAGAAAACAGTTCAATTTGTGGCTCTTTTAGTTCATTGTTACATAGGCTATACCCTTACAGTAAAGTAGATAAAGTGGAAAGCAGAGAAAAGGTGATATATGTTTTCATTTCTTTGTCAGAAAACAAATCTCTTTTAAAAGTCCATTTTTTCAAACTTTCTAATGAACAGATTCAGACAATTTCTGATATCTCTTACAGCAGTTGAAATGCAGTATTTTTTTTTTCTTGTCAGTTGAGAGATAATTTAACAATTTGAATTTGGTGTGCTTAATTTTTTTAATTGTTGTATTAATGCAAAACATTCCTCCTTCCTACAATGTCCTCCTTTCTCCTCTCCTCTGATTGTTCTTGAAATGCCAGCTTTCTTTGTGAAGCCTTTTCTGATCTTACTACCCTTTAGTGGGCCCTCCCTCCTCTAAGTTCTTATAGTGATTTTAGTTTGTACTATTCATTGGGTCTTTAGCATATACTGCCTTATATTGTCAGATAACTGGTGTATGTCTTTACTCTTCGCTTTGATTACAAGTTTCTAATAGCAAAGGATTATGTTTTTTATGACATTTTTTTTAGCACCTGGCTCCAAATCACTTAGAAAAATAACTTGAGCATTGTAGTGTTTGGCAAAGCTCTGCTGTTCATATAAGCAAATATTTACAAACTTGGTTTTAGAAAAGTTGACACTGGACCTTGAGAGAAATTTA
Source organism: Leucopleurus acutus (assembly GCF_964270905.1). NCBI lineage: Eukaryota > Metazoa > Chordata > Mammalia > Artiodactyla > Delphinidae > Leucopleurus > Leucopleurus acutus. The sequence goes on from NC_139148.1 coordinate 66,976,011, forward strand.
AGTGGTATCCATAAAGCTATGTCTCCAAGTACCAGCCTAGTACATTTTCCACAAAAATATTGTGCCTCCAAAACTTTTAGCAATGCCCTATATTTTAGTATTTCCTAAATTAAAGTCTATAGATTAGTTTCATCAAAAACCCAGGAATATTTTATAAAGAGGAAATCCTAGATCTTACTCAGTAGAGTCTGTTCTAATTCTGGCTTAGTCTTCTATATGCCAGACACTATGATGGGTTCTGGAGATACAATGACAAATATGTCAGGACTCTGTCTTCAAAAACTCAAAGTCCAGTGGTGGTAACAGATTTATATACAAAATAAATTATAATACAGTCAAATATAATATAATAAAGGTATATGGAAGAACTTATGAGACCTCAGAGAAACTTTCTCTTCTGATGGTTTCAGAAGCATGCATTATTCAAAGGAAGTAAGACTTATGAATTAGCAAGATAGATAATGAGAATTGTCTCTTATGCAAGGACATAGAGTTTTATACAGCATCACATATTCAGTGTACCCCCAAGTAATTGAATATGTGTAGGTTTCAGGATACATAATGGGAATGTTGGAAGATGTGGATAATAATGTAGTCAAAGGCAAGATGTTGAAGAGTCTTCCATGCTTTACCAACAAGTGTGCTTTATATTCTATATATGATGGGGCATCATAAACAGGAAAGTAACATGATCATACAAGTACATTCTACAACAGTGTAGAGAATATATCAGAATGTGATACTGGAGAACTGCATATTAGTCAGGAGGTAATTCTAATAGTCTAGGGCTTTAATTTGAGCAGTAGGAAGCAGAGTGGATGAACATGAGATTAGTTCAAAAGATATTTAAGGAGTTGAAGTGAGAGAACCTGGTAAAAAAATAGGATATTGAGAAATCCTGAACTTCCTTTGAATCTTCATAGAAAGAGAAAATTATATTCAATATTATTTTAACATTAAGTACTTTCCATTGTATACTGTTGTTTTTTAGATTTGGAAATAATATTTATTATAGATCTGAGAATAGTATAGGAAGCAGAAGACTACTAAGTTTGGATTTGTAAAACTTTGTTTAGAGTTCTGGTACTTCTTAAAATTTATGTAACAATAGATAAGTAAATAGTTTCAATCATAAAATTCTTCATATGTAAGATGGTGTTAATAGCTCTGTCTACTTCATTGGGTGGCTATCAGCATTTAACAAGATAATGAATGTGAAAAATATTAGTAAAATGGAAAATAATTGTATAATATTATAAGGAGCTTATTATTGCTAAGAATTTAATATTTAAAAATAACCAGGACCATTAATGCAGGAAAAATATAGCATTTAATATTGTTATGGAATCTCAGCATTGATACCTGTCTTTAAGAGATGATCTATGACACTATGTGGCTCTCCTCATTGCATTTCTACCTTGATTCCTTTCTCTGAGATTCCAGTTAACTATCAAATCTTTATCCACTTTAGAACCTTGAGGTTAGAATATATAAAAAGTTAACTACAATGCTGAATGGGATAATTCCCTATGGTTTCATATGACTATTTCCTATTCAATTTTCTCAGTGTTTCATAGATATACAAGACTAGGTGCAATGTTTGTAGGTCATTTTCTCTCTTCCTATGTTTGGATGTAAAACACTGTTTGGGTCAACGTTTCCTCATCAAACAATACTCATAAGTCTTTGCTTGGGCATAATTCTTGAGTTCAATCAAACAAACAGAGTCAAAAAGCAAAAACAGTGTTTTCTCTTTAAACAATCCCCAGGGAATCCTTCAAAGTTTTATATGAGCTAAGACTTCGATATTACCATTTATGCTTTCTGATGTCTTTCAATCATCATTGACTAGTATTTCACCTTATTTTAAACATAAATATTCACTCAGCATCTGAGACTTTGCTAGACAATAAAAAAAGTTACTTTTAAACATCACAACATGCTATAGAACTGCAAAGTAAAATGCCTTCTTCTGAGGTAATATTACCCATCCTTCTGCCTTCAGATGTGCCTAAAGCATGTAGAGAAGTGTTAAAGATCAGTTAGTAACTCTATCCCTAGTCTAACGCTTAGGTTGCATCGATACGAGTAAATTATTCTGAGATAAAAACAATCACTTTGTTTTCATTACATAGCTATTGTGTTGAGTAGATGTAAGAACAAAAATAACCATAAAACTACTAGATGAAAACATATAGGAAAAAGGTCATTGACAGTGATCTCGGCAAGGATTTTTTGGATATGACATCAAAAGGATAAACAACAAAAGCAAAATATACATAAGTGGGAGTACATAAAAACTTAAAAACTTCTGCACAGCAAAAGAAACAATCAACAAATGAAATGGCAACCTACATAATGGGAGAAAATATTTGCAGAACATATCTGATAAGGGGTTAATATTCAAAATATATAAGGAACATACACCTCAAAGCACACGGCAAACAATCTGATTTAAAATGGGCAGAAAAACTGAACAAACATTTTTTCAAAGAAGACATCCAAATGTCCAACGAGTATATGAAAATATGTTCAACATCACTAACCATCAAGGAAATGCAAACAAAATCCACAATGAGATATCACCTCATACCTGTTAGAATGGTTATTATCAAAAAGACAAGAGGTAAAAACATAGGTGAGGATGTGGAGAAAAGGTAACCCTCACACACTGTTGGTGGGAATGCAAATTGCTTCAGTTGCTAAGGAAAACATTCTGGAGGCTCTTCAAAAGGTTAAAAATAAAACTACCATGTGATCCAGCAATCCCACTTCTGGCTATATATTGAAAGGAAATAAAATCAGGATTTAGAGGACTATCTGCACTCCCATGTTCATTGCAGCATTATTCACAATAGCCAAGATATGCAAAAAACCTAAGCATCCAAATATATATGAATAAAGATGATGTGTTATATATGATGAAATACTATTCAGCCATGAGTAAAAAGGAAATCTTGCCATTTGCAACAAAATGGATGAAAGCTGAGGACATTATGCTAAGTGAAATAAATCAGAGAAAGACAAATATTGCATGATATAATTTATTTATTTATTTTTTACATCTTTATTGGAGTATAATTGCTTTACAACAGTGTGTTAGTTTCTGCTTTAAAACAAAGTGAATCAGTTATACATATACATATGTTCCCATATGTCTTCCCTTTTGGTCTCCCTCCATCCCACACTCCCTATCCCACCCTTCTAAGTGGTCACAAAGCATCAAGTTATTCTCCCTGCGTTATGTGGCTGCTTCCCACTAGCTATCTATTTTATGTTTGGTAGTGTATATATGTCCATGCCACTCTCTCATTTTGCCACAGCTTACCCTTCCCCCTCCCCATATCCTCAAGTCCATTCTCTAGTAGGTCTGTGTCTTTATTCCTGTCTTACCCCTAGGTTATTCATGACATATTTTTTCTTAGATTCCATATATATGTGTTAGCATATGGTATTCATCTTTCTCTTTCTGACTTACTTCACTCTGTACAACAGACACTAGGTAAATCCACCTCACTACAAATAACTTAATTTTGTTTCTTTTTATGGCTGAGTAATATTCCATTGTATATATGTGCCACATCTTCTTTATCCATTCAACCGATGATGGACACTTAGGTTGTTTCCGTCTCCTGGAAATTGTAAATAGAGCTTCAATGAACATTTTGGTACATGATTTTTTCTGAATTCTGGTTTTCTCAGGGAATATGCCAAGTAGTGAGATTGCTGGGTCATATGGTAGTTCTATTTGTAGTTTTTTAAAGAACCTCCATATTCTCCTCCATAGTAGCTATACCAATTCACATTCCCACCAGCAGTACAAGAGTGTTCCCTTTTCTCCACACCCTCTCCAGCAATGATTGTTTCTAGATTTTTTGGCAATGGCCATTCTGACCAGTGTGAGATGATATCTCATTGTAGTTTTGATTTGCATTTCTCTAATGATTAATGATGTTGAGCATTCTTTCATGTGTTTGTTGGCACTCTGTATATCTTCTTTGGAGAAATGTCTATTCAGGGCTTCTGCCCATATTTGTATTGGGTTGCTTCTTCTTTTGTTATTGAGCTGCATGGGCTGCTTGTAAATTTTGGAAATTAATTCTTTATCAGTTTCTTCATTTGCAAATATTTTCTCCCATTCCGAGGATTGTCTTTTGGTCTTGTTTATGGTTTCCTTTCTTATGCAAAAGCTTTGAAGTTTCATTAGGTCCCATGTGTGTATTTTTGTTTTTATTTCCATTACTCTAGGAGGTGGGTCAAAAAGGAGCTTGCTGTGATTTTTGTCATAGAGTGCTCGGCCTATGATTTCCTCTAAGAGTTTGATAGTTTCTGGCCTTACATTTAGGTCTTTAATCCATTTTGTTCTTATTTTTGTGTATGCTGTTAAGGAGTGAGCTAATCTCATACTTTTACATGTGCCTGCCCAGTTTTCCCAGCACCACTTATTGAAGAAGCTGTCCTTTCTCCACTGCACATTCCTGCCTCCTTTATCAAAGATAAGGTGACCATATGTGCATGGGTTTATCTCTGGGTTTTCTATCTTGTTCCATTGATCTAAATTACTGTTTTGGTGCCAGTACCATACTCTCTTGATTACTGTAGCGTTGTAGTATAGTCTTAAGTCCAGGAGCCTGATTCCTCCAGCTCCATTTTTCATTCTCAAGATTGCTTTGGCTATTCGGGGTCTTTTGTGTTTCCATACAAATTGTGAAATTTTTTGTTCTACTTCTGTGAAAAATGTCAGTGGTAGTTTGATAGGGATTGCATTGAATCTATAGATTGCTTTGGGTAGTAGAGTCATTTTCACAATGTTGATTCTTCCAATCCAAGAACATAGTATATCTCTCCATCTATTTGTATCACCTTTAATTTCTTTCATCACTGTCTTATAATTTTCTGCATACAGGTCTTTTGTCTCCTTAGGTAGGTTTATTCCTAGATATTTTATTCTTTTTGTTGCAATGGTAAATGGCAGTGTTTTCTTGATTTCACTTTCAGATTTTTCATCATTAGTATATAGGAATGCCAGAGATTTCTGTGCATTAATTTTGTATTCTTCTACTTTACCAAATTCATTGATTAGCTTTAGTAGTTTTCTGGTAGTAACATTAGGATTCTCTATGTATAGTATCATGTCATCTATAAACAGTGACAGCTTTACTTCTTCCTGATTTGGATTCCTTTTATTTTCTTTTCTTCTCTGATTCCTGTGGCTACAACTTCCGAAACTATGTTGAATAAGAGTGGTGAGAGTGGGCAACCTCGTCTTGTTCCCAATCTTAGTGGAAATGCTTTCAGTTTTTCACCATTAAGGATGGTGTTGACTGTGGATTTGTCATGTAAGGCCTTTATTATTTTGAGGAAAGTTCCCTCTATGCCTACTTTCTGCAGGGTTTTTATCATAAATGGGTGTTGAATTTTGTCAAAAGCTTTCTCTGCATCTAATGAAATGACCATATGGTTTTTCTCCTTCAATTTGTTAATATGGTGTATCACATTGATTGATTTGCATATATTGAAGAATCCTTGCATTCCTGGAATAAACCCAACTTGACCCTGGTGTATGATGCTCTTAATGTGCTGTTGGAATCTGTTTGCTAGTATTTTCTTGAATATTTTTGCATCTATGTTCATCAGTGATATTGGCGTGTAGTTTACTTTCTATGTGACATCCTTGTCTCGTTTTGGTATCAAGGTCATGGTGGCCTCGTAGAAGGAGTTTGGGAGTGTTCCTCCCTCTGCTATATTTTGGAAGAGTTTGAGAAGGATAGGTGTTAGCTCTTCTCTAAATGTTTGATAGAATTCGCCTGTGAAGCCATCTGGTCCTGGGGTTTTGTTTCTTGGAAGATTTTTAATCACAGTTTCAATTTCAGTGCTTGTGATTGGTCTGTTCATATTTTCTATTTCTTCCTGATTCATTCTTGACAGGTTGTGCATTTCTAAGAATTTGTCCATTTCTTCCAGGTTCTCCATTTTATTGGCATAGATTTGCTTGTAGTAATCTCTCATGATCTTTTGTATTTCTGCAGTGTCTATTGTTACTTCTCCTTTTTCATTTCTAATTCTATTGATTTGATTCTTCTCCCTTTTTTTCTTGATGAGTCTGGCTAATGGTTTATCTATTTTGTTTAATTTCTCAAAGAACCAGCTATTAGTTTTATTGATCTTTGCTGTTGTTTCCTTCATTTCTTTTTTCATTTATTTCTGATCTTATATTTATGCTTTCTTTCCTTCTGCTAACTTTGGAGTTTTTTTGTTCTTCTTTCTCTAATTGCTTTAGGTGCAAGGTTAGGTTGTTTATTCAAGATGTTTCCTGTTTCTTAAGGTGGACTTGTATTGCTATAAACTTCCATCTTTGAACTGCTTTTGCTACAACCCATAGGTTTTGGGTCGTAGTGTCTCCATTGTCATTTGTTTCTAGGTTTTTTTTTTTAATTTCCTCTTTGAGTTCTTCAGTGATCACTTCGTTATTAAGTAGTGTGTTGTTTAGCCTCCATGTATTTGTATTTTTTACAGATCTTTTCCTGTAATTGATATCTCATCTCATGGTGTGTGGTCGGAAAAGATACTTGATACAATTTCAATTTTCTTAAATGTGCCAAGGCTAGATACAAATCTACATATCCAAGATATGATCTATCCTGGAGAATGTTCCATGAGCACTTGAGAAAAATGTGTATTCTGTTGTTTTTGGATGGAGTGTCCTATAAATATCAATTAAGTGCATCTTGTTTAATGTATCATTTAAAGCTTGTGTTTCCTTATTTATTTTCATTTTGGATGATCTGTTCATTGGTGAAAGTGGGGTGTTAAAGCTTGTGTTTCCTTATTTATTTTCATTTTGGATGATCTGTTCATTGGTGAAAGTGGGGTGTTAAAGTCCCCTATTATGAATGTGTTACTCTTGATTTCCCCTCTTATGGCTGTTAATATTTGCCTTATGTATTGAGGTGCTCCTATGTGGTGTGCATAAATATTTACAATTGTTATTTCTGCTTCTTGGATCAATCCCTTGATCATTATGTAGTGTCCTTCTTTTTCTCTTCTAATAGTCTTTATTTTAAGGTCTATTTTGCTTGATATGAGAATTGTTACTCCAGCTTTCTTTTTGTTTCTATTTGCATGGAATGTCTTTTTCCATCCACTTACTTTCTGTCTGTATGTGTCTCTAGGTCTGAAGTGGGTCTCTTGTAGACAGCGTATATAAGGGTCTTGTTTTTGTATCCATTCATCCAACCTGTGTGTTTTGGTCGGAGCATTTATTCCATTTACATTTAAGGTAATTGTCGATATGTATGTTTCTATTCCAATTTTCTAAATTGTTTTGGGTTCATTATTGTAGGTCTTTTCCTTCTCTTGTGTTTCTTGCCTAGAGAAGTTCCTTTAGCATTTGTTGTAAAGCTGGTTTGGTGGTGCTGAACTCTCTCAGCTTTTGCTTGTCTGTAAAGGTTTTAATTTCTCCATCAAATCTGAATGAGATCCTTGCTGGGTAGTGTAATCTTGGTTGCAGGTTTTTCTCCCTCATTACTTTAAATATGTCCTGCCACTCCCTTCTGTCTTGCAGAATTTCTGCTGAGAGATCAGCTGTTAACCTTATGGGGATTCCTTTGTGTGTTATTTGTTGTTTTTTCCTTGCTGTTTTTAATATGATTTCTTTGTATTTAATTTTTGACAGTTTGATTAATATGTGTCTTGGCATATTTCTCCTTGGATTTATCCTGTATGGGACTCTCTGTGCTTCCTGGACTTGATTAACTATTTCCTTTCCCATATTAGCGAAGTTTTCAACTATAATCTCTTCAAATATTTTCTCAGTCCCTTTCTTTTTCTCTTCTTCTTCTGGAACCCCTATAATTCGAATATTGGCACGTTTAATGTTGTCCCAGAGGTCTCTGAGACTGTCCTCAGTTCTTTTCATTCTTTTTTCTTTACTCTGCTCTGCAGTATTTATTTCCACTATTTTATCTTCCAGGTCACTTATCCATTCTTTTTCCTCAGTTATTCTGCTATTGATCCCATCTAGAGTATTTTTCATTTCATTTATTGTGCTGTTCATCACTGTTCATTTCATCTTTGGTTCTTCTAGGTCCTTTTTAAATGTTTCTTGCAATTTGTCTATTCTATTTCCAAGATTTTGGATCATCTTTACTATCATTATTCTGAATTCTTTTTCAGGTTAACTGCCTATTTCCTCTTCATTTGTTAGGTGTGGTGGGTTTTTATCTTGCTCCTTCATCTGCTGTGTGTTTTTCTGTCTTCTCGTTTTGCTTATCCTACTGTGTTTGGTGTCTCCTTTTTGCAGGTTGCAGGTCCGTAGATCCCGTTGTTTTTGGTGTCTTACCCCATTGGCTAAGGTTTGTTCAGTGGGTTGTGTAGGCTTCCTGTTGGAGGGGACTAGTGCCTGTGTTCTGGTGGATGAGGCTTGATCTTGTCTCTCCGGTGGGCAGGTCCACGTGTGGTGGTCTCTTTTGGTATGTCTGTGGACTTATTATGATTTTAGGCAGCCTCTCTGCCAACTAGTAGGGCTGTGTTCCTGTTTTGCTACTTGTTTGGCATAGGTTGTCCAGCACTGTAGCTTGCTGGTCGTTGGGTAAAGCTGGGTGCTGGTGTTGAGTTGGAGATCTCTGGGAGATTTTTGCCATTTGATATTATGTGGAGCTGGGAGGTCTCTTGTTGACCAGTGTCCTGAAGTTGGCTCTCCCACCTCAGAGGCACAGCACTGACTCCTGACTGCAGCACCAAGAGCCTTTCATCCACACAGCTCAGAATAAAAGGGAGAAAATGTAGACAGAAATAATTAGTAGAAGTAGGAAAAAGCAAGCAAGCAAGCAAGCAAGCAAGAAAGAAAGAAAGAAAGAAAAGAGGGAAGGAAGGAATCAAGCAAGCAAGAAAGAAAGAAGAAAAGAAGGAAAGAAGGAAAGGAAGGAGGGAGGGAGGGAGGGAGGCAGGGAGGGAGGGATGGTGGGAGGAAGGAAGGAAGGAAGGAGGGAAGGAAGGAACAAAGAAAGGAAGAAAGAAGGTAAGGTAAAATAAAATAAAGTAAAATATAATGAAGTTATTAAATTAAAAAATAATTATTAAGTAAAAAAAAATCAAAACAGATGGATAGAACCTTAGGACAAATGGTGGAGGCAAAGCTATACAGACAAAATCTCACACAGAAGCACACACATACACACTCACAAAAAGAAGAAAAGGGGAAAAAATCATAAATCTTACTCTCAAAGTCCACCTCCTCAATTTGGGATGAATTGTTGTCTAAAGGAGGGAAGGAAGGAAAGGAAAGAAAGAAAGAAAGAAAAAGAAAGAAAGAAAGAAAGAAAGAAAGAAAGAAAGAAAGAAAGAAAGAAAGAGAAAGAAAGAAGATAAAGTAAAATAAAGTTATTAAAATAAAAAAATAATTATTAAAAAAACAAAAACAGACGGATATAACCCTAGGACAAATGGTGTAAGCAAAGCTATACAGACAAAATCAGACAGAAGCATACACCTACACACTCACAAAAAGAGGAAAAGGGGAAAAAATCATAAATCTTTCTCTCAAAGTCCGTCTCCTCAATTTGGGATGATTTGTTGTGTATTCATGTATTCCACAGATGCAGGTTACATCAAGTTGATTGTGGAGCTTTAATCCACTGCTTCTGAGGCTGCTGGGAGAGATTTCCCTTTCTCTTCTTTGTTCTCACAGCTCACAGGGGCTCAGCTTTGGATTTGGCCCCACCTCTGCATGTAGGTCGCTGGAGGGTGACTGTTTTTCCCTCAGAGAGGACGGGGTAAAAGAAGCCGCTGATTCAGGGACTCTTGCTCACTGAGGCTGGGGGGAGAGAGCTGCGTGGAGTGTGGGGCGAGCCTGCGGCAACAGAGGCCAGCGTGACGTTGCACCAGCCTGAGGCCTGCCGTGCGTTCCCCTGGGGAAGTTGTCCCTGGATCGCGGGAACCTGGCAGTGGAGGGCTGCACAGGCTCCCCGGAAGAGGGGTGTGGATAGTGACCTGTGCTCACACACAGGTTTCTTTGTGGCAGCAGCAGCAGCCTTAGCGTCTCCCGCCCGTCTCTGTGGTCTGCACTTTTAGCCACGGCTCGCGCCCTTCTCTGGAGTTCCTTTAAGCAGTGCTCTCAATCCCCTCTCCTCACGCACCAGGAAACAAAGAGGGAAGAAAAGTCTCTTGCCTCTTCAGCAGCTCCAGACATTTTCCCGGACTCCCTCCTGGCTAGCCGTGGTGCACTAACCCCCTACAGGCTGTGTTCATGCCTCCAAACCCAGTCCTCTCCCTGTGCTCCAACTGAAGCCTGAGCCTCAGCTCCCAGCCCCGCCCGGCCCGGCGGGTGAGCAGACAAGCCTCTCGGGCTGCTGAGTACTGGTTGGCACTGATCCTCTGTGCGGGATTCTCCCTGCTTTGCCCTCCGCACCCCTGTTGCTGCACTCTCCTAAGAGGCCCTGAAGCACCCTTTCCCCCTCTGCCACCCGCAGTCTCCGCCCACGAAGGGGCTTCCTAGTGTGTGGAAACCTTTCCTCCTTCACAGCTCCCTGCCACTGGTGCAGGTCCCGTCCCTATTCTTTTGTCTCTGTTTTTCGTTTTTTCTTTTGCCCTATCCAGGTACGTGGGGAGTTTCTTGCTTTTTGGAAGGTCTGAGGTCTTCTGCCAGCATTCAGTAGGTGTTCTGTAGGAGTTGTTCCACGTGTAGATGCATTTCTGGTGTATCTGTGGGGAGAAAGGTGATCTCCACGTCTTACTCTTCCACCATCTTCCCCTCGTTGTCACCACCTCCCCTTTTTAGCTGGAATTTTCATATCCCCCCAAATGACTTCATGGTCAAATTCCTCTTCTTTCATCACCCATGCAAATACTCTCACCAACTGGAAAATCTCTTTCTTGTATTCTTCTAAGGCTTTTAATGCCTCTTATGCCATTGGTTTGATTCTGCTCTATGGCACATTTCCTCTTTAGATTCACTGTCCTTTCAGGGCAGGGTTTGTCTCTTATGTATCACTATCTTGTATCTTCTATGGCAGTTACTCAATTAATATTTAATAACTGAATGTATGATACTAGATAGCATATAATTATGTACCAAAGCAAGTATGAAAAGAAATAAATCCTGTAGGGGTTCAGAGGAGGAAAAGTTTATTGGAAGAAAATACTTCACGGGGGAGAAGTTACATGAACTGGACTTTCATGGGAGAGGAAGATGAGAGACTAAAATACCACCTTTTTTACTAATAGAGCTGACATAGAAAACATTGTTTTCTGAATAATTAACCACAATTTAGATTTACTTACCAATTTAGGGACAGATATTACTGTCAACAACCCATAGTCCTCCTCTATGGGGGCAGTCTGTTAAACTTAGGGCATGGAAGCAAATAGAACCTAATCAAACTTACAAGCTTTTATATAGCAAAGGAAACCATAAACAAAGCAAAAAGATAACTTATGGACTGGGAGAAAATATTTGCAAATGATACAACCAACAAGAGCTCAATTTCCAAAATATATAAACAGCTCATACAACTCAATAACAACAACAACAACAAAAAACAAACAACCCAATTGAAAAGTGGGTAGAAGAGCTAAGTAGACATTTCTCCAAAGGAGACATACAGATGGCCAACAGGCACATGAAAAGATGCTCAATGTCTATAATTATTAGAGAAATGCAAATTAAAACTACAATGAGGTACCACCTCACACCAGTCAGAATGGCCATCATTAAAAAGTCTACAAATAACAAATGCTGGAGAAGGTGTGGAATAAAAGGAACCCTCCTAAACTGCTCATAGGCATGTAAATTTGTACAGCCACTATGGAAAACAGTATAGAGGTTCCTCTAAAAACTGAAAATAGGTTGTCATATGATCCCATGATCCCACTCCTGAGCATACATACAGAGAAAATTATAATTTGAAAAGAATGCACCCCAATGTTTATAGCAGCACTATTTATAGTAGCTAAGACATGGCAACCACATAAATGTCCATGGACAGATGAATGGATAAAGAACATGTGGTACATATACACAGTGGAATACTACTCAGCCATAGAAAAGAATGAAATATACCATTTACAGCCACATGGATGGACCTAGAGATTATCATACTAAGTGAGTAAGTCAGAAAGAGAAGATAAATACCATATGATATCACTTATATGTGGGATCTAAAATACAACACAAATGAACATATATATGAACTAGAAACAGACTCACAGATTTAGAGAACAGACTGTGGTTGCCAAGGGAGAGCAGGGGTGGGGGAGGGAAGGAATGGGAGTTTGGTATTAGCAGATGCAAAATATTATATATACAATGGATAAAAACAAGGTTCCCCCAGATAACACAGGGAACTATATTCAATTGCCTGTGATAAACCATAATGAAAAAGAATGTGTATATATATATATATATATATATATATATATATATATATATATATATATAACTGAATCAATTTCTATACAACAGAAATTAACATAACATTGTAAATCAACTATACTTGAATAAAATATTTTTTTTAAAAAACTTAAGGAATAGTGTTGCAGAGTAGAAAAGATTATTTCTGCTGGAAGCTATCTGCCATAAGTAAAGGGAGATAAGTGGTTTAGTTATACATGTCAAGTTCCTCCTTCCAAATTTGCCAATCAGATTAAATCACTTATTCTCTTCTGGTGAGGAGTCAGAAAGCAAGAAAGGACAGGAGTGGTACAATCAGGCTTGCAAAAGCATTTCCTCTACTTCAATATTTCACATTTTTTTTCCTTTAACACATTGAGGTTAACGATTAAGCCTATATTCCACTAGAGGTGTGGCTAACCTTACTTGGGAGAGGAAATCAGCAGTCTACAGGGACAGGCCTGCTCCCCTCTTGGTAAAACTGCTGCTCTAACATTGACCACTGATCCTTCTGCAACCACTGATGGGTAATGCTCCCAGAGGGATGTGAAGTAGTCAATAGAGTACTTCAGTTAAATTTATTCTAATTCTAAGTCCAATCTGTATCCAAGGCCAAAAGTTCACTTTCTCTTTTGCTTCCCATTCCAAATAATGTCTATCTGTGTCAACCAACAAAGGTTATTAGATATTCTAAAAAGGTAAAATGATAAGACTAAGATACTCCAATAATGAAATGCCAGCACAAAGATAACCCAGGTTTTAGTATAAGTCTATCCATCTACCAAAGCAATCTACAAGTTTAATGCAATCCCTGTCAAAATTCCAATGGCATTTTCACAGAAATAAACAATCCTAAAATGTCTATGGGACCACAAAAGACCCAAAATAGTCAACGAAAACTTGAGAAAGAAGAGCAAACCTGGAGGCATCACACTCCCTGATTCTAAACTGTACTAAAAGTTATACTAATCAAAACTGTATGGCATTGGCATAAAAACAGACACATAAATCAGTGGAACAGAATAGAAAGCCAAGAAATAAACTCACACTTATATGGTCAACTAATTTATGACAAAGCAACTAAGAATGTACAGTGAGGGAAGGACAGTCTCTTTAATAAATGGTGTTGGGAGAAATGGACAGCCACATGCAAAATAATGAAATGGGACTACTATCTTACATCATACATAAAAATTAACTCAAAATGGATCAAAAATTTGAATGTAAGACCTGAAACCATAAAACTAGAAGAAAACATAGACAATAAGCTCCCTGAAAATGGTCTTGGTGATGATTTTTTGTATTTCTTAAAAATTAAAATAAAACTACCAACTATATAAAGCAATTCCACTTCTGGGTATTTATCTGAATAAGGCAAAAACAATATGTTGAGGAGATATCTTTCCCCCCATATTCATGGCAGTTTTATTTACAATAGCCAAGAAGACATGAAAACAACCTAAGTGTCCACTGATGGATGAATGAATAAAGAAATAGTGGGACATTATTTTACCATAAAAACAAAGGATATTTTACCATTTACAAAACCACGGATGGACCTTGAGAAAATTATGCTTAGTAAAATAAATCAAAGAAAGACAAATAACATATATGTGGAATCTAAAAACAAAGAATCAAAAATGAGTTAATAGAGAGTAGATTAGTGGCCGCCAAGTGTGGGAGTGGGCAAAATGAGTGAGGGAGGTAAAAAGGTACAAACTTCCAGTTATTAAATAAATGTCATGTGTATTTAAGGTACAGCACGGTGACTATATTTAATAGTACTGTATTTCATATTTCAGAGTTGCAAAGAGAATAGATCTTAAAGGTTTTCATCACAAGAAAAAAATTGTGACTATGTATAGCGACGCATGTTAACTCAACTTATTGTGGTGATCATTTCACAATATATACACATTGTAAATTGTACTGTACACTTGAAACTGTTATATGTCTATTATACCTTAATAAAGATTTAAAAAATAAGACCATCTATCAAGTTTACAATAAAAACTAGTCCAAAATTTAAATATTCTTTCAAGTTAATATTCAAGGAGAAAAATCCAAAGGAATTAAAGCTATAAATTGAAATCTCTAGCCCTTTTGAATTAAAAGCCCTGTACCCATTCCCACTAAATTTATAAAACACGCCAATCTCGAGCATCTAGAACATTTACTCAAGCAAAATTATAACCTAGAAAGTAATTTTACCACAAGCTATATCAAAGATTCAATGGGAATTGTGTCAATAAATATAGATAAAGCTATCTTTCTTTAGTTTCAACAGGATGCCAGTCCTTAAATGCCAGTTGTCTGGAATCTATGGTCTTTGAACTTATAATCCATTGGGAGATAGAAGATAATTATGGTTAGTTATGATATAAGTTTATCATAGTTGGGGAAAAACTACCAGTGAATATTGTTTTATCTCAGAAAGTGGCACGGCAGATGGTCCAGCCTCCTTAGAAATGTTCAGTTGTAGCAGCCCCACCTAGTCTTAGTCAAAGTAATTTTTTTTCCACATAAAGCCTACTCTTCATTTTTTCCTTGAGCTTTATTATTATTATTATTATCATCATTATTTTTGCACAGCTGAGCTGCATCCAGTCCAGAGTGGGCTATGTTTAGTAATGTAGCCTTCACAAAGACTTATGATAAGATATTATTTCTACAATTGTGTCACCTGAAAAATTGTTCTCGGCTTACTCCTGAAGTGAAGCTTCTGTTGATACTATTAAACCCTGTAACCCTGGGACCCTATTGAAGACCAATACAAATACTCATTTTTCAAGTCACTATCATTTCTCTATTTTTGAATGCTCTAGTATCTAAGTACAATATATTTCTGTGGCACCTATCTCGCCAATAGTGTTATATATTTCTAGAATTTTTCTTCTGTGGTTCATCTTTAAGAACTATTCAGCTGAATTACTAACAATTATACTAACTTTTAAAATAGGCCTCTTTTTTTTCCAACACATATAAATTTAGTATTATTTTTTGGATCGATCTTTTCTCCTTTACCTTTATTTTTTAATCTAAATTAGTTTTCTTAACATATTCCTGAATTAATGAGTCCTGAGTCTTCCAAAAGTATTTCTGTTAAAACAAATCTCCTTCTTCACCTTCCTGAATTGTATAATTCCAGCCAAAAGCTGTTCTCCAAAACAGACCAACATCCATCTGAGATGTGGATTTGATATTTTATTGTGCCTTGCTTTTCTTTAAAATAATTAATTTTTGTTGTGGCTCTCTTTATAGTCCTGAGTCCATATTTTTTTAAGACATTTCATTTTATGGTTCTGGCTAATCTTGTATGCTCACTACCCAACAGTCTTCAGTACAAGGCTAAGACAAAAGTTGTTAGTTCAAAGGAAAATGTGAGAAGGCTGAACCCCAGGGCCACACGCAATTTGTCTAAAGCTGTTTCTGGAGTTATGCTTCTCTTGAGGTCAGAATGGCCCGATCTTGCCTGCAAGGACCTACATATCCAGTATGTGACTGAGCACTCCTCCCCACACACCGTGATCTGACAATTTGCTGAAGCTCACAAAGAACCACACCTTTGCTGAAGCCTGCATGATTTATGTCTATATAAAGACAGCTGCTTGCTTGCAGATGACAGATAAACAAACATCTCAGGTTGCCACTGTTTTATTTTCTGAAGTAAGAACACTAACACCAACAATCAGCACCTAATATTTCCCTATCTCAAAGTAGAGGATATTTTAACACTAAAATAAATAAAATTAAAGCATGCATACTTTCAGAGCAAAGAACAAACCTTTTCATTGAATATATTTACAAACTTTAAAACCAGTTCTACTAGCTACGTCAAAACCCTCAATAAATTAACATGTGTTTTGTTCCCCAACAGTCCACTACAAATTTCTCTCAGTGTTCCCAGTAGCCCAACATACTAGATTATAACACTCCCCTGAATTGATCTTTCAAATCTACAGTGACTTCCCATCCCACAACTGCTGCAAAGCCTCTATTGCACTGTTTCTCAATTACAGCTGAACATTACAATCTAGTGAGGACTGGACAACCTTATTTTAAAAATCCCCTCAGGGTATTTAATGTACAAGTAAGGTTGATGACCACTATCTTGGTCCTAAATTACAAATGAGACCACATGCTCTCTGTGAGTAGACTTGTAGCTTGAAATTTAATATTGATTTTTGTGTTTTATGTTATATAATGGGGTTAAATATGGATGTAGTTTATTAATTATTTTGATTTTTATGCCTCATTGAAAGAAGCTGTCATAGACACAATGTCATAAACAAAATCTATATATTTTTGTTTTGTTTTGTTTTGTTTTGCCGTACGCGGGCCTCTCACTGCCACGACCTCTCCCGTTGCGGAGCACAGGCTCCGGACGCGCAGGCCTAGAGGCCATGGCCCATGGGCCCAGCCGCTCCGCAGCACGTGGGATCCTTCCGGACTGGGGCACGAACCCACGTCCCCTGCATTGGCAGGCAGACTCCCAACCACTACGCCACCAAGGAAGCCCATCTATATATTTTTAAAAATAATTTTACATACCAAATTTTTTAACACTTAGGTAATTAATAAAAATGGAATTTAGTTTTGTTAATAAAGTAAGGGTAATAAATTATTTTTTCCCATTAGATAACCAGTTGTACTAACATCTTTTGTTAAATAAATAATTCTTTCCCATTTGTTTGAAATATAACCATTATCATATAGTAAATTCCCAAAGATACTTAGATCTCTCTCTCAGTGCTGTATTTTGTTCTATTGCTGTACATTCCTATTGGTGACTTAAGGGTTTAGTTTATTCTTGAAAAATTTTACAGTAAGTGGAAAGCCATTAAATAAAAAGTAAGTTTCATTAACTTTAATTGAACAATTTTGAAGCATTCTATCTCAATCAAGATAACAAAACACATTTTACACTTTGAAAAAAAACCGTATATTAATTGAGCAAAGAACACTAGTTTATATAAATAATAAACAGCATTTTGGAAGTAAAAAATAGTTTTTACAAAAAAAGTTGAAATGTAGTGAAAGTTTATTGTAGCCTTCACAAAAGAAAATTGAGGACTTAATAACAAATGATACTTGTTGGAAGAGAGGTGCAAGGGAGTCATTCTTCAGAATAGGGTGGAGACCCAGGAGATTATTTTGGTTATCTTTTATTTAAATGCTCTTAATTGTAAACTTCTTTCACAGAAGAATACCTTTAGGGAAAAATAAAGGCTATACATGAGAACACTTCAAAACAACTGAAAATGGCACATACATGCAATACATTGAAACAGCACACATCCGTTGTTCCATATAGTATTGTGCAACTAGAAACTACTGTGTTCAATAAATTGTTGAATGTGTTTTTATGTACAACCATCACTTCTTATATATATTTAACTTGTTTGGGGTGAATAATCCATTATCTTGAAAAAATAACACTAGTCATCAAAAAGTAGTATAACTATTCAAGACTGTGGTAAAACTTAATTAAGTAAATAATGGTTATGTAAAGTAAGTCTATATTCTTTCTTCCACCAGTAACCCACTGCTTTAGTATAGGTTGTATAATATGTTTTAAACCTGGTAGGATAAGTCACTCTCACCTCAATTTTCTTTCTAAATTGTATTAGATATTGTTACAATTTACACTTCCATATGAATTTTAGAATCAGCTTGTTAAGTTATATGAAAATTTTAAGAATTTGAATATACAAATCAAAACCTCAATGAATTATCACCTCACATCAATTAGAATGGGTATCATCAACAGACAAGAAATAACATGTATTGGCAAGGGTGTGGAGAAAAGGGAACCCTTGTGCATTATTTGTGGAAACATAAATTGATGCAGCCACTATGAAAAACAGTATGGAGGTTTCTCAAAAACTTAAAAACAGAACTATCATATGATCCAGCAATTCCACTTCTGGGTATTCATCTCAAGAAAACAAAAGCACTAATTCAAAATGATATATATAAACCCCATGTTTATTGCATCATTATTTACAGTGGCCAAGATATAGAAACAACCTAAGTGTCCATTGATAAATGAATGGATACAAATACATATATATATATATAAATTATTCAACCTTAAAGAATAAAATATTGCCATTTGTGACATGGATGGACCTAGAAGCATTATTCTAAGTGAAATAAATCAGACAGAGAAAAACAAATATCATGTGATCTCACTTATATATGGAATATAAAAACAAACAAACAAACAAAACACCAAGTTCACAGATACAGAAACAGATGATGATTGTCAGAGGTGGGGGCTGGGGAGTGGGCAAAATGAATGAAACAGGTCAAAAGGTGCAAATTTCTAGTTATAAAAGTAAATGTCATGTAGATTTAAGGTACGGCATTTGACTATAGTTAATAATATTGTATTGCATATTTGAAAGTTGCTAAGAAATAGATATTAAAAGTTCTCATCAGAAGGAAAAAATTATAACTATGTATGATGATGCATGTTAACTGGGCTTATTGTGGTGATCATTTCACAATATATACAAATTTTGAGTCATTATGTTGTACACTTGAAACTAATATATGTCAATGATACCTCAAAAACAATTTCAGTGATACCTCAAAAACAATTTCAATGATACCTCAGAAAAAATTTTTGAAGGGAATTTTGTCAGGTTTTTGATCTATGAAACTTTACATCCATGAACATATCTCTCTCCAATTACTTAAATTAGTCAAGTCTTTTGTTATGTCCTGGTAAAGTTTTTTTTTTTTTCTCAAAGGTTCTTACTACATTACTGTTTAAATCTTGCATAGTTTATAATTTGTGATGCTAATGTGAATAAATTGTTTATTGTATTTTCTAATCAGTTCCTGCTTACAGTAATCAGTCATTCTATTGATTTATTTGTTCTGCTCCTAAACTGAAATCTCATATTAGTTATAAATACATTTTTTTTCTCTTGGCTTCCCTACCTAGAAAGGTAGAAAATCATATTGTATATAAATAATATTTTCTATAACTTTATAATTAGTTCTCATTATTTCTTATTTATTGGCCCATGAAAGATGATCAACATTATTAATTATTAGAGAAATAAAAATAAAAAGCACAGTGAAGTATCACTTCACACTGGTCAGAATGGCTATCATCAAATAATCTACAAATTATAAGTGCTGGAGAGGATGTGGAGAAAATGCAATCTTTTTACACTATTGGTGGGAATGTAAATTGGTGCAGCCACTATACAAAACAGTATGGAGTTTCCTTAAAAAACTAAAAATAGAGCTATCATATGATCCAGGAATTTGACCCTGGGTATATATCTGGAAAAACAGCTCTAATTTGAAAAGATACAGGCACACTAATGTTCATATCTATTTAAAATAGCCAAGACATGGTAGCAACCCAATTGCCCATCAACAGACAATTGACTTAAGAAGATGGAATATATATATATATATATATATTACTCAGCCATAAAGAAGGATGAAATAATGCCATTAGCACCAATGTGCATAGACCTGATGAATATCATGCTTAGTGATATAAGTCAGAGAGAAAGACAAATACTATATGATATTACTTACATGTGCAATCCAAAAATAATACAAATGAATCTATATACAAAACAGAAACAGACTCACAGTAATAGAAAACAAACTTATGGTTACAAAAAGTGAGAGGGAGGGAGGAAGGGAGAGACAGATTAGGAGTATGGGACTAACAGATAAAAACTACTATACACAAAATATATAAACAACAATGATTTACTGTATAACACAAGGAATTATACCCAATATCATGTAATAAGCTACAGTGGAATATAATCTACAAAAAACGGTCACTATGTTGTACAGTGGAAACTAACACAATATTGTGAATCAACTATACTTCAGTTTTAAAAACTCATGAAATTTTCTCGATCAAAAAAGAATTGGGTTTTTTTTAGAAAGTAATAGAAAAAATACTATTGATTAAAAACCTCCGAGACTTATAAATTTCTGCATACAGGTCTTTTGTCTCCTTAGGTAGGTTTATTCCTAGTTATTTTGTCACAATGGTAACTGGGAGTGTTTTCTTAATTTCACTTTCAGATTTTTCATCATTAGTGTATAGGACTGCCAGAGATTTCTGTGCATTAATTTTGTATCCTGCTACATTACCAAATTCATTGATTAGCTCTACTAGTTTTCTGGTAGCATCTTTAGGATTCTCTATGTATAGTATCATGTCATCTGCAAATAGTGACAGCTTTACTTCTTCTTTTCCAATTTGGATTCCCTTTATTTCCTTTTCTTCTCTGATTTCTGTGGCTTTCTTCTCTGATTTCTGTGGCTAAAACTTCTCTGATTTCTGTGGCTTTTCTTTTCTGATTTCTGTGGCTAAAACTTCCAAAACTATGTTGAATAAGAGTGGTGAGAGTGCGCAGACCAGTATGCAGAAAAGTATAAGACACTGAAGAAAGAAATTAAACATGATACAAATAGATGGAGAGATATACCATGTTCTTGGATTGGAAGAATCAACCTTGTGAAAATGACTCTACTACCCAAAGCAATCTACAGATTCAATGCAATCCTTATCAAACTACCATGGGCATTTATCACAGAAATAGAACAAAAAATTTCACAATTTGTATGGAAACACAAAAGACCCTGAATAACTAAAGCAATCTTGAGAATGGAAAACAGAGCTGGAGGAATCAGGCTCCCTGACTTCAGACTATACTACAAAGCTACAGTAATCAAGACAGTATGGTACTGGCACAAAAACAGAAATATAGATCAAGGGAAAAGGACAGAAAGCCCAGAAATAAACCCATGCACATATGGTCACCTTATCTTTGATAAAGGAGGCAGGATTGTACAGTGGAGAAAGGACAGCCTCTTCAATAAGTGGTGCTGGGAAAACTAGACAGGTACATGTAAAAGTATGAGATTAGAACACTCCCTAACACCATACACAAAAATAAGTTCAAAATGGATTAAGGACTTAAATGTAAGGCCAGAAGCTATCAAACTTAGAGGAAAACATAGGCAGTACACTCTATGATGTAAATTACAGAAAGATCCTTTTTGATCCACCTCCTAGAGAAATGGAAATAAAAACAAAAGTAAACAAATGGAAACTAATGAAACTTCAAAGCTTTTGCACAGCAAAGGAAACCATAAATAAGACCAAAAGACAACCCTCGGAATGGGAGAAAATATTTGCAAATGAAGGAACTGACAAAGGATTAATCTCCATAGTGTACAAGCAGCTCATGCAGCTCAATAACCAAAAAAAGCAAACAACCCAATCCAAAAATGGGCAGAGGACCTATATAGACATTTCTCCAAAGAAGATATACAGATTGCCAAAAAACATATGAACAAATGCTCAACATCACTATTCATTAGAGAAATGCAAATCAAAACTACAATGACATATCATCTCACACTGGCCAGAATGGCCATCATCAAAAAATCTAGAAACAATAAATGCTGGAGAGAGTGTGGAGAAAAGGGAACACTCTTGCACTGCTGGTGGGAATGTGAATTGGTACAGCCACTATGGAGAAGAGTACGGAGGTTCCTTAAAAAACTATAAATAGAACTACCATATGGCACAGGAATCCCACTAATGAGCATATACACTAAGAAAACCATAATTCAAAAACAGTCATGTACAGGCGCTTCCCTGGTGGTGCAGTGATTGAGAGTCCGCCTGCCGATGCAGGGTACACGGGTTCATGCACCGGTCCAGGAAGATCCCACATGCCACGGAGTGGCTGGGCCCGTGAGCCTTGGACTCTGAACCTGCACGTCCAGAGCCTGTGCTCCCCAATTGGAGAGGCCACAGCAGTGAGAGGCCCATGTACAGTAAAAAAAAAAAAAAAAAAAAAAATCATGTACCAAAATGTTCATTGCAGCTCTATTTACAATAGCCAGGAGATGGAAGCAGCCTAAGTGTCCATCATCAGATAAATGGATAACAAAGATGTGGCACTTATATACAAGGGAATATTACTCAGCCATAAAAAGAAATGAAATAGAGTTATTTGTAGTGAGGTGGATGGACCTAGAGTCTGACATACAGAGTGAAGTAAGTCAGAAAGAGAAAGACAAGTACCGTATGCTAGCATGTATATATGGAATCTAAGAAAAATATATGTCATGAAGAACCTAGGGGTAAGTCGGGAATAAAGACACAGACCTACTAGAGAATGGACTTGAGGATATGGGGAAGGGGAAGGGTAAGCTGTGACAAAGTGAGGGAGTGGCATGGACATATATACACTATCAAATGTAAAATAGATAGCTAGTGGGAAGCAGCCCCATAGCACAGGGAGATCAGCTCGGTGCTTTGTGACCACCTAGAGGGGTGGGATAGGGAGGGTGGAAGAGAGGGAGACACAAGAGGGAAGAGATATGGGAAGATATGTATATATGTATAACTGATTCACTTTGTTATAAAGAAGAAACTAACACACTATTGTAAAGCAATTATACTCCAATACAGATGTTAAAAAAAAAATCTTTGAGAAACAACTATTCCAAAGAACATTTATAGCCTTAAATATTTTTATTATTTTAAAATGTACTAAAAGTAAATAAACTCAGTATTTATCTTTAAAAAAAGCATAAATAAAAGAAAGTAGGGAGAGGGAGTTAAAAAAAGTAAAACTTTTAAAAATACTTGAAAATGAAAGCTAGTATTTTTAATGAGCAATATAATAAATATCTTAAAAGTCTGATTTAAAAAAGAAACAAACTAACAAAAATAACTGTAAGATATTAGAAATGGAAAGGAAATTTAAAAGAAACAAAAAAAAATTATGAGCAACACTACGCAACTAATTCGAATTTTAGAATAAATGGATGTCTTTCTACTAAAATAGAAATTATGATAATAGATTAAAGATGAAAAAGTAAAAGATCAACAGTCTTTTGGATGATGACTAGAAACGTTTTCTTTAGACTTCTGGTTAAATGTGGTAAACTTTGTACACAGACTTTTTTTCTGGTATATACTGACATTTTATTAAAATGCTTTTTAAGGAACATTTTATGTCATAAATCCACAAGGTCAAAGAATATTGAGAAAAGACAGATTATCAAAAATGGTCAAAATTTTTTAAAGTTAAAATAAGTGGTAGCTATCTTGCCAGATGCCAAAAAAGCTGAAAACTGTCTGCCAGGGATGACAGAAACAACATAAAAAGTAATTACATGTGATAGAATCCCTGAAAGTCTCATTAATTGAAAGCAACTGTACTCCTACAAATCTGAATGAGAGTGGATTTGAAAACAAAAATGCTCATTAGAAGTCTGTAGAAGAAGATGCAAATTCAAAATGAGAGATGATTGAGTAAAAATCTTTTGCCTAGACAGGAAGAGCTCAAAACCTTTTTATTTTCTGGGCTCCTAGATCACTGGAAGCCCTGCTTATATCCATAGGAAAAATTGGAAAATTCTTCTTGGTGGACACAGGCCAGCCTATAAGAAAGATGTAAATATACTGACAAACAGGGGCTGCCTAACAGAATGGCCATATGTCTGCCTTCACAAGCTAGAAAGTAGACTTGACCAGCTCTCAGTCTCCTCCTCTTAGTGGCTCTCTTAGTCTTCAATCAAGGATTATCAGGTTTTGTGGAAAATCCTCATAGAATTCAAAACAAAATGGAACAAAAACAGAAGACGACTTCACAAAAAATCCATTATTAATTCCTTCAGAGAGATAAAAGAAAATTCAGCATCCCCAAAATAAGAATAGGATGCTATAAACATACTCAAAGAACAAGAAATAACTCTTGAAATTAAAAAAAATAGTAATAATGTGTTGATAATTTAAAAATATACAATAGCTGTGCTGAAATATTAAGACAGGGAAAATTTTCAAGAAGTAGAACAAAAATACAAGGAGAAGAAAAATAGTTGAAGAAAAGATAGGGTTAATAGAGGATCGTTTCAAGAGGCCCAACAGAAGATTAATATAGGAGTTCTAGAAATAGACAAGAGAAAATTCAACAAGGATAAAATTATCAAAGGAATAAGAAAATATATTTAATAAAGTACATGAGTATTAAGATTGAAAGGGTCAAAAACATGCTCAGCACATTACATATAAAAGCAAACAAACATAATTTAAAAAATCATTGTAAACACTGAAGATAAAGAGAATATTCTAAAAGCTATTGGGGAGTGTTCTGAAATCAAAGTATGAATAATGGTTTAAGACTTCTCAATAGAAACTCTAAAATTTAGAAGACAGTGGAGCACTGCATTAAAATCGCTGAGGAAGCTTTTTAATTCCAGAGTTTTATTCCCATCAAATGTATCAAACCTCTTTGAATACATTGAAGCTATTACCTGCTACTTAAATATTTGAAATATTCATTTCTTACAAATCTACTAGAGGATATGCTTAAGCAAAATTGAGAGAGCAAACCAAAACTGTGAATATGTAATCTAATTCCTAAACACTGCAGTTTTTTGTTATGAATGACCACATTATCTGAGGATCTTAGTAATCATACTTATTGCCTGGGTGACCAAAGAAAATCAGTTCTCTGAATCACTGTTGCCTTATTTGTAAAATGGGGATCATAATCCGTACTCTACAGGGCCATCATGAGAATTAAAGGAAGTAATAAAGTAAGATGTTGACTAGATTTTGCTTTTTGGTATTTTTAACTTATTTCACAACGTCAGACTCCTTCAACCTTAGGTTTAATAGAGCCTGACTTTCTATAAATCCTTCAATGAAATGTCCCCAGATCTGTACATAAATATAATAAAATATTTTTTAGTATCTACTATACTTGACAGATTGTACTAGCACATGGAGGCTACAAGGAAGTGTTAGTCATTGTCCCTGTCATCAAAGATTTTACACTCTAGTTTGAAATACAAGATTAACACATATGAGAATAAGCATAGAAATGCTGTGAACTGCAGTCCCAGTAACCATAACTGAATGAAAATAGCCACACATTGTAATACCTAGGTAGAATTTAGGCATTGTTTTCCTTCTATCTGTAAAAATTATTTAATATAAATGTACTATAGAGATAGCTTTAAGTAGCTTAGGGATGTTTAGCAAATATTATACCTCTCAACACATTTTGAGAGCAAGAATATACTATTATTTTACTTTTATCTGTCTACTTGTTTTCATTGTCTGTCAGTGTTTTTCATAAGAATAATTTTCATATCTGTGTCACAGAATGATCCTGAGTCAAAGGAATGTATATCATACATTTTCTTTATTATTGCTATTTTTTTTCATATAGTTGTAGAATTTCCTGACTGGAATGAACTTTAGAGATTGAATTCATTCACTCTTAAATGGCAGTAGGGAAATGTGAAATAGATAAATGATATAATTCACTGGGATGTATTTTCAAATTTTGCAAACTATTCACTACAAGAGATTTAACATCATCCACTCCCCATCACTGGCACACATCCTGGTGAGAATGACTGACAGAATGTGTGTGTTAAAGAGAAAAATTATTCCAAAAGAGTGAAAATTAATTGCTAAACCTGTGGGGTTAAGCCCATGAGCTCACAATTTCTGCTGATATGCTGAAGGTTCTTCAGGTGTCCATTGCTTCTATTGGAATTGCACTGCTGGTAAGATTACACTCCTGCAGATGTTGCTACATATAGAAACTACCACAGCTACTCTAGAAACTCATTTCCAAAGCCCTCAATGAACACCTTTTAATGCTGCTGTTGCTGGAGACACTGCCAGAAGAACAAAAATAGATAATTTTTTCTCTTGCCTTCAAATTCCCTGTCAGTGTTTCCCATTGGCAGACTGTAACTAGAAATCACCTGTCAAGGGATTATAAGTTTGGAAGTTTCAGGCTTCCAGACCCTTGTGATGCATAGAACATAAAGTCTGAAAATGGAACTGAATGCTAACAGGTGAATAGTGTTATCCATCTTATTTTTGATACTATTGTCACTAGTCAGGTTTGATTTTAATGTAAGCCAAGACAAATGTGAATATAAAACTGAAGAGAACATAAAGTAGAATGGACTCTGTGAAAAGAGCCAGATTTATATGGGCTGTGGTTATTCACATGAAAAATTCAATCAATAATTAATCAATCAGTTATTGTTCAATCAATAATAAGTCAATATTTACAAAGTGCTGTAAAAATCTCCATTACTTGGTCTATGTAAGATATTGTTAAAACATTTAAAGCATGGTGCATCCTCAAAATAGGAAGAAAGGAAATAAAATTTATTGTTTACTCTTATGCAAGATGCCATGTGCTGTCTTCATCCTTGACCCAACTTTGTGAAGCCTTAATTTACAGGAAATTAAAATAGAAATAAGTTTTTTAAAAGTACCCATGTTCACACACCTATTAAGAAAAATATACCTACACTTCAATATCAATATTAATTCTGTCTGATTCCAAACATCACAACATTTCTTATAAGTTCGTTGTTTTAAAAGTTGTGTTTTGTCTGATTGGAAAAACCTGAGAAACTGCCTATAGCTGAACCTCTTATCCCCACAGGCAGAGGAGCTGACTCGTAGCCCCACCTACTGTTGAGTAAAGATCCCAAGATCCCAGCCCTGCCTGACCAGAAAGGCTGACCAGAACACATAAAAATCTGAACAGCTCAGCAGAGAGTACAGTAGGCAGAGATAATAGTCTGTAGAGCAAAGCGAATGACCCTGTTTGGCCAGGGAACTTGAAGCACAGGTCATCTTCAGTCAAGACCATAAACAGAATGCCTTTCCAGAGCTGGAGCTTGTTCTTCCCTGGGCAGGGACAATAATTCATAGCCCAATCATTGCTGAATACAGTCTTCAGCCCTCCAGACCAGGCAACCAAACCAGAGCACATAGCAAGCTGCATACTCCATCCAAAAAACCTGCTTACAGTGGCACTTGAACAGAAAGCACAGTCTGTGGCTTTCCCCATATGTGGAGCAAAATCAATGACCCCATCTCACCAGGGAATTCAGTGCACAGTCCTGCATGATTTAAGTCCCTAAACAATGAGCCACACAGACCCTGTGTCTTGTCCTGCTGCCCTGCCACAACAAAGAGCTAATTCAGAGCCCCATCTGCTACCAAGTAGAATACTCAGTATCAACCAATTGGCAAGTCTGACCAGAGAACCTAGGCGACCATGGAACTCATTGTACAGTCTCTTTTAAGCAGGGAACCAGATTAGCAGTCTTATAAAATTCTTCTCAGTAAGTGGCACCAACCCCAACATAAAAGCTCTCATAGTGGCCTCACCTAAAAATAGACATTGATAGCAAGCCTCACCTACCCAAGGATGTTAACAAGAGATATATCCAGTAACCCAAACTGAGTTGAGTGGTGAAGAACTGGCTCTGCCAAAGCAAACCTATAAAGTTTGGAAAAGGAGACTGCTCACTCAAATGGGCAGATACCAATGGTAAGAATCAGGAATCATAAAAAAAATTCTGGTAAACATGATATCATCAAAGTACTCTAATAATGTTTTAATAACTCACCCTAAAGAAATGGATATGTATGAACTGTCAGACAAAAAATTCAGAATAATTCTCTTTAAAGAAGTTTGGTAACCCACAATAACACACAGACAACAAAACAAAATTAAGAAAACAAGGCAGGAATGAAAGGAGAAGTTCAACAAAGAAACACAAAACATTAAAAAACTAAACAGAAATCCTAGAGCTAAAAGAAATAAAATGACTGCACTGAAGAATTCAATAGAGAGCATTAAAGGCACATGACGAAACAGAGAAAAGACTCATGATATAGAAGACAGAATATTTGAAATTATCCAGTTAGAGAAACAAAAAAATAAATAAAAAGCATAAAGAAAAGCTATAAGAATTGTGGAACACAGTGAAAAGAAACAATATTTACATTATGGGAATTTCAGAAAGAGAAAGGATCAGAAAGTATATTCAAGCTAATGATGGCTGAAAACTTTCCAAAACTAGGGAGAGAAATGGACTTCTAGATTGAAGTAGAAAAGATCCCAAATAGGTTAAAACAAAATAAGGCTACCCTGAGACATATTATAATTAAACTGTCAAAAGTCAGAGACAAAATAATTTTGAAAGCAGCAAGGGAAAAGAGAGAAATTATTTTAAAGGGAACTCCCATTAAGCTATCAACAGATTTCTCAACAGAAATATTTTAGGCTAAGAGACAATGAGATGATATATTCAAATACTGAAAGCAAAAAATCTATCAACCAAGAATTCTATAACCAGCAACCTGGCCTTCAGATATGAAGGAGACATAAAGACTTTCCTGAACAAAAAGAAATGCTGACAGAGTTCACCACCACCAGACCTTGAAAAGAAATGCTAAAGGGGGTTTTTGAGTGGAAGTAAAAGGATATTAATTAAAATCAAGAAACATAAGAAAGTAGCTTAAAATTCACTGGTATTGTACATAGCTAGTCAAAGTTAGATTCTGTTATACAACAGTGGGGCGCATTATTCACTTAAAACTCTGGTTTAAGGTAAAAAACAAATGTAATGAAAATATGCATAACTATAATAATGTGTTATTAGTTACACAATATAAAATTATATAAACTTTAACATCAATAACCTAAAAGTTAAGCAGAAGAGAAGTAAAACTGTAAAGTTTAGGAATTCTATTGAATTTAAGGTGTTGGTTTAAAACAGGGTGTTAAAATCAACAGTGTCCATCAAGAGATGAATGAATAAGTAAAATGTGGTGTATGTGTACAAAGGACTATTATTCTGCCATATAAAAGAATGAAATATTGCCATTTACAGCAACATGGATGGACCTAAAGGTTATCATATTGAGTGAAGTAATCAGACAAAAACAAAAAATATGTGATATCACTTATATGTGGAATCTAAAAAATAATACAAATGAATTTATTTACAAAACAGAAACAGACTCACAGACATAGAAAACAAACTTATGGTTACCTATATATATATATATAGTCATACAACAAGGATTTACTGTATAGCACAGGGAACTGTATTCAATATCTTGTAATAACCTATAATGGAAAAGAATCTGAAATATGTATATATATATATATATATATATATATATATATATATAACTGAAACACTTTGCTGTACACTTAAAACTAACACAAAATTGTAAATCAACAATACTTCAATTAAAAAATAGGGTGTTAAAATTTTAATATATTTTCTGTTAAGTCTCAAGGTGACTGCAAGGAAAAAAATCTGTAGTAATTACACAAATAAGCATGGTAAAGAAGTCAAAGATACTGTTACCAAAACACATCAAAACACACCAAAAAAAGACAGCAGGATAAGAAATGGGAATAATAATTCTACAAACCAGCAAGAAAACAATGAACAAAATGGCAGTAGTAAGTCCTTACATATCAATAATATTTTAAAGGTAAATGGAATTAATTCTTCAATCAAAATACAAACAATGGCTAAATGGATTAAAAAAAAGAAGATCTAACAATATGAACAATGTGCTGCCTTCAAGAGATTCACTTTAGCCTTAAAGACACAGATAGATGGAGAGTGAAGGGATGAAAAAAGATATTTCAAGAAAATGGTAACCAAAAAAAAAAAAAAAAAAAGGAAAGAAACGGGGCTGGCTATATTTATATAAAAAAATAGACTTTAAAATAAAAATATTAAAAAGAGACAAAAAAGATATTTATAAAATTAAAAAGAAGTCAATCCAGCAAGAAGACACCTTAATTTCAAATATTTATTCACCCAACACCAGAGCATCTAAATACGTAAGGCAAAAAAAAAAAACCAGAGCTAATAGAAGAAATAAACAGCTAAGCTATAATATTTAGGGACTTTAATATCTACAGTCAACAAAGATTAGATCATCCAGACAAAAAATCAATGAGAAAATAGAAGATTTTAAAAACACTATAGAACAAATAGACATAACAGACATATACAGAACATTTTACCTTACAACAGTAAAATACACATTCTTCCAAAGCATGTTTGGAACATTTTCTAGGAGAAACCATATCATAGGCCACAAAATACATCTTAGAAAATTCAAGAAAATGAAAATCATACCAAGTATCTTTTCTGACCATAATGGCATGTTAGTAGAAATCAACAAGAGGAAAACTCGAAAATTCAAGAATACATGGGAATCAAATAAGACGCTTCTGAACAACCAATGGAATAAAGAAGAAATTAAAGGGGAATTTAAGTATCGTGAGATAAAGGAAAATGAAAACACAACATACCAAAACTTATGGGATATAGCAAAAGGAGTACTAAGGTGGCAGTTCAGAGCCATAAATGCCTACATTAAGAAACAAAGAGACAAGACTCTTAGATAGCCTCATCTACCAGAGAGCAGAGAGCAAAGGCAAGAAGAACTACAATCCTGCAGCCTGTGGAAGAAAATCCACATTCACAGAAATATAGACAAATGAAAAGGTAGAGGGCTATGTAGCAGATGAAGGAACAAGATAAAACCCCAGAAAAACAAATAAATGGAGTGGAGATAGGCAACCTTCCAGGGAAAGAATTCAGAATAATGAGAGAGAAGATGACCCAGAACCTCGGAAAAAGATCGAGAAGATGCAAGAAATGTTTAACAAAGACCTGGAAGAATTAAAGAACAAACAAACAGAGATGAACAATACAATAACAGAACTGAAAAATACACTAGATGGAATCAATAGCAGAATAACTGAGGCAGAAAAATGGATAAGTGACCTGGAAGACAGAATGGTGGAATTCACTGCTACAGCATAGACTAAAGAAAAAAGAATGAAAAGAAAAGAAGACAGCATAAGAGACCTCGGGGACAACATTAAACTCAACAACATTCACATTATAGGGGCCCCAGAAGGAGAAGAGAGAGAGAAAGGACCAGAAAAAATATTTGAAGAGATTATAGTCAAAGATTTCCCTAACATGAGAAAGGAAATAGCCACCCAAGTCCAGGAAGCACAGACAGTTCCATACAGGATAAACCCAAGGAGAAACATGCCAAGACATTCAGCAACCAAATTGGCAAAAATTAAAAGCAAAGAAAAATTATTGAAAGCAGCAAGGGAAAAATGACAAATAACATACAAGTGAACTCCCATAAGGTTAACAGGTGATTTCTCAGCAGAAATTCTACAAGCCAGAAGGGAGTGGCATGATATATTTAAACTGATGAAAGGGAAGAACCTATAACCAGGATTACTGTACATGACAAATATCTCATTCAGATTCGATGGATAAATCAAAAGCTTTACAGACAAGCAAAAGCTAAGAGAATTCAGCACCACAAAACCAGATCTGCAACAAATGCTAAAGAAACTTCTCTAAGTGGGAAACACAAGAGAAGAAAAGGACCCACAAAAACAAACCCAAAACAATTAAGAAAATGGCCATAGGAACATACATATTGATAATTATCTTAAATGTGAATGGATTAAATGATCCAACCAAAAGACAGAGGCTTGCTGAATGGATACAAAAACAAGACCCATATATATGCTGTCTACAAGAGACCCACTTCAGACCTAGGGACACATACAGAATGAAAGTGAGGGGATGGAAAAAGATATTTCATGCAAATGGAAATCAAAAGAAAGCTGGAGTAGCAATACTCATATCACACAAAATAGACATTAAAATAAAGAATGTTACAAGACACAAGGAAGGACATTACATAATGATCAAGGGATCAATCCAAGAAGAAGATATAACAATTATAAATATATATGCACCCAACATAGGAGCACCTCAATACATAAGGCAACTGCTAACAGCTATAGAAGGGGAAATCGACAGTAACACAATAATAATTAGGGACGTTAACACCTCACTTACACCAACGGACAGATCATCCAAAATGAAAATAAATAAGGAAACAGAAGCTCTAAATGACACAATAGACCAGATAGATTTAATTGATATTTATAGGACATTCCATCCAAAGACAGCATATTACACTTTCTTCTCAACTGTGAACGGAACATTCTCCAGGATAGATCACATCTTGGGTCACAAATCAAGCCTCGGTAAATTTAACAATATTGAAATCATATCAAGCATCTTTGCCGACTACAATACCTTGAGATTAGAAATAAATTACAGGGAAAAAATCATAAAAAACACAAACACATGGAGGTTAAACAATACTTTAGTAAATAACCAAGATATCACTGAAGAAATCAAGGAGAAAATCAAAAAAATACCTAGAGAGAAATTGCAATGAAAACACAATGATCCAAAACCTATGGGATGCAGCAAAAGCAGTTCTAAGAGGGAAGTTTATAGAAATATAATCCTACCTCAAGAAACAAGAAAAGTCTCAAATAAACAATCTAACCTTACACCTAAATGAATTAGACAAAAAAAGTAAACAATACTCAAAGTTAGTAGAAGGAAAGATATCATAAAGATCAGAGCAGAAATAAATGAAACAAAGAAAACAATAGCAAAGATCAATAAAACTAAAGGCTGGTTCTTCGAGAAGATAAACAAAATTGATAAACCTTTAGCCACTCTCATCAAGAAAAACAGGGAGAGAACACAAATCAATAAAATTAGAAATGAAAAAGAAGTTATAACAGACACCTCAGAAATACAAGTCATCATAGGAGAGTACTACAAGCAACACTATGCATATAAAATGGACAACTTGGAAGCAACTGACAAATTCCTAGAAAGGTATATCCTTCCAAGACTGAACCAGGAAGAAATAGAAAATATGAACATACCAATCACATGTAATGAAATTGAAACTGTGATTAAAAATCTTCCAACAAACAAAAGTACAGGACCAGATGGCTTCACAGGTGAATTCTATCAAACATTTAGAGAAGAGTTAACACCCATTCTTCTCAAACTCTTCCAAAAAATTGCACAGGAAGGAATACCCTCAAACTCATTCTATGAGGCCACCATCACCCTGATACGCAAACCAGAAAAAGATATGAGAAAAAAAATTACAGACCAATATCACTGATGAATATAGATGCAAAAATCCTCAACAAAACACTCGCAAACAGAATCCAACAGCACATTAAAAGGATCATACACAATGATCAAGTGGGATTTATCCTAGGAATGCAAGGATTCTTCAATATATGCAAATCAATCAATGTGATACATGATATTAACAAATTGAAGAATAAAAACCATATGATCATTTCAATAGATGCAGGAAAAGCTTTTGAAAAAATACAACACCATTTATGCTAAAAACTCTCCAGAAAGTGAGCATAGAGGGAACCTACCTCAACATAATAAAGGCCATATACGACAAACCCACAGCCAACATCATTCTGAATGGTGAAAAACTGAAAGCATTTCCTCAAAGATCAGGAACAAGAAAAGGATGTCCACTCTCACCACTATTATTCAACACAATTTTGGAAGTCCTAGCCATGGCAATCAGAGAAGAAAAAGAAATAAAAGAAAAAAAATAGAAAAGAAGAAATAAAACTCTCACTGTTTGCAGATGACATGATACTATACATAGAGAATCCTAAAGACGCCACAAGAAAACTACTAGAGCTAATCAATGAATTGGTAAATTTGCAGGATACAAAATTAATGCACAGAAATCTCTTGCATTCCTATACACTAATGATGAAAAATCTGAAAGTGAAATTAAGAAAACACTCCCATTTACCATTGCAACAAAAAGAATAAAATACCTAGGAATAAACCTACCTAAGGAGACAAAAGACCTGTATGCAGAAATCTATAAGACACTGATGAAGGAAATTAAAGATGACACCAACAGATGGATAGATATACCATGTTCTTGGAATGGAAGAATCTATATTGTGAAAATGACTATACTACACAAAGCAATCTACAGATTCAATGCAATCCCTATAAAATTACCAATGGCATTTTTTATGGAACTAGAACAAAAAGCTTAAAATTGTATGGAGACAAAATAGACCCCGAATTGCCAAAGCAGTGTTGAGGGAAAAAAACAGAGCTGGAGGAATCAGACTCCCTGACTTTGGACTATACTTCAAAGCTACTGTAATCAAGACAGTATGGTCCTGACACAAATACAGAAACATATATCAGTGAAACACCATAGAAAGCCCAGAGATAAACCCACACACCTATGGTCAAGTAATCTATGATAAAAGAGGCGAGGATATACAATGGAGAAAAGACAGTCTCTTCAGTAAGTGTTGCTGGAAAAACTGGACAGCTACCTGGAAAAGAATGAAATTAGAACACTCACTAACACCATAGACAAAAATACAGTCAAAATGGATTAGAGACCTAAATGTAAGACCAGACACTATAAAACCCTTAGAGGAAAACATACAAAGAACACACTTTGGCATAAATCACAAAAAGATATTTTTTGATCCACCTCCTAGAGTAATGAAAATATAAACAAAAATTTAAAAAATGGGACCTAATGAAACTTCAAAGCTTTTGCACAGCAAAGGAAACCATAAACAAGATGAAAAGACAACCCTCAGAATTGGAGAAAATATTTGCAGATGAACCAATGGACAAAGGATTAATCTCTAAAACATATAAACAGCTCATGCAGCTCAATATTAAGAAAACAAACAACCCAATCCAAAAATGGGCAGAAGACCTAAATAGACATTTCTCCAAATAAGTCATACAGATGGCCAAGAAGCATATGAAAATTTGCTCAACACAACTAATTATTAGAGAAATGCAAATCAAAACTACAATGAGGTATCACCTCCCACCAGTTAGAATGGGAATCATCAGAAAATCTACAAACAACAAATGCTGGATAAGGTGTGGAGGAAAGTGATCCCTCTTGCAGTGTTGGTGGGAATGTAAATTGATACAGCCACTATGGAGAACAGTATAGAGGTTCCTTAAAAAACTAAAAATAGAATTACCGTATGATCCAGCAATCCCACTACTGGGCATATAACCCAAGAAAACCATAACTCACAAAGACACATGCACCCCAATTTTCATTGCAGAACTATTTACAATAGCCAGGTCATGGAAGCAACCTAAATGTCCATCGACAGACAAATAAATAAGGAAGATGTGGGACACATGTAAAATGGAATATTAGTCAGCCATAAAAAGGAAAGAAATTGGGTCATTTAATTTTTAACATCTTTATTTGAGTATAATTGCTTTACAATGGTGTGTTAGTTTCTGCTTTATAACAAACTGAATCAGTAATACATATAAATATGTCCCCATAGCTCTTCTGTCTTGCATCGCCCTCACTCCCACCCTCCCTATCCCTCCCTTCTAGGTGGTCACAAAGCACAGAGCTGATCTCACTCTGCTATGCAGCTGCTCCCCACTAGCTATCTATTTTATGTTTGGTAGTGTATATATGTCCATGCCACTCTCTCACTTTGTCACAGCTTACCCTTCTGCCTCCCCATATCCTCAAGTCCACTCTCTAGTAGGTCTGTGTCTTTATTTCCATCTTACCTGTAGCTTCTTCATGACAATTTTTTTCTTAGATTGCATATATATGTATTAGCATATGGTATTTGTTTTTCTCCTACAGAATTACTTCACCCTGCAGGACAGACTCTAGGTCTATCCACCTCACTACAAATAACACAATTTTGTTTCCTTTTATGGCTGAGTAATATTCCATTGTATATATGTGCCATATCTTCTTTATCCATTCATTCCTTGATGGACACTTAGGTTGCTTCCATGTCCTGGCTATTGTAAATAGAGCTGCAATGAATATTTTGGTACATGACTCCTTTTGAATTATGGTTTTCCCAGGGTATATGCCCAGTAGTGGAATTGCTGGATTGTATGGTAGTTCTATTTGTATATTTTTCAGGAATCTCCATACTGTACTCCAGACTGGCTGTATCAATTTGCATTCCCACCAACAGTGCAAGAGTGTTCCCTTTTCTGTACAACCTCTCCAGCATTTATTGTTATTAGATTTTTTGACGATGGCCATTCTGACAGGTGTGAGATGATATCTCATTGTAGTTCTGATGTGCATTTCTCTAATGATTAATGATGCTGAGCATTCTTTCATGTGTTTTTTGGCAATCTGTATATCTTCTTTGGAGAAATCTCTATTTAGGTCTCCTGCCCATTTTTTGGATTGGGTTGTTTGTTTTTTTTGTTATTGAGTGGCATGAGCTCCTTGTAAATTTTGGAGATTAATTCTTTGTCAGTTTCTTCATTTGCAAATATTTCCTGCCATTCTGAAGGTAGGTTTTTGTCTCATTTATGGTTTCTTTGCTGTGCAAAAGCTTTTTTTTTTAAACATCTTTATTGGAGTATAATTGCTTTACAATGGTGTGTTAGTTTCTGCTTTATAACAAAGTGAATCAGTTATACATATACCTATGTTCCCATATCTCTTCCATCTTGCGTCTCCCTCACTCCCACCCTCCCTATCCCTCCCCTCTAGGTGGTCACGCACCACCTAGCTGATCTCCTTGTGCTATGTGGCTGCTTCCCACTAGCTATCTGTTTTACATTTGGTAGTGTACATATGTCCATGCCACACTCTCACTTTGTCACAGCTTACCCTTCGCCATTCCCATATCCTCAAGTCCATTCTCTAGTAGGTCTGTGTCTTTATTTCTGTCTTACCCGTAGCTTCTTCATGACATATTTTTTCTTAGATTCCATATATATGTATTAGCATACAGTATTTGTTTTGCTCCTACAGAATTATTTCACCCTGTAGAACAGACTCTAGGTCTATCCACCTCACTACAAATAACACAATTTCGTTTCCTTTTATGGCTGAGTAATATTCCATTGTATATATGTGCCACATCTTCTTTATCCATTCATTCCTTGATGGACACTTAGGTTGCTTCCATGTCCTGGCTATTGTAAATAGTGCTTCAATGAACATTTTGGTTCATGACTCCTTTTGAATTATGGTTTTCCCAGTGTATATGCCCAGTAGTGGGATCACTGGATTGTATGGTAGTTCTATTTATAGTTTTTTCAGGAAACTCCATACTGTTCTCCATAGTGGCTGTATCAATTTACGTTCCCACCAACAGTGCAAGAGTGTTCCCTTTTCTCTACACCCTCTTCAGCATTTATTGTTTCTAGATTTTTTGATAATGGCCATTCTGACAGGGGTGAGATGATATCTCATTGTAGTTTTGATTTGCATTTCTCTAACGACTAATTATGTTGAGCATTTCTTCATGGGTTTGTTGAAAATCTGTATATCTTCTTTGGAGAAATGTGTATTTATGTCTTCAGCCTAGTTTTGTATAGGGTTGTTTGTTTTTTTGTTATTGAGCTACATGAGCTGCTTGTAAATTTTGGAAATTAATCCTTTGTCAGTTGCATCATTTGCAAATATTTTCTCCCATTCTGAGGGTTGTCTTTTGGTCTTGTTTATGGTTTCCTTTGCTGTGCAAAAGCTTTGAAGTTTCATTAGGTCCCATTTGTTTATTTTTGTATTTAATCCAGGTCTGTAGGAGATGGGTCAAAAAGGATCTTGCTGTGATTTTCTTTTTTACATCTTTATTGGAGCATAAATGCTTTACAGTGGTGTGTTAGTTTCTGCCTTATAACAAAGTGAATCAGTTATACATATATATATGTTCCCATATCTCTTCCCTCTTGCATCTCCCTCCCACCTACCCTCCTTTTCCCACCCCTCTCAGTGGTCACAAAGCACCGAGCTTATCTCCCTGTGCTATGTGGCTGCTTCTCACTAGCTATCTATTTTATGTTTGGTAGTGTATATATGTCCATGCCTCTTTCTCACCTTGTAACAGCTTACCCTTCCCCCTCCCCATGTCCTCAAGTCCACTCTCTAGTAGGTCTGTGTTTTTATTCCTGTATTACCCGTAGGTTCTTCATGACATTTTTTTCTTAAATTCCATATATGTGTGTTAGCATACGGTATTTGTCTTTCTCTTTCTGACTTACTTCACTCTGTATGACAGACTCTAGGTCCATCCACCTCATTACAAATAGCTCGATTTCGTTTCTTTTTATGGCTGAGAAATATTCCATTATATATATGTGCCACATCTTTTTTATCCATTCATCTGATGATGGACACTTAGGTTGCTTCCCTCACAGTGCTATTGTAAATAGAGCTACAGTGAACATTTTGGCACATGACTCTTTATGAATTATGATTTTCTCAGGGCATATGCCCAGTAGTGGGATTGCTGTGTTATATGGTAGTTCTATTTATAGTTTTTTAAGGAACCTCCATACTGTTCTCCATAGTCACAGTACCAGTTCACATTCCTACCAGCAGTGCAAGAGTGTTCCTTTTTCTCCACACCCTCTACAGCATTTATTGTTTCTAGATGTTTTGATGATGGCCATTCTGAGTGTTGTGAGTTGATATCTCATTGTAGTTTTGATTTGCATTTCTTTGATGATTAATGATGTTGAGCATTCTTTCATGTGTTTGTTGGCTCTCTGTATATCTTCTTTGGATAAATGTCTATTTGGGTCTTCTGCCCATTTTGGATTGGGTTGTTTGTTTTTTTGTTATTGAGCTGCTTATAAATTTGGGAGATTAATCCTTTGTCTGTTGCTTCATTTGCAAATATTTTTGCCCATTCTGAGGGTTGTCTTTTGGCCTTGTTTATGGTTTCCTTTGCTGTGCAAAAGCTTTGAAGTTTCATTAGTTTCCATTTGTTTATTTTTGTTTTTTATTTCCATTCCTCTAGCAGGTGGGTCAAAAAGGATCCTGATGTGATTCATGTCACCGAGTGTTCTACCTATGTATCCTGTAAGTGTTTGATAGTTACTGGCCTTACATTTAGGTCTTCAATGCATTTTAAGCTTATTTTTGTGTATGGTGTTAGGGAGTGATCTAATCTCATACTTTAACATGTACCTGTCCAGTTTTCCCAACACCAATTAGTGAAGAGGCTGTCCTTTCTCCACTGTACATTCATGCCTCCTTTATCAAAGATAAGGTGACTATATGTGCATGAGTTTTTCTCTCGGCTTTCTATCCTGTTCCATTAACGAATATTTCTGTTTTTTTTGCCAGTACCATACTGTCTTGATTACTGTCGCTTTGTAGTATAGTCTGAAGTCAGGGAGCCTGATTACTCCAGGTAGATTTTTCATTCTCAAGATTATTTTGGCTATTCGGGGTCTTTTTTGTTTCCTTACGAATTGTGAAATTTTTTGTTCTACTTCTGTGAAAAATGCCAGTGATACATAGATAAGGATTGCATTGAATCTGTAGATTGCTTTGGGTAGTAGAGTCATTTTCACAATGTTGATTCTTCCAATCCACAAACATGGTATAGCTCTCCATCTATTTGTATCATATTTAATTTCTTTCATGAGTGTCTTATAATTATCTGCATACAAGTATTTTGTCTCCTTAGATAGGTATATTCTTAGATATTTTATTATTTTTGTTTCCATGGTAAATGGGAGTGGTTTCTTGATTTCACTTTCAATCATTAGAGTATAAGAATGCCAGAGATTTCTGTGCATTGTTTTTTTATCATGCTACTTTACCAAATTCATTGAATAGTTCTATTAGTTTTCTGTTGGCATCTTTAGGACTCTCTATGTATAGTATCATGTCATCTGCAAACAGTGACAGCTTTACTTATTTTCTGATTTGGATTCCTTTTATTTCCTTTTGTTCTCTAATTGCCCTGGCTAGAACTTCAAAAGCTATGTTGAATAAGAATGGTGAGAGTGGGCAACCTTGTGTTTTTCCTGATTTTAGTGGAAATGCTTTCAATTATTCACCATTGAGGATGATGTTGGCTGTGCGTTTGTCATATATGGCCTCTATAATGTTGAGGAAAGTTCCCTCTGTGCCTACTTTCTGCGGGTTTTTTTATCATAAATCCATATTGAATTTTGTCAAAAGCTTTCTTTGCATCTATTGAGATGATCATATGGGTTTTCTCCTTCAATTTGTTAATATGGTTTATCACGTTGATTGATTTGCGTATATTGAAAAATCCTTGCATTCCTGGAATAAACCCCACTTGATCATGGTGTATGATCCTTTTAAAGTGCTGTTGAATTCTGTTTGCTTGTATTTTGTTGAGGGTTTTTGAATCTATGTTCATCAGTGATATTGGTCTGTAGTATTCTTTCTTTGTGACATCCTTGTCTGGTTTTGGTATCAAGGTGATGGTGGCCTCTTAGAATGAGTTTGGGAGTGTTCCTCCCTCCGCTATATTTTGGAAGAGTTTGAGAAGGATAGGTGTTAGCTCTTCTCTAAATGTTTGATAGAATTCACCAGTGAAGCCATCTGCTCTTGGGCTTTTGATTGTTGCAAGATTTTTCATCACAGTTTCAATTTCAGTCCTTGTGATTGGTCTGGCAGGTTGTGCATTTCTAAGAATTTGTCCATTTCTTCCAGATTGTCCATTTTATTGGCATACAGTTGCTAGTAGTAATCTCTCATGATCTTTTGTATTTCTGCAGTGTCAGTTGTTACTTCTCCTTTTTCATTTCTAATTCTATTGATTTGAGTAACTTCTCCTTTTTTTTCTTAATGATTCTGGTTAATGGTTTATCAATTTTTTTATCATCTCAAAGAACCAGCTTTCAGTTCTTTTGATCTTTGCTATCATTTCCTTCATTTCTTTTTCATTTATT
This sequence comes from Leucopleurus acutus, assembly GCF_964270905.1. NCBI lineage: Eukaryota > Metazoa > Chordata > Mammalia > Artiodactyla > Delphinidae > Leucopleurus > Leucopleurus acutus. The sequence goes on from NC_139148.1 coordinate 67,016,905, forward strand.
TCTGATTTGATTTTTATGATTTCTTTCCTTCTGCTAACTTTGAGGTTATTTTGTTCTTCTTTCTCTAATTGCTCCGGTGCAATGTTAGGTTGTTTATTCGAGCTGTTTCCTGGTTCTTTTTTTTTCTTTTTTCTTTTTGCAGTACTCGGGGCTCTCACTGCCGTGGCCTCTCTCATCATGGAGCACAGGCTCCAGATGCGCGGGCTCAACGACCATGGCTCATGGGTCATCTGCTCCGTGTCATGTGGGATCCTTCTGGTCCGGGAAACGAACCCGTGTTCCCTGCATTGGTAAGCAGACTCCCAACCACTGCACCACCTAGGAAACTCTCCTTTTTCTTAAGATAGGATTGTATTGCTATAAACTTCCCTCTTAGAACTGATTTTGCTGCACCCCATAGGTTTTGGGTCATTGTGTCTCCATTTTCATTTGTTTCTACGTATTTTTTTATTTCCTCTTTGATATCTTCAGTGATCACTTCGTTATTAAGTAGTGTATTGTTTAGCCCCCATATGTTTGTATTTTTTTACAGCTCTTTTCCACTAATTGATATCTAGTCTTATAGCATTGTGTTTGGAAAAGATACTGATACAATTTAAATTTTCTTAAATTTACCAAGGCTTGGTTGGTGACACAAAATATGTTCTATCCTGGAGAATGTTCCATGAGCACTTGAGAAAAATGTGTATTCTGTTGTTTTTGGATGGAATGTCCTATAAATATCAATTAAGTCCATTTTGTTTAATGTATCATTTAAAGCTTGTGTTTCCTTATTTATTTTCATTTTGGATGATAAGTCCATTGGTGAAAGTGGGGTGTTAACGTCTCATACTATGAATGTGTTAATGTTGATTTCCCCTTTTATGGCTGTTAGTATTTGCCTTATGTATTGAGGTGCTCCTATGTTGGGTGTATAAATATTTACAATTGTTATATCTGCTTCTTGGATCGATCCCTTGATCATTATGTAGTGTCCTTTTTGTCTCTTCTAAGAGTCTTTATTTTAAAGTCTATTATGTCTGATACAATAATTGTTACTGCAGCTTTCTTTTGGTATCTATTTGCATGGAATATCTTTTTCCATTCCCTTACTTTGAGTCTGTATGTGTCTCTAGTCTGAAGTGGTTCTGTTGTAGACAGCATATATATGGGTCTTGTTTTTGTATCCATTCAGCCAATCTGTGTCTTTTGGTGGGAGCATTTAATCCATTTACATTTAAAGTAATTATTGATATGTATATCCTTATTCCCATTTTCTTTATTGTTTTGGCTTCGTTATTGTAGGTGTTTTCCTTCTCTTGTGTTTCTTGCCTATAAAAGTTCCTTAGCATTTGTTGTAAAGCTGGCTTGGTTGTGCTGAACTCTCTCAGCTTTTGCTTGTCTGTAAAGGCTTTAATTTCTCCATCAAATCTGAATGAGATCCTTGCTGGGTAGAGTAACCTTGGTTGCAGGTTTTTCTCCTTCATCACTTTCAGTATGTCCTGCCAGTCCTTTCTGGCTTGCAGAGTTTCTGCTGAGAGATCAGCTGTTAACCTTATGGGCATTTCCTTGTGTGTTATTATTTGTTTTTTCCCATGTTGCTTTTAATATGTTTTCTTTGCATTTAATTTTTGACAGTTTGATTAATATGTTTCTTGGTGTGTTTCTCCTTGGATTTATCCTGTATGGGACTCTCTGTGCTTCCTGGACTTGATTAGCTATTTCCTTTCCCATATTGGGGAAGTTTTCAACTATAATCTCTTCAAATATTTTCTCAGTCCCTTTCTTTTTCTCTTCTTCTTTTGGAACCCCTATAATTCGAATGGTGGTGTGTTTAATGTTGTCCCAGAGGTCTCTGAGACTGTCCTCAGTTCTTTTCATTCTTTATTCTTTATTCTGCTCTGCAGTAGTTATTTCCACTGTTTTATCTTCCAGGTCACTTATCCGTTCTTCTGCCTCAGTTATTCTGCTATTGATCCAATCTAGACTATTTTTTATTTCATTTATTGTGCTGTTCATCATTGCTTGTTTCATCTTTAGTTGTTCTAGATCCTTGTTAACTGTTTCTTGCATTTTGTCTATTCTATTTCCAAGATGTTGGATCATTTTTACTATCATCATTCTGAATTCTTTTTCAGATAGACTGCCTATTTCCTCTTCATTTGTTAGGTCTGGTGGGTTTTTATCTTGCTCCTTCATCTGCTGTGTGTTTTTCTGTCTTCTCATTTTGCTTAACTTACTGTGTTTGGGGTCTCCTTTTTGCATGCTACCAGTTCGTAGATTCTGTTGTTTTTGCTGTCTGTCCCCAAGGGCTAAAGTTGGTTCAGTGGGTTGTGTAGGCTTCCTGGTGGAGGGAACTAGTGCCTGTGTTCTGGTGGATGAGGCTGGATCTTGTCGTTCTGGTGGGCAGTTCCATGTCTGGTGGTTTGTTTTGTGGTGTCTGTGGACTTATTATAATTTTAGGCAGCCTCCCTACTAATGGTTTTTGTTTGTTCCTGTCTTCCTAGTAGTTTGGCATAGGGTGTCCATCACTGTGGCTTGCTGGTCGTTGAGTGAAGCTGGGTGCTGGTGTTGAGATGGAGATCTCTGGGAGGTTTTCATCACTTGATGTTATGTGGAGCTGGGAGGTCTCTTTTGGACCAGTGTCCTGAAGTTGGCTCTCCCAATTCAGATGCAGAGCACTGTCTCCTGGCTGTAGCACCAAGAGCCTTTCACTCACACGGCTCTGAATAAAAGCGAGGAAAAGTAAGAAAGAAAGAAAGAAAGAATGAAAGAAAGAAAGAAAGCAGGAAGTAAGGAAGGAAAGGAGGGAAAGAAGGAAAGAAAGAAAGAAAGAAAGCAGATAAAATAAAATAAAATAAAGTAAGATAAAATAAAATAAAATAATTAAAATAAAAAATAATTATTAAGAAAAAAGTCTTTTGAAGTGAAGAAAAAAATAAAAGAAATGAACAGATAGAACCCTAGGACTAATGGTGGAAGCAAAGCTATACAGACAAAATCTCACACAGAAGCATACACATACACACTCACAAAAAGAGGAAAAATGGAAAAACTCATAAATCTAGCTCTAAAAGTCCACCTCCACAATTTGGGATTATTCATTGTCTATTCATGTATTCCACAGTTGCAGGGGAGATCAAGTTAATTGTGGAGCTTTAATCCACTGCTTCTGAGGCTGCTGGGAGGTATTTCCTTTTCTCTTCTCACAGCTCCCGGGGCTGAGCTTTGGATTTGGCCCCACCTCTGCATGTAGGTCGTCAGAGGGCATCTGTTCTTCTCTCAGAGAGGACGGGGTTAAAGGACAGCTGCTTCGGGAACTCTGGCTCACTCAGGCCAGGGAGAGGGAGGAGTACAGAGTGTGAGGTGAGCCTGTGGCGGCAGAGGCCAGCGGAACTTTGCACCAGCCTGAGGCACGTGGTGCATTCTCCCGGGGAAGTTATCCCTGGATCCCGGAACCCTGGCAGTGGCGGGCTGCACAGTCTCCCGGGAAGGGGTATGTGGATAGTGACCTGTGATCGTACACAGGCTACTTGTTGGTGGCAGCAGCAGCCTTAGCGTCACATGCCTGTCTCTGTGGTCTGCGTCTTTTGCACTGGCTCATGCCCGTCTCTGGAGCTCCTTTAAACAGCACTCTTAATCTCCTCTCTTTGTGCACCAGGAAACAAAGAGGGAAGAAAATGTCTCTTGCTTCTACAGATCCAGACTTTTCCCCAGACACCCTCCCGGCTAGCCGTGGTGCACTAAACCCCTGCAGGCTGTGTTCACGCCGCCAACCCCAATCCTCTCCATGTGCTCCGACCGAAGCCCGAGCCTCAGCTCCCAGCCCCGCCCATACAGGCGGGTGTGCAGACAAGCCTCTCGGGAGGGTGAGTGCTGGTCAGCACCGATCCTCTGTGCGGGAACTTCTCCTCTTTTCCCTCTGCACCCCTGTTGCTGTGCTCTCCTCAGCGGCTCTGCAGCTTACCCCTTCCGCCACCCGCAGTCTCTGCCCGAGAACGGGCTTCCTAGTGTGTGAAAAACTTTCCTCCTTCACAGCTCCCTCTCATTGGTGCAGGTCCCGTCCCTATCCTTTTGTCTCTGTTTATTCTTTTTTCTTATGCGATACCCAGGTACGTGGGGACATTCTTGCCTTTGGGAAGGTCTGAGGTCTTCTGTCAGTGTTCAGTAGGTGTGCAGTAGGAGGTGTTCCACGTGTAGATGTATTTCTGCTGTATCCGTGGGGAGGAAGGTGATCTCCGTGTCTTACTCTTCTGCCGTCTTCTCCCCTTGCTGTGATTTATGACATAGAGCATTCTGCCTATGTTTTCCTCTAAGAATTTGATAGTGTCTGGCCTTACATTTAGGTCTTTAATCTATTTTGAGTTTATTTTTGTGAATGGTGTTAGGGAGTGTTCAAATTTCATACTTTTACATGTACCTGTCCAGTTTTCGGAGCACCACTTATTGAAGACTCTGTCTTTTCTCCACTGTATATTCTTGCCTGCTTTATCAAAGCTAAGGTGTCCATATGTGCTTGGCTTTATCTCTTGGCTTTCTATCCAGTTCCATTGATATATTTTTTTGTTTTTTGCCAGTACCATACTGTCTTGATTATTGTAGCAATGTAGTATAGTCTGAAGTCAGCGAGCCTGATTCCTCCAGCTCCGTTTTTCTTTCTCAAGATTGCTTTGGCTATTCGGGATCTTTTGTGTTTCCATACAAATTGTCAAATTTTTTGTTCTAGTTCTGTGAAAAATGCCAGTGGCTGTTTGATAAGGATTGCATTGAATCTGTAGATTTCTTTGGGTAGTAGAGTCATTTTCACAAGGTTGATTCTTCCAATGCAAGAACATGGTATATCTCTCCATCTATTTGTATCATCTTTAATTTATTCCATCAGTGCCTTATAATTTTCTGCATACAGGTATTTTGTCTCCGTAGGTAGGTATATTACTATATATTTTATTCTTTTTGTTGCCATGGCAAATTGGAGTGTTTTCTTGACTTCACTTTCATATTTTTCATCATTCGTGTATAGGAATGCCATAGATTTCTGTACATTAATTTTGTATCCTGCTACATTACCAAATTTATTGATTAGCTCTAGTATTTTTCAGGTAGCATCTTTAGGATTCTTTATGTATAGTATTGTGTCATCTGCAAACAGTGACATCTGTCCTTCTTCTTTTCGGATTTGGATTCCTTTTATGTCCTTTTGTTCTCTGATTGCTGTGGCTAAAACTTCCAAAACTATGTTGAATAAGAGTGGTGAGAGTGGGCAACCTTGTCTTGTTCCTGTTTTTAGTGGAAAAGCTTTCAGTTTTTCACCATTGAGGATGATGTTGGCTGTGCGTTTGTTGTATATGTCCTTTATTATGTTGAGGAAAGTTCTCTCTATGCCTACTTTCTGCATGTTTTTTTTTATCATAAATGGGTGTGGGATTTTGTCGAAAGCTTTCTCTGTATCTATTGAGATGATCATATGATTTTTCTCCTTTAATTTTTTAATATGGTGTATCACATAGATTGATTTCCGTATATTGAAGAATCTTTGCATTCCTGGAATAAACCCCACTTGATCATGGTGTATGACCCTTTTAATGTGTTGTTGGGTTCTGTTTGCGAGTATTTTGCTGAGGATTTTTGCATCTATGTTCATCAGTGATATTGGCCTGTAGTATTCTTTCTTTGTGACATCCTTGGAGGGTTTTGGTATCAAGGTGATGGTGGCCTTGTAGAATGAGTTTGGGTGTGTTCCTCCGTCTGCTAAATTTTGGAAGAGTTTGAGAAGGATAGGTGTTAGCTCTTCTCTAAATGTTTGATAGAATTTACCTGTGAAGCCATCTGCTCCTGGGCTTTGGATAGTTGCAAATTTTTAATCACAGTTTCAATTTCAGTCTTGTGATTGTTCTGTTCATATTTTCTATTTATTCCTGATTCAGTCTTCCCAGGTTGTGCATTTCTAACAATTTGTCCATTTCTTCCAGGTGGTCCATTTTATTGGCATACAGTTGCTTGTAGTAATCTCTCTCTCATGATCTTTTGTATTTCTGCAGTTACTTCTCCTTTTTCTTTCTAATTCTATTGATTTGAGTAAATTCTACCTTTTTTTCTTGATGAGTCTGGCTAGTGGTTTATCTATTTTGTTTATCTTCTCAAAGAACCAGCTTTTAGTTTTATTGATCTTTGCTGTTGTTTCCTTCATTTCTTTTTCATTTATTTCTGATCTGATTTTTATGATTTCTTTTCTTCTGCTAGCTTTGGGGTTTTTTTGTTCTTCTTTCTCTAATTGCTTTAGGTGCAGGTTAGGTTGTTTATTCGAGATGTTTCCTGTTTCTTAAGGTAGGATTGTATTGCTATAATCTTCCCTTTTAGGACTGCTTTTGATTCATCCCATAGGTTTTGGGTCGTTGTGTCTCCATTGCCATTTGTTTCTAGGTATTTTTTTATTTCCTCTTTGATTTCTTCAGTGACCACTTCGTTATTAAGTACTGTATTGTTTAGCCTCCATGTATTTTTATTTTTTTACAGATCTTTTCCTGTAATTGATATCTAGTCTCATAGTGTTGTAGTCGCAAAAGATACTTGATATAATTTCAATTTTCTTAAATTTACCAAGGCTTGCTTTGTGACCCAAGATATGATTTATCCTGGGGAATGTTCCATGTACACTTGAGAAAAATGTGTATTCTGTAGTTTTTGGATGGAATGTCCTAAAAATATCAATTAAGTCCATCTTGTTTAATGTATCATTTAAAGTTTGTGTTTCCTTATTTATTTTCATTTTGAATAATCTGTACATTGGTGAAAGTGGGGTGTTAACATCCCATAACTATGAATGTGTTACTGTCGATTTCCCCTTTTATGGCTGTTAGTATTTGCCTTATGTATTGAGGTGCTCCTATGTTGGGTGCATAAATATTTACAATTGTTATATCTTCTTCTTGGATCGATCCCTTGATCATTATGTAGTGTCCTTCTTTGGCTCTTCTAATAAACTTTATTTTAAGTCTATTTTGTCTGATATTAGAATTGCTACTCCAGCTTTCTTTTTGTTTCCATTTGCATGGAATATCGTTTTCCATCCCCTTACTTTGAGTCTCTATGTTTCTCTAGGTCTGAAGTGGGTCTCTTGTAGACAGCATATATATGGGTCTATTTTTTGTATCCATTCAGCCAGTCTGTGTCTTTTGGTGGGAGCATTTAGTCCATTTACATTTAAGGTAACTATTGATATGTATGTTCCTATTCCCACTTCCTTAATTGTTTTGTGTTCGGTATGGTTTGTCTTTTCCTTCTCTTGTGTTTCTTGCCTAGAAAAGTTCCTTAAGCATTTGTTGTAAAACTGCTTTGGAGATGCTGAACTATCTCAGCATTTGCTTGTCTGTAAAGGTTTGAATTTCTCCATCAAATCTGAATTAGATCCTTGCTGGGTAGAGTCATCATGGTTGTAGGTTTTTCTCCTTCATCACTTAAAATATGTCCTGCCAGTCCCTTCTACCTTGCAGAGTTTCTGCTGAGAGATCAGCTGTTAACCTTATGGGGATTCCCTTGTGTGTTGTTTGTTGGATTTCCCTTGCTGCTTTTAATATGTTTCTTTGTATTTAAATTTTGACAGTTTGATTAATGTGTGTCTTGGCATATTTCTCCTTGGATTTATCCTGTATGGGACTCTCTATGCTTCCTGGACTTGATTAACAATTTCCTTTCCCATATTAGAGAAGTTTTCAACTATACTCTCTTGAAATATTTTCTCAGTCCCATTCTTTTTCTCTTCTTCTTCTGGAACCTTTATAATTCAAAAGTTGGTGCGTTGTCCCAGAAGTCGCTGAAATTGTCCTCAGTTATTTTCATTCTTTTTCCTTTATTCTGCTCTGTAGTAGTTATTTCCACTATTTTACCTTCCAGGTCACTTATCCGTTCTTCTGCCTCAGTTATTCTGCTATTGATCCCTTCTAGAGTATTTTTTATTTCATTTATTGTGTTGCTCATCATTGCTTGTTTCATCTTTAGTTCTTCTAGGTCCTTGTTAAATGTTTCTTGCATTTTGTCTATTCTATTTCCAAAATTTTGGATCATCTTTACTATCATTATTCTGAATTATTTTTCGGGTAGAATGCCTATTTCCTCTTTATTTGTTAGGTCTGGTGCGTTTGTATCTTGCTCCTTCATCTGCTGTGTGTTTTTCTGTCTTCTCATTTTGCTTAACTTACTGTGTTTGGGGTGTCCTTTTGCATGCTGCTGTTTCGTAGTTCCCATTGTTTTTGGTGTCTGTCCCCAGTGGCTAAAGTTGGTTCAGTGGGTTGTGTAGGCTTCCTGGTGGAGGGGACTAGTGCTGGTGTTCCGGTGGATGAGGCTGGATCTTGTCTTTCTTCTGGGCAGGTCCACATCTGGTGGTGTGTTTTGGGGTGTCTGTGGCCTTATTATGATTTTAGGCAGCCTCTATGCTAATTGGTGGCTTGTGTTCCTGTCTTGCTAGTTGTTTGTCATAGGATGTCCAGCACTGTAGCTTGCTGGTCTTTGAGTGAAGCTGGGTGCTGGTGTTGAGATTGAGATCTGTGAGAGATTTTCGTCATCTCACATTATGTGGAGCTGGGAGGTCTCTTGTGGCCCAGTGCCCTGAATTTGGCTCTCCCAACTCAGAGGCAGAGCACTGATTCCTGTCTGCAGCACCAAGAGATTTTCATCCACATGGCTCAAAATAAAAGGAACGAAAATTAAGAAAGAAGAAGGAAAGAAAGAAAGAAAGAAAGAGAGAAAGAAAGAAAGAAAGAAGGAAAGAAAGAAGGAAAGAAAGGAGGAAGGAAGGAAGGAAGGAAGGAAAGAAAGGAGGGAGGGTGGGAGGGAGGGAGGGAGGAAGGAAGAAAGGAAGAAAGGGAAGGAAGGAAAGAAAGAAGGAAGATAAAATAAAATAAAGTAAGATAAAATAAAATTATAAAAATAATTACTAAAAAAATTTTTTTCAAAGAAGAAAAAGAAACAGACGGATAGAACCCTAGGACAAATGGTGGAAGCAAAGCTATACAGACAAAATCTCACACAGAAGCATACACATACACACTCACAAAAAGAGGAAAAGGGGAAAAAATCATGAATCTTGCTCCAAAGTCCACCTCCTTAATTTGGGATGATTCATTGTCTAATCATGTATTCCAAAGATGCAGGGTACATCATGTTGATTGTGGAGATTTAATCTGCTGCTTCTGAGGCTGCTGGGAGGGGATTCCCTTTCTCTTCTCTGTTCTCACAGCTCCCGGGGCTCAGATTTGGATGTGGCCCCGCCTCTGCGTGTAGGTCGCCGGAGGGCATCTCTTTTTCTCTCAGACAGGACGGGGTTAAAGGAGCAGCTGCTTCAGGAACTCTGGCTCGCTCAGGCCACGTGGAGGGAGGGGTATTGAGTGCGGGGCGAGCCTGCGGTGGCAGAGACCAGCAGGACGTTGCACCAGCCTGAGGCGCGCGGTGCGTTCTCCTGGGGAAGTTGTCCCTGGGTCCCAGGACCCTGACAGTGGCGGACTGGACAGGCTCCCCTGTAGGGGGATGTGGATAGTGACCTGTGTTTGTACACAGGCTTCTTGGTGGTGGCAGCAGCATCCTTATCATCTCATGCCCATCTCTGTGGTCCGCGGTTTTCGCCGTGGCTTGCACCAGTCTCTGGAGCTCCTTTAAGCAGTGCTCTTAATCCCCTCTCCTCGCAGACCAGGAAACAAAGAGGGAAGAAAAATTCTCTTGCCTCTTCGACAGGTCCAGAATTTTCCCCAGACTCCCTCCCGGCTAGTCATGTTGCACTAACCCCCTACAGGCTGTGTTCATGCCGCCAATCCCAGTCCTCTCCCTGTGCTCCGACCAAAGCCCGAGCCTCAGCTCCCAGCCCCGCCTGCCCAGGCCCGTAAGCAGACAAGCCTCTCGGGCTAGCGAGTGCCGGTCGGCACCAATCCTCTGTGCGGGAACTTCTCCTCTTTTCCCTCTGCACCCCTGTTGCTGTGTTCTCCTCCATGGCTCCAGAGCCTTCCCCCTCTGCAGTCTCCACCCACGAAGGTGCTTCCTAGTGTGTGGAAAGATTTCCTCCTGCACAGCTCCCTCCCACTGGTGCAGGTCTCATCCCTATCCTTTTGTCTCTGTTTATTCTTTTTTCTTTTGCCCTACCCAGGTACGTGGGGAGTTTCTTTCCTTTTGGGAGGTCTGAGTTCTTCTGCCAGCATTCAGTAGGTGTTCTGTGGGAGTTGTTCCATGTGTAGATGTATATCTGGTGTATCTGTGGGGAGGAAGGTGATCTCCGTGTCTTACTCTTCCATCATCTTCCCCCCTTGCTGTGATTTATGTCATAGAGCGTTCTGCCTATGTTTTCCTCTAAGATTTTGATAGTGTCTGGCCTTACATTTAGGTCTTTAATCCATTTTGAGTTTATTTTTGTGAATGGTGTTAGGAACTGTTCAAATTTCATACTTTTACATGTACCTGTCCAGTTTTCGGAGCACCACTTATTGAAGACTCTGTCTTTTCTCCACTGTATATTCTTGCCTGCTTTATCAAAGCTAAGGTGTCCATATGTGCATGGCTTTATCTCTAGGATTTCTCTCCTGTTCCATTGATATATTTTTCTATTTTTTGCCAGTACCATACTCTTTTGATTATTGTAGCAATATAGTATAGTCTGAAGTCAGGGAGCCTGATTCCTCCAGCTCCGTTTTTCTTTCTCACATTTGCTTTTGCTATTCAGGATCTTTTGTGTTTCAGTAGAAATTGTGAAATTTTTTGTTCTAGTTCTGTGAAAAATGCCCATTGTAGTTTGTTAAGGATTGCATTGAATCCGTAGATTGCTTTGGGTAATAGAGTCATTTTCACAATGTAGATTCTTCCAATCCAAGAACATGGTATATCTCTCCATCTATTTATATCATCTTTAATTTATTTCATCAGTGTCTTATAATTATCTGTGTACAGTTATTTTGTCTCCTTAGGTAGGTTTATTCCTAGATACTTTATTCATTTTGTTGCAATGGTAAATGGGAGTGTTTTCTTATTTTAACTTTCAGATTTGCCATCATTAGTGTATAGGAAGGTCAGAGATTTCTGTGCATTAGTTTTTTATCCTGCTACTTTTCCAAATTCATTGATTAGCTCTAGTAGTTTTCTGGTAGCATCTTTAGGATTCTCTATGTATAGTATAATGTCATCTGCAAACAGTGACAGCTTTCCTTCTTCTTTTCCTATTGGGATACTTTTAATTTCTTTTTCGTCTCTGATTGCTCTGGCTAAAACTTCCAAAACTATGTTGAATTATAGTGGTGAGAGTGGACAAGCTTTTTTTGTTCCTGATCTTAGTGGAAATGCTTTCAGTTTTTCACTATTGAGGATGATGTTGGCTGTGGGTTTGTCATATATGGCCTTTATTATATTGAGGAAAGTTCCCTCTATGCCTACTTTCTGCAGGGTGCTTATCATAAATGTGTGTTGAATTTTGTCTAAATCTTTCTCTGCATTTATTGAGATGATCATATGATTTTTCTCTTTCAATTTGTTAATATGGTGTATCACATTGATTGATTTCTGTATATTGAAGAATCCTTGCATTCCTGGAATAAACCCCACTTGATCTTGGTGTATGATCCATTTAATGTGCTGTTGGATTCTGTTTGCTAGTATTTTGCTGAGGACTTTTGCATCTATGTTCATCCATGATATTGGCCGGTAGTTTTCTTTTTTTGTGACATCTTTCTCTGGTATTGGCATCAGGGTGATGGTGGCCTCTTAGAATGAGTTTTGGAGTGTTCCTCCCTCTGCTATATTTTGGTAGAGTTCGAGAAGGATAGGTTTTGGCTCTTCTATAAATATTTGGTAGAATTCGCCTGTGAAGCCATCTGGTCCTGAACTTTTGTTTGTTGGAAGATTTTTAATCACAGTTTCAATTTCAGTGCTTGTGCTTGTCTGTTCATATTTTCTAGTTCTTTGTGGTTCAGTCTCGGCAGGTTGTACATTTCTAAGGATTTGTCCATTTCTTCCAGGTTGTTCATTTTTTTGGTGTAGAGTTGCTTGTAGTAATCTCTCATGATCCCTTGTATTTCTGCAGTGTCAGTTGTTACTTGCTTTTCATTTGTAATTCTATTGATTTGAGTCTTGTCACTTTTTTTCTTGGTGAGTCTGGCTAATGGTTTATCTATTTTGTTTATCTTCTCAAAGAACCAGCTTTTCATTTTATTGATCTTTGCTATCATTTCCTTCATTCCTTTTTAAATTTTTTTCTTACCTGATCTTTATGATTTCTTTCCTTTTACTAATGTTGTTTTTTTTTTTGTCCTTCTTTCTCTAATTGCTTTAGGTGCAAGGTTAGGTTGTTTATTTGATATGTTTTCTGTTACTTGAGGTAGGAATTTATTGCTATAAACTTCCCTCATAGAATTGCTTTTTCTGCATGTCATAGGTTTGGGTCGTCGTGTCTCCATTGTCATTTGTTTCTAGGTATTTTATGATTTTCTCTTTGATTTCTTCAGTGATCTCTTGTTTATTAAGTAGTATATTTTTTAGCCTCCATGTGTTTGTATTTTTTATGGATCTTTTCCTGTAATTGATATCTAGTCTCATAGCATTGTGGTCGGAAAAGATACTTGATATGATTTCAATTTTCTTAAATTTACTGAGGCTTAATTCATTACCCAAGGTATGATCTATCCTGGAGAATGTTCCATGAGCACTTGAGAAAAATGTGTATTGCTTTCTTTCACATGGAATGTCCTATAAATATCAATTAAGTCCATCTTGCTTAATGTATCATTTAAAGGTTGTGTTTCCTTATTTATTTTCATTTTGGATGATCTGTCCATTGGTGAAAGTGGGTTTTAATGTCCCCTACTATAAATGTGTTACTGTTGATATCCTCTTTTATGGCTGTTAGTATTTGCCTTATCTATTGAGGTGCTTCAATGTTTGGTGCATAAATATTTACAATTTTTTTATCTTCTTGTATTGATCCCTTGATATTTATGTAGTGTCCTTCTTTGACTCTTGTAATAGTCTTCATTTTAAAGTCTATTTTGTTTGGAAAAATAATTGCTATTCCAGGTTTCTTTAGATTTCTATTTGCTTGGAATATCTTTTTCCATTCCCTCACTTTTAGTCTCCATGTGTCCCTATGTCTGAAGTTGGTCTCTTGTAGACAGCATATATATGGGTCTTGTTTATATATCCATTCAGGCAGTCTGTGTCTTTTGGTGGGAGTACTTAATCCATTTACATTTAAGGAAATTAACGATATGTATGTTCCTATTCCCATTTTCTTAATTATTTTGGGTTTGTTATTGTAGGTCTTTTCCTCCTCTCATGCTTCTTGCCTAAAGAAGTTCCTTGAGCATTTGTTGTAAAGCTGGTTTGGTGGTGCTGAACTCTCTCAGCTTTTGCTTGTCTGTAAAGGTTTTAATTGCTCCATCAAATCTGAGTGAGATCCTTGCTGGGTAGAGTCATCATGGTTGTAGGTTTTTCTCCTTCATCACTTTAAATATGTCCTGCCACTCCCTTCTGGCTTGCAGATTTTCTGCTAAAAGTTTACCTGTTAACCTTATGGAGATTCCCTTTTGTGCTATTTGTTGTTTTTCCCTTGCTGCTTTTAATATGTTTTCTTTGTATTTAATTTTTGACAGTTTGATTAATGTGTGTCTTGGTGTATTTCTCCTTGGATTTATCCTGTATGGGACTCTGTGCTTCCTGGACTTGATTAACTATTTCCTTTCCCACATTAGGGAAGTTTTCAACTATAATCACTTCAAATATTTTCTCAGTCACATTCTTTTTCTCTTCTTCTTCTGGGCCCCCTATAATTCGAATATTGGTGATTTTAATGTTGTCCCAGAGGTTTCTGAGACTGTTCTCAATTCTTTTCATTCTTTTTTCTTTATTCTGCTCTGCAGTAGTTATTTCTACTATTTTATCTTCCAGGTCACTTATCTGTTCTTCTGCCTCAGTTATTCTCCTATTGATCCCTTCTAGAGTATTTTTAATATCATTTATTGTGTTGTTCATCATTGCTTGTTTCATCTTTAGTTCTTCTAGGTCCTTGTTAAATGTTTTTGCATTTTCTCTATTCTATTTCCAAGATTTTGTGTCATCTTTACTATCATTATTCTGAATTCTTTTTCAGGTAGATTGCCTACTTCCTCTTCATTTGTTAGGTTTGGAGGGTTTGTATCTTGCACCTTCATCTGCTGTGTGTTTTTCTTTCTTCACACTTTTTTATTGTGTTTTGCGTCTCCTTTTCACATGCTGCAAGTTTGTAATTTCCGTTTTTTTTTTTGGTGTCTGTCCCCAGTGGTAAGGTTGGTTCTGTGAGTTGTGTAGGCTTCCTGGTGGAGGGGACTATTGCCTGTGTTCTGGTGGATGAGGCTGGATCTTGTCTTTCTCGTAGGCAGGTCCACGTCTGGTGGTGTGTTTTTGGGTGTCTATGGCCTTACTATGATTTTAGGCAGCTGTCTGCTAATGGATGGAGCTGTGTTCCTGTCTTGCTAGGTGTTTGCCATAGGGTGTTCAGCACTGTGGCTTGCTGGTCGTTGAGTGCAGCTGGGTCTTGGTGTTGAGATCGAGATCTCTGGGAGATTTTTGCCATTTGATATTATGTGGAGCTGGGAGGTTTCTTGTGGCCCAGTGTCCTGAAGTTGGCTCTCCCACTTCAGAGGCACAGCACTTATTCCTGGCTGCAGCACCAAAAGCCTTTCATCTGCACAGCTCACAGTAAAAGGGAGAAAAAATAGAAAGCAAAAAAGAAAGAGGATGAAATAAAATAAGTAGGATAATATAAAATAAAGTTAGTAAAATAAAAAAATAATTATGATGAAAATAATTTTAAAAAGAAAAAGAATGGACGGACAGAATCCTATGACAAATGGTAAAAGCAAAGCTATACAGACAAAATCTCACCCAGAAGCATATACATACACACTCAGAAAAAGAGAAAAAGGGGAAAAATTATATATCTTGCTCCCAAAGTCCACCTCCTCAGTTTGGGATGATTCATTGCCTATTCAGGTATTCCAGAGATGCGGCATACATCAAGTTGATTGTGGAGCTTTAATCCACTGCTTCTGAGGCCTGCTGGGAGAAACTTCCCTTTCTCTTCTTTGTTCGCACAGCTCCCAGGGTTCAGCTTTTGATTTGTCCCCGCCTCTGCATATATGTCGCTGGAGGGCATCTGTTCTTCTCTCAGACAGTACGGGGTTAAAGGAGAAGCTGATTCGGGGGGTGTGGCTCGCTCAGGCCAGGTGGAGGGAGGAATATGGAGTGCGGGGCGAGCCTCCAGCGGCAGAGGCCAGCATGACATTTCACCAGCCTGAGGCATGCCGTGTGTTCTCCTGTGGAAGTTGTCCCTGGATCCCGGGATTCTGTCAGTGGTGGGCTGAACAGGATCCTGGGAGGGGCGGTGTGGATAGTGACCTGTGTTTGCTCACAGGCTTCTTGGTGGCAGCAGCAGTATCCTTAGTGTCTCATTCTCGTCTCTGGGGTCCACGCTGATAGCCACTGCTCACGCCCGTCTCTGGAGCTTCTTTAAGCAATGCTCTGAATCCCCTCTCCTTTTGCACCAGGAAACAAAGAGGGTAGAAAAAGTCTCTTGCCTCCTCATCAGGTCCAGAGTTTTTCCAGGACTCCCTCCTGGCTAGCCGTGGTTCACTAGCCCCCTTCAGGCTGTGTTCATGTCACCAACCCCAGTCCTCTCCCTGCTATCTGACCTCCAAAGCCCAAGCCTCAGCTGCCAGCTGGGTCATTTGTTGAGACGTGGATGTATCTAGAGACTGTCATACAGAGTGAAGTATGTCAGAAAGTGAAAAACAAATATTGTATATTAACGCATCTATGTGGAACCTAGAAAAATGGTACAGATGAACCAGTTTTCAGGGCAGAAACTGAGACACAGATGTAGAGAACAAACGTATGGACCCCAAGGGAGTAAAGCCGTGGGGCAGTGGGGGTGGTTGTGTGATGAATTGGGCAATTGGGATTGACATGTATACACTGATGTGTATAAAGCCTGATGACTAATAAGAACCTGCTGTCTAAAAAGATAAATTAAAGAAAATTAGGAACTTAAAAAATATATATCCAAGTGGAGATATCATGTAGGCAAATGAATATCGATCTTGACAATTTATGACCAAAAACCACAATGTGTAATCTGTATTTATTATTTAAATTCTGTACTTCCCTAAGCCTTAAAAAAAGAAAAATGATTATGCCATTAAAGACATATAATAAACTGCACATACTTAAAGTAAAAAGAAAAATAAGATTCCTTAAATAAACAACGTAACTCTATGCCTTAAGAAACTAGGAAAGGAAGAACAAACTGAATCCACATTTGTCAGAAGGAAGGAAGTAATAAAGATTAGAGCAAGAAAAAATAAAATAGAGAACATGAAAAGAATATAAGAATTGGTTCTTTAAAAAGATAAGCAAAATTTACAAAAGCTTGGCTAGATTTACTAAGGAAAAAAGAGAGAATACTCAAATTAACAAAATTATAAATTAAAGAAAACATACAACTGATACAACCAAAAAGCAAGTGTTATAAAATGCTACTATGAACAATACACCAACATACTGAACAACCTAGAAGAAATGGAAAAATACTTAGAAACAAAAAATCTACAAAATTTACTCAGAATGAAATAGAAAATCTAAACAGAACAATTACTAATAAGAAGATTGAATCAATAATCAAAAATCCCCCAACAAAATTCCAGGAACAGATTCACTGGCGAATTTTACCAAACATTTATAAAATAACTAATGCCAATCTTTTTCTAACTCTTCCAAAAAACTCAAAGTGGTGGCATCACTCCCAAACTCATTATAAATGCCCAGAAGTACCCTAATACCAAAGCTAGAAAACCATACTATTAGAAAAGAAAACTATAGTCCAATATCTCTGGTGAATATAGATGCAAAATTTCCCAATAAAATACTTGCAAAGTACATTTAGAATTATATTAAAAAGATCTTACAACTGACCCAGTGAGATCTATGCCTGGAATGCAGGGATGGTTAAAATATGCAAATCAATCAATGTGTTACATCACATTGATTGAATGGAAGAAATAAATTGTATGATCATCACAATGGACACAGAAAAAGCATTTGACAAAATTAAGGTTTGTTCATGATAAAATGTCTTAACAAATTATGTATAGAAAAAACACTCCTTAACATAATAAAAGTCATTTATTCCAATCCCACAGCTAACATGATTAATGGCAAGAGATTTAAAGCTTCTCCTCTAAGACCAGGACCAAGATAAGAATGCCCACCCTCATTACTCCTATGCAATATGATACTGGAAGTCCTAGCCAGAGCAATCAGGGAAGAAAAAGAAATAAAATGTATCAGAATTTGAAGGAGCGATATAAACTTGTCTCCTTGCACATGATATATATAACCCTAAAGACGCCACCAACAAACTGTGAGATCTAATCGAAGAATTCAGTAAAGTTGCAGGAAACAAAATTAACATTCAAAAATCAGTATTGTTTTTATGCTCTAATAGCAGATTATATGAAAAAGAAATAAAGAAATCAATCACATCTACAATACATTCAACAACAATAAAATACTTAGAAATAATGTTAACCCAGGAAGTGAAAAGTCTCTACTCTGAAAACTACAAGTCATTGAAAAAAGAAATTGAACAAAGCACAAGTAAATGGACTGGTATCTGGTGTTTATGGATTAGAAGAATTAATACTGTTAAAATATCAATACTATCCAAAGCCATCTATAGATTTAATGCAATCTCTATCAAGATTCCAGTTTCTACTGAAAAGAAAAAAAATGATCCTAAAATTTATATGGAAC
Organism: Leucopleurus acutus; assembly: GCF_964270905.1. Lineage (NCBI taxonomy): Eukaryota > Metazoa > Chordata > Mammalia > Artiodactyla > Delphinidae > Leucopleurus > Leucopleurus acutus. The sequence continues at coordinate 67,034,692 of NC_139148.1, forward strand.
TACATACTCCCTGGATAGCAAAAACATTCCTGAGAAAGAATAATGGGGGAGGTATCACACACTCTGATTTCAAGCTATATTATATAGCTATACTAATAAAAACAATATAGTACTGGCATAAAAACAAATATATAGACCAATGGAACAGAATAGAGTGCCAAGAAAGAAACCCATGCATATATGTCAACACCTATAAATATTGTTAAATAATATGTGACAAGGGAGCCAAAAATACTCAATGGAGAAAAGATAGTCTCTTCAATAAATTGTGCTCAACTAATTGAATTTTTACATGTAAAGGAATAAAACTGGACCCCCATATTACACCACTCAGGAATATTAACTTGCAATGGATTAAAGACTTAAATGTAAACCATAATCATAAAATCATAAAACTCCTAGAAGAAAACATAGTAAAAACGCTTCTTGACATGGGTCTTTACATGATTTTTTAGGATATATAAAGTGCAAGCAACAATTTAAAAAAAATAACAAGTAAGACTACATTAGAGTAAAAAGTTTCTTCACAGCAAAAGTAATGATCAACAACATGAAAAAAAAAACCTACAAAGTGGGAAAAAATTGCAAACCTTATATCTAATAAAGGGTTAATGTCCAAAATATATGAAGAACTCATACAACTCAATAGCAAAAAAAAAAAAGAAAAAAAGAAAAATAAATCCAATTACACAATGAGAAAATTACCTAAATAGACATTTTTCCAAAGAATATATACAAATGGCCAGCAAGTACAGGAAAATGTGCTCAAAATCACTAATCATTAGGGAACTGCATTTCAAAACCAGAATGAGATACCGCCTCACACCTGGTAGAATGGCTATTATCAAAAAGACAAGAAGTAACAAATACTGGTGAGAATGTGGAGAAAAGGAAACCCCTGTGCAGTGATGGTGTGATTGTGAATTGTTACATAGTATGAGGTTCCTCACAAAATAAAAAAAGAACTATCATATTATCCAGCATTCCCACACTGAGAATATATCTGAAGGAAACAAAAATACTATGTCAAGGAGATATCTCCACCCACATGTTTATGGCAGCATTATTTACAATAGCCAAGACATGGAAACAAAGTGTCCATTTACAGACAAATGGTTAAAGAAAATATGGTGTATATATACACAATGGAATATTATTCAGCCACTAAAAAAAGCCAACAAGGAAACCCTGCCATTTTTGACCACATAGATGGAGCTTGTGGACAGTATGCTAAGTGAAATATGTCAGACAGAGAATGACTAATACTGTATGATCTCACTTACAAGTGGATTTAAAAAGAACATAGACAAGAAAACCAGATTTGTGGCTGCTGGATGTGGTGGTTTGGGGAGGGAAAATTGGATAAAAGCATTGAAAGGGTGCACACTTCTAGTTATAAAATAACTATATATTAGGGGTTTAATGTGCAGCATGATGACTATAGTTAACAGTTCTGAATGGTGTGTGTACAGATTGTTAAAATGGTGGAATCTGAGAGTTCTCATTAAAAAAATACATATTTTGGGCTTCCCTGGTGGTGCAGTGTTTGAGTGTCTGCCTGCCGATGCGGGGGACACGGGTTTGTGCCCTGGTCTGGGAGGATCCCACGTGCTGCGGAGCAGCTGGGCCCGTGAGACATGGCCACTGAGCCTGCGCGTCCAGAGCCTGTGCTATGCGGCGGGAGAGGCCACAGCAGTGAGAAGCCAACGTACTGCAAAAAACAAAACAGAAACAAAACAACAACAGCAACAACAACAAAAATACATATTTTTAAAACATTTTTTTGGTTTCTATATGAGATGATGGATCTTAGCTAAACTTATGGTGATTACTTTACAATATACACAGGTCAAATCATTATGTGTTACACCTTAAACTTACACAGTGCTGTATGTCAATTTTATCTCAACAAAACTGAAAAAAAAACAGGAAAATAATAATCTGGGGAAAATGTCTTCTATCTATCTATCATCTATCTATCTATCTATCTATCTATCTATCATCTATATCTATACATCCATACATCATTATAAATAAAATTTTAACCATCATAATAAATAAGATTCAGAAGATGAACCCCACCCAATGAGTCAGATAAAGAAAGGTACAATATAATATCAGAATCTTCAGACAGGCTTAATAGTGATTATAATGAAGATAATGCTATAGATGTTAATAATAACTGCAGTTAAGATTTGAGAGCTAATATATGCTAAACATTGTGCTAACCATGATATAGGACCTAAATTATTTTAGTGTCACAGCAGTCTTACTATAAAAGCACTATTATATTCTCATGCTAAAGTAAGGAAATTGATGATTTAAAAATTTAAATAGCTTACTCAGTTTTCTAGAGACAAACTTTGAACTCAGGAACTCTGGCTCTAGCACCCACAATCTTTACTAAACTATACCTCATCTTACAAAATTATGTTTTACTGGTAGCCATTGAAAGGAATAGAAATATGTGAAGATATTTTGCCACTTATGATGTATGAAAAAGAGGAGAAATAGCGTGAGAGTGTGGACAAAGGCAATTTCTCCTGTGACTTTTCAGGAAAAGATGAGCTTTAGAGGAAGAAAACTCAAAAAGAAGAGTTTAATTTGTGGTCAAAATTCAGCGAAGCCACATGAGTAGAGTGAGTATAACTTTTGGAATTTGGTTTCAATCAGGATTATTTCTGAATAATGAACTCTGAGCGCAAGCAAGTTGAATTAAGCTGGAGAAACATGATGCCATACCACCAGACGTCTAGTAAGAAGCCCTGTGGTTCTGGAGATGTTGAAATTGTGACATTTCTTTTATGTGGAGGCTTTGTTACATCATAAAGATGAAAAAGACGTGTTATTAAAATCTCAGACTAAAAACAACTTGTATGTTTTAATTGTTGATTTGAGTAAACTTCTAGAGAAGAAATGGTGAGTGTGAGGGTAATAGCAGATGTCATAGGCGAGAATGTCTGTGAACCCAGAGGAATAATCTTTGGAAATAAAAATCACTGATTTTCTTGGTGGGTGGCACAGAAAGTTGCAGCGGTGGTGAAAATCAGATGAGGAATCCCTGCTGGAGGGATGCTCTGGCTTCTGTTTAAAGAACTTTCAAGACAAATGGTATAATATATATATAAAATCTGGAATAAAATCTTTGAGAGTGAAACAAATTCATTCATGCCACATCACTCACTATTAAACATCCAACAGGTGTCCTCTGGTGGCTGAGAGATCTCTGTTTAAAGATCTGCAATCTCCTTTTAGATAGCAGGGCTGGAGGAAGTATCCAGCACCTTCTCTCCTGCATTCTGAGTATCAAGGCAGGTTTATAGGTACTAGAGCAACTTAGCCATGTCTGAATAAGGAAGCCTACTTCCTTCTCTTATGGCATGGATTTCCAAAAAGGTTTCCCTGGATGGGGTTGAGGGTGGGTCTTAGAAAAAGATACAGTTTTTGGCCATTTGGCAAAATCAAAAGACTTTGAAGACTGCTGAATCAATCAGGGCTCACAGTATTTGTCAGTGTGGCTGAGATTTGAGAACAGGACTGTGGTTGTTGAGACCTAGACAAATGCCTCAAAATGTCATTGCAACATCAGGTACAACATTCCCTAAACTTGCTGGCTTCTGTGTTTTTTTTTAACCTTTGCATTTGATACTTCCAGTATTCACTTTGTCTTTTATTCCTTTCCTCAGTTTCTGCTTTGGTCCATTTTTTTTTCTACAGTCTTCTTTGAGTTCTGGAGCCAGATCTTTTTGGGGTGTCTGTATATCTATATAGCATCATGTTAGCATATTAACAAATATATGTACTACTTTGAGTGTTTTTACTTTTTTAAAAAATTTTGTTTTATATTTGAGTGTAGTTGATTTACAATGTTGTGTTAGTTTCATGTGTACAGCAAAGTGATTCATTTATACATATACATATATCCTTTTTCAGATTCTTTTCCCATATAGGTTATTACAGAATATTGAGTAGAGTTCCCTGTGCTATACAGTAGGTCCTTGTTGACTGTCTATTTTATATGTGGTAGTGTGTATATGTTAATCCCAAATTCCTAATTTATCCCTTCCCCTACCTTTCCCCTTTGATAACCATAAGTTTGTTTTCTAAGTGTGTGTCTGTTTCTGTTTTGTAAATAAGTTCATTTGTATCAGTTTTTAGATTCCACTTATAAGTGATATCATATGATATTTGTCTATGTCTGACTTCACTTAGTATGATAATCTCTAGGTTCATCCATTTGCCTGCAAATGGCATTATTTCATTCTTTTTAACGGCTGAGTAATATTCCATTGTATATATGTACCATATCATTTGTATCCATTCATCTGTCAACCTGCATACTACTTTGTATCCTATATTATTTTTCTAATAAAAAATATCTTAATCCAGTTTCTTTCTTCCTTCTCAATTTAGAGAAAGATATTTCTCTGTACTATCTTTTATATTTTTTGTACTATTTTGGATACAAACAATGCTGAATCTCTTTTACCTTACTTCCTTAGCCAAACTGTTTAAGTCAACAGTCTTACTTTCTCTACTGAAGTTAGATTTTTGAAGATTTTTAAATATCTTAAAAAATTCTAAATTATTATGCAAATATTTACTTAATGTAAGCTCTTTGGAATATAGTTATTATGCTTTTTTAACCTCATCAATTTTTTTCTTTTTTTAAAATTTGCTTTAAACATAGTTCTCATGGAAAAGTAGTTTCAAAGTTTTTTATAACATCTACTAATGTTTTTATTAATTCAATATTTTAAATTCAATATTTGAAAAGATTTCTTTCAACTATTTTTGAACAGAAAGTATTTGGAATACTCTAAATCTCCAGGATTTGGCTTTTAGGTTACTTTTTCAAATATATTTTTTAATTAATAAATTGTTATGCCTTTAAAAACATATATAAATGAATAAGTTAGATTGTCTTTAAAATTGTTATTCTTTACTGTTTTCCTCATAATTTTTATTTTCAAGTGTTCAAAGCTGGTACAACATGTTATTAGTACCCTACAATCTGTGAGGAGTAACAAAATGTAGTCATCTAATTCATGAGCAACCTGACTGCATTTTCCTGAGCTGGTTTCAGCCAATACCATATCCTCTGTACCAGTGAATTTGTACATCGGCCCCACCTGGGCTGTTATTTACTGCCGTCTCCTGGCTCCAAGTTACGATAAACATGAAATGACAGTCTGCTGGAGTTAATGCAATATTTAAAGGAGGTAAAGCACTTGGAATCCAGATATGGGTCTCCATTTGCTCAAATTAGAACTTTCAAGTTAAGAGAACTAGTGCTGATTAATACTCTTCTATTTCAGATTAACATAGTAAACATACATGTATTGAATGATCAAATAGTCATTTTAGAAGAAACTAAACATTAAATAAAACCAGCTCATTTCTGTAGGTTCAGGGGAAAATTACACACAATATGAGTCAACATCTGGGAAAAACTGAAGCAGAATTTCTGAGTTTTGGAAATTCTGCACTGTTGTATGTAAAAGAATTTACCATTAAACCTTATTTGGTAAAGCAATAAATTTATTTACCTTTGGTGGCCCAGATTGGGACAAAGTAAATACTTGTCTGTAACCTCTAAGAATTTTTTTCTCTTTTAACTCTTCAGACATTTAATTAAAAATAATTATTTCCAGCTATATTAAGCTGTGACTAATACCTCTAAAATATTTAATCAATGATTTGAATATAAGATATATAAATTTTAAAGTATAGTAAACAAATATCTGCCAGTCTACCAATGAATCAATAAACTAGAACATACCAATACTGCTGTGTCTATCTGGTGCTCCTTACCTATTCTATCACCTTGCCTCTATCTGCTCGATTTTCTGCCAGATGGTAATCATTATCCTCAATCTTGCATTTATTATTTCCCTAACTTTTGTTTATCAGTTAGCATACATGTATGTGTTCCTTAACCATGCATTGATTAAGCTTTTTTAGATTTGTTTTCAAACATTTGAAAAATAACATCATACTGCTCTTTCTACATCTTTTTTATATACATTACTTTGTTATGAATAATCATCCAAGTTGTTCCTTATTGTGACCTATTCATTTTCATTGCTGGTTGATATTATAACTTGTGAATATAGTATCAAATATTTTATTCATTCTCTTGTTAATGGATAATGGTCTTGTTTCCAAATGTTTTCTTTTATGAACAATGTTTCTAGAAGATATTTAGATATTTATTTCTTCTGGTGAAAAAGTGCAACCTTTTTTTCTCTTTTCTTTAGTGCAGTGATTCTCAGAGTATGGTCCCTGGACGAACAGCCTCATTATCACCTAGAAACTTGTTATAATTGCAAATTATTGGGCTCCACTACTCACCTACTGAATCAGATACTCTGGCTGTGAGTTTCAGCCATCTGTGTTTAACCAGCTGTCTAAGCAATACTGATGCATGCTGAAGTTTGCAAACCACTATTCCAGGAAATAATACATATTGTTATATTAGACTGAGACTTCCAAACCATAAAGTATCTTCATATCTTCATATTTAAATGATAAGGACAAATTGTTTTCTGAAGAGATTGCACCAACCAGCAGTGTACAATTTTACCCATATTATTCTCTGCCCTCCTCATTGTAAAATTTATTTTTAACATCACTTTATTGAGGTATGATTGACAAGTAAAAAGCTGTACATATTTAACATATACAACATTGTGAGGTTGTGGATAAGGATACAACATTAAACAACCACTACCATTAAGGTCAAAAACCTAACCATCACCTCCCAAAGTTTTCCTCCCATCTCTTTCATGATTATTACTATTTGTGTGTGTGTGTGTGTGTGTGTGTGTGTGTGTGTGTGTGTTAAGAAAACTTAAGATTTATCTTTTTAGCAAATTTTAGAATATAATGCAATATTGATGGCTATAGGCTAAGCTGTATAGTAGATCCTTGAACTCATTTACCTTGCACAACTGAAACTTTGTACCCTTTTGACTATCAACTTCTTATTTATCTTTCCCTCTAGTAACTGGTAAATACTGTTGCACACTCTACTTTTATGAGATTGATTATTTTAGATTCCACATATAAGTGAGATCATATGATATCTGTCTTTCTGTGTCTTGTTCATTTCATTTAAAATAATGTCCTCTAGGTCTACCCATATTGTAACAAAAGGCAGAATTTTCTTCTAATTTAAGATTGAATAATATCCCATTGTAGGAATATACCAGATTTTTTTAATCTAATCATCTGTTGAGGGACACTTAGGTTGTTTCCATATCTTGGTTAATGTGAATAAAACTACAATAAACATTGGAGAATAGATATCATTTCCTGATCCCTGTTTCCATTCCTTTAGATAAAAATCCAGAAGTAGGATTTCTGAATTATATGGTAGTACTGTTTTTAATTTTTTGAGGAACCTCCACATTGTTTTCCATAATAGCCCTACCAATTTACATTCCCATCAATAGTGTACAAAGGACCTTTCCTCCACATCTTTGCCAACACTTATCTCCTGCCTTTTTGATGATAGCCATTCTAACAGGTGTGAGATGACACCTTATTATGGTTTTGATTTGTGTTTTCCTGATAATTAATAATGTTGAACACATTCTTATATGCCTATTGCCCATTTGTATGTCTTCTTCGGGAAAATATCTTTTCTGGTCCTTTGCCTATTTTACTTATGAAAATATTATATACCTTTTTAAATACTAGATCATTAATTACATTCTCAATTTATTATAAGATTGTGAGAATTTTTCATTATCTTTTTACTTATTGGGTGAATTTTATACATTATATATTGTTTGTAAATCAAAAAATTTTCTTTTTATTGAGATATAATTGACATATAATATTATGTTAGTTTCAAGTATACAACATAATCATTCAATATTTGTATAAAATGCAAAGTGAACACCAAAACAAGTCTAGTTAAAGTCTTGCAACATACATAGTTACAAATTTTCTTCTCATGATAAGAATTTTAAGATCTATACTTTTAGAAATTTAAAAATATGGAATAGATTATTAATAGCTCTGTCTCAGTTGTACTCTACATCTCAATGACTCATTTATTTTGTATCTGGAAGTTTGTACCTTTTTTTTTTTTTTTGCAGTACATGGGCCTCTCACTGCTGTGGCCTCTCTCACTGTGGAGCACAGGCTCGGGACGCACAGGCCCACTCCACGGCACGTGGGATCCTCCCAGACCGGGGCACGAACCCATGTCCCCTGCATTGGCAGGCAGACTCCCAACCACTGCGCCACCAGGAAAGCCCTGGAAGTTTGTACCTTTTGACTCCCTTCACTAATTTTGCTCACCTCCCAACCCTGCGTCTGGCAACCACCATGTGTTCTTTGTATCTATGAGTAAAGTGTGTTTTTATTTATTTTTTTGAATTTATATTTCACATATAAATAAGATCATAATACATTTGTTGTTAACTGTCTGATTTACTTCACCTAGCATAATGCCCTCAAGATCCATCCATGTTGTTGCAAATGGCAAGATTTGATTTTGTATATGACTAATATTCATATATTAATATTATATATATATCTATATATGAGTTTATGTTTCTTTATCCATTAATCAATTTATGGACACTTAGTCTGATTCCTAGTCTTGGCTATGGTAAATAATATTGCAATAAACGTAGAGCTGCATTTACCTTTTCATTAGTTTTTTTATGTTTGTTTTCTTCAGATAAATACCCAGACATAGAATTGCTGGATCATGTGATAGAACTATTTTTTTGTAGAAATTTCATACTGTTTTCCATAGTGTGTGCAACAATTTATATTCCCACCAACAGTGCAAAATGGGTCTTTATCTCCACACCCTCACCAACACTTGATATTTCTTGTCTTTTTGATAAGTCATTCTAACATGTGTGAAGTAATATCTTTTATTACAGTTTTGATTTGCATTTCCCTGATGATTACTGATGTTGAGAACACACAGTGAAAGTGAGTGAATGGAAAAAGATATTTTATGTAAATAGAAATGACAAGAAAGCAGGGGTAGCAATACTCATATCAGACAAAATAGACTTTGAAACAAAGTTAGTAATGAAAGACAAAGAAGGGTGTTATATAATGATAAAGGACTCAGTAGGAGAAGAGGATATTACACTCATTAACATATATACACCCAATACAGGAGCACCTAAATATATAAAGCAAATATTAACATACATAAAGGGAAAGATTGACAATAATACAATAATAGTAGGGGGTTTAAACACCCCACTTACATCAGTGGGCCAATGATACAGACAAAAAATCAATAAGGCAAGTGTGGTCTTAAATGATACACTAGATCAGTTGGATTTAATAGATATCCACAGGACATTATATACAAAAGCAATAATACACATTCCCTTGAAGTGCACATGGAATGTTTTCAAGGACAGATCACATGCTAGGCCACAAAACAAGTCTCAACAAATTTAAGAGGATAGAAATTATATCAAGCATTATTTTCTGAACACAATAGTATGAAACTAGAAATCAGTTACAGGAAGAAAAATGGGAAAAACACAAACATGTGGAGACTAAAAATCATGCTACTATAAAACCAATTGGTCAATGAAAAAAATCAAAGTAAAAATCAGAAAATACCTTGAGACAACTGAAAATGGAAACACAACTTTCTAAAATCTGCGAGATGCAATAAAAGCAGTTCTAAGAGGGAAATTTATAGAAATACACACCTACCTCAAGAAACAAGAAAATTATCAAATAAGCAACTGAATCTACCATCAAAAGAAATTAGAAAAAGAAAAAGAAAGCCCAAAGTCTCCAGAAGAAAGGGAATTAAAACAATCAAAGAGGAAATAAATAAATTATAGAGCAAAAAATTAACAAGAGAAAAGACCAATAAGCTTAAGAATTTTTTTAAAAAGATAAACAAAATTGGTAAGCCTTTAGCCAGGCTCATCATGAAGACAAGAGAGAGAATCCAAATAAATAAAATAAGTAATAAAATAGGAGAAATAACAACTGATACCACAGAGATATAAAAAAAATCATAAGGGGATACTGCGAACAGTTTTATACCAACAAATTGGAAAACCTGGAAGAAATGGGCACATTTCTAGAAACATACAATCTTCCACGACTGATCAGAAAGACATAGACAATCTGAATAGACTGACCACTAGTAGTGACATGAAATTTTAATAAAAATTTCCCAGCAGGTAAAAGTTCAAAAGGAGATGGTTTCAATGAGGAATTCTACCAAACATATAAAGAAGAGTTAATACCTATCCTTTTCAAACTATTCCAAAAAATTGAAGAGGATAGAACAATCCCAAATTCATGTTAAAAGACCACCATTACACTGATTCCGAAACCAGACAAAGACACTACAAAAAAAGAAAATTATAGGCCAGTAAATCTGATGATTATAGACACAAAATCCTCAACAAAATATTAGCAAACAGAATCCAAGAATACATAAAAAGGACCACACAACATAATCAAGTGGGATTTATTCCAAGGATGCAAGAATGGTTTAATATACACAAATCAATTTATGTGATACATCACATTAACAAAAGGAAAGATAAAAGTCACATGATCATTTCAATAGACACAGAAAAAGCATTTAACACAATTCAGCATCCATTCATTCATGATAAATACTCTCATCAAATTTGGTATAGAGGGAATATATCTCAACAAATGAAAGACAATTTATGACAAATCTACAGCCAACATACCCCAAAATGGAAACCTGAATGCCTTTATTTTAAAATCAGAAACAAGACAAAGGTGCCCACTCTCCCCACTTCTATTTAATGTAGAATTGGGAGTCTTAGCCACAGTAATCAGAGAAGAAAAATAAATAAAAAGCAACCAAATTGGAAGGGAAAAATTAAAACTGCCAATATTTACAGATGACGTGAGACTATATATAGAAAACCCTAAAGTCTCCACTGAAAAGCTAATAGAACTAATAAATGAATTCAGTGAAGTTGCAGGATATAAGATTAATATACAGAAATCAGTGGCTTTTCTACACACAAATAGTAAACTATCAGAAAGACAAAGCAAGAAAATAATCTTGTTTAAAGTCACATCACAAAGAATAAAATACCTAGAAATAAACAGAACCAAGGATATGAAAGACATATAGTCTGGAAACTATAACACATTCATGAAGGAATTTGAAAATGATACAAATAAATGAAAAGTTCTCCCATATTCTTGGATTGGGAGAATTAATATTGTTTAAATGTCTATACTGCCCAAAGCAATCCACATATTTAATGCAATCCTTATCAAAATAGCCATGGTATTTTTAACAGAACTAAAACAAAGAATCCTAAAGTTTATATGGAGTCACAAAGATCCTGAATTGCCAAAGCAATCTTGAGAAAAACGAACGAAGCTGGAGGTATCATGCTTCCTGATTTCAGACTATAATACAAAGCTACAGTAATCAAAACAGCATGAGGCTGGCACAAAGACAGACACATAGATCAATGGAAAAAAATAGAGAGCCCAGAAATAATCCCACACACTTATGGTCAATCAATCTGTAACAAAGGAGGCAAAAATATACAATGGACAAAAGACAGTCTTTTCAATAAGTGGTGCTGGAAAAACTGGGCAGTTACATGTAAAAGAATAAAATTAGAACATTTCTTTGCACCATATACAAAAATAAACTCAAAATGTAATAAAGGCCTAAATGTAAGATATGAAACCATAAAACTTCTGAAGTGAACATAGGCAAAACACTCTGACATAAATAGTAGCAATACTTTCTTGGCTATGTATCCTAATGCAAAAGAAATAAAAGCAAAAATAAAAAAAATTGGGACCTAATTAAACTTAAAATGTTTTTCACGGCAAAGGAAATCAAAATGAAAAGGCAACCTGCTAAATGGGGGGATATATTTGAAAATGATATGACCAGTAATGGGTTAATATCCAAATTATATAAACACCTCATACAGCTCCATATCAAGCAAAAACACAGACAAACAACCTATAAAAAATGGGCAGAAGACCCATGTGTTTAGAAGACATTTTTCTAAAGAAGGAGTGCAGATGACAAACAGGCACATGAAAAGATGCTCAATATCATTAACCATCAGAGAAATGCAAATCAAAACCACAAGGAGATATCACCTCACAACTGTCAGAATAGCTATCATCAAAAAGACCACAAATAACAAATGTTGGTGAGGCTGTGGATAAAAGGGAATCCTTGTATACATTTGGTTGGAAAGTGAATTGTTGCAGTCACTATGGAAAACAGTATGAAGCCTCCTCAAAAAACAAATCCTCTCCCCTTCCCAAAATAGTTGGAATAATCCTCCCACTCATTAGCCTATGAAATGATCCAGCCCATAAAAACTACCCCATATTTCTGGGACTCTTGCCTTCTGAGATGGTCCACACTGTGTCTGTGGAGTGTGTTTCTTCCATGGCCACTATCACTTTCTGAGATTACCCCATGCCCTGGGGCCGCTCTCGCCTTTTCAGCCAGACTGCATTCTGTCTATGGAATGCATATCTCTCTAAATAAATCCACATCTTACATCCCGCCTCCCCCCCCAAAAAAAAAGATCTACAATATATCTAGCAATTCCACTTCTGGGTATATATACGATGAAAACAAAAATACTAATTTGAAAAGATACATGCACCCCAATATTCATAGCAGCATTATTTACAACAGCCAAGATAAGGAAGTAATCTAAGTGTTCATTAACAATGGGTAAAGAAGATGAGGTACATATATACAATTGAATAATACTCAGCCATAAAAATAATGAAATTCTGCCACCTACAACAATGTAGATGTTTCTAGAGAGTACTATGCTTAGTGAAATAAGTCAGACAGAAAAAGACAAATACTGTATGTTATCTCTTACATGTGGAATCCAAAATAATAAAGCAAATGAATGTATATAAAAAAAGAACATCAGACTCACAAATACAGAAAACAAATTTAGTTTTCAGTGGGGTGAGGGAATGGGGAAGGGCAAGACAGTGGTATGGGATTAAGAGGTACAAACTACTATGTATAAAATAGGTAAGAAACAAGGATATATTGTACAGCACAGGGAGATATAGCCATTATTTTGTAATAGGTTTAAATGAAGTATAATCAATAAAAGTATTGAATCACTGTTTTTACACCTGAAACTAATATAGTAATGTAAATCAACTATACTTCAATTAAAAACACTCATAAAAGTATAAAAAATCAACATTGTGAAAATTTATCAATGTTTTCAAAACATACATGCACTAAATCAAATTAAGGTATAAACTGGGAAACTGTTTTTACCATAAAGCACAGGAAAAAGGGCTTCCCTGGTGGCACAGTGGTTGAGAGTCCGCCTGCTGATGCAGGGGACACGGGTTCGTGCCCCGGTCTGGGAGGAGCCCGTGTGCCGTGGAGTGGCTGGGCCCGTGAGCCATGGCTGCTGCACCTGCGTGTCCGGAGCCTGTGCTTTGCAACGGGAGAGGCCACAACCGTGAGAGGCCTACGTACCGAAAAAAAAAAAAAAAAAAAAAAGCACAGGAAAATGGTTGATATCCTTAATATATAGACTTCTTACAAACAAGTCAGAAAAATATTAACTGTTAAATTGTAAAGAGAAGTTACAGGAAATAAAGAGAAAATAGACAATAAATATGTGGAAATATATGAACAAAATAATATTACATTAAATCCAACTTAAAAGAGCAAGATACGATTTCCTCTTAGAAACCAGCAATTATGAAAGAAGATAACATTTATGTTGCATTGACTCAGGGATAGGGAAATGGATACTCTTCATATGAGACCATAAGCTAGTACACCTGTGAGACAGTTATCAAAATGTTTCGATAGTCTTAAAACATACATAAATATCTACCTATAGAGTATTGGTTAAATAATTTATTCTAGATAAAATGGAATACTGTGCACCAAGTTTCCATATGTATTTTTTATTAAAAAATGGAACTTGTGAAACTGTATTATACTATTGTCCAACTTTTATTAAAAAAACAAAAAGTTGTGTGTATATTTGTGCATATTAATGGTGTATATAACTGTCATTTTCACTGCTTTGCTGCACCTCCTCATCATAAATCAAATGCCCAATTATGTGTGAGTATTTCAATGGAATCTGTTTCATTCCATTGCCAGATTACTCTATTCTTATGTCAATATTACACAATTTTAATTATTAAAGCTTTATAATAGGCCTTGATATCTGGTAGCATAAAATTTCCAAGTGTGGTGTTTTTTAGGCAAGTCTTGACTATTCTTTCCTTTTTCATTTCTATTTAAAATTTGAACCAGCTTGTCAACTTTGACAAGAAAACTAAGATTATTTTTTTGTCATTGAATGGAATAATTTGTAGAATATATTATTACTACAATGCAGTTAAACTACAAATGCATGACAAAAAGATAGCTAGAAAAAAACCACAGATGCCTGAAAATTAGATGATGTGCTTCAGAATGATTAATTCGTCAAAGAACATAAGCAAAAATCAGAAAATATTTTGAAACAAAAGATTAAAATGTGTCATAATAAAACATGTACAGCTAGCATTTCTTAAATGCATAGACTACAAAAGTAGAAAGGGTAAAAAATTAATGATGAAAAACCTGAAAAAGCTGGGAAAAGAACAAGTCAAGATTATGCGGGCTTCCCTGGTGGCACAGTGGTTGAGAGTCCACCTGCCAATGCAGGGGACACGGGCTTGTGCCCCCAGTCTGGGAAGATCCCACATGCCGTGGAGCAGCTAGGCCCGTGAGCCATGGCCACTGAGCCTGTGCATCCGGAGCCTGTGCGTCTGGAGCCTGTGCTCTGCAATGGGAGAGGCCACAAGAGTGACAGGCCCTCGTACCGCAAAAAACAAAAAACAAAAAACAAAAACTATGCATATGTGAAAAGACAATTATATAATTGAATGTACAGGATAAAAATATTTTAACATATTCTAATTTTCATATAAGATAATTAGAAAACCATAACCAAAGCCTTATGAGTGCTTATTTCTATGTAGTGAAATAAATTTTCTGTATTTTTAAAATAAAAATGCATTCCTTTAGTAATAAAATATATTTTAGATAAATGTAATCTTGTAGAATGATACCCAATTCAAGTTTATATGTTTGTGTGTTAAGCATACAACATAAATCATATATGTTAAAACATAAAATGGTAGAGAGTATAGTATAATGACTACTATGGACTGATTACCTAGCATAAATACTAATCAATTAATGACCAATCTTAGATTATCTATATCTCAGTTGTTAGTCTGTAGATTATTACATCTATAAAACAATTAAAGCAAATCTTCAAGATATCTAATCTGTAAATAGTTCAGTGTGAATATCTTACAGGTAAGAAAATAAAATCTCTCCTTGAAGATACATTCCATGATAATAAAAATTATATCTCTATTTGGAGAGAGAATGGGCAGATTTGCAGGTAATCCTTACATAAGATTAGAGTCTCCTAAATTAGATCAGAGTCTCTCCTCTTGTGATGTACCCCAATGCATGTTCAGGTACCATCTGACCCTCACTGAGTCGCCCTGAGGGATTGATATCTCAGGGAAC
This sequence comes from Leucopleurus acutus, assembly GCF_964270905.1. Classification (NCBI taxonomy): domain Eukaryota; kingdom Metazoa; phylum Chordata; class Mammalia; order Artiodactyla; family Delphinidae; genus Leucopleurus; species Leucopleurus acutus. Next base: position 67,050,275 of record NC_139148.1, read on the forward strand.
TGCTTTTATAATGTAGCTCTGATTGCCGCTTTTGTTGTGAATAATAAACTGGCTTTGTCTCCAAAAAGAATTAATTAAATAAAATATAAGTACAAGACCATGATCACTACTAAAAGTTAACAATATTTTCTTAACATCAAAATCAGTGTTCAAATTTATTTGATTGTTTTATAATTTGGGTGGTTTATTTATACAAATTAAGAGCCTAATGAAGCTCATAGATTTAAATTGGTTGATCTTAAATGTCTATATATTCTGCCTCCAATTTTTTCCTTGCAATTTATTTAATGATGAAATCAGGTCATTTGAAGTGTAGATGTTTTTCTAATCTGGATTTTAATTATTTTATCCCCATGAAGTCTAAAATGTTTCTATGTTTTAGGGCTCTTCAGAGAAATAGAACATATATAAACAGAATATATATATATATATATAAACATAGAGTATATAACTTTAAAATGTTGTAAAGTTACCACAAAAAAATAAGATAACAAAACTACTTGGTGGGAATGTGAATTGGTACAACCACTATGGAGAACAGTATGGAGGTTCCTTAAAAAAAACTACAAATAGAACTACAATATGTCTCAGCATTCCCACTACTGGGCATATACCCTGAGAAAGCCATAATTCAAAAAGAGTCATGTACCAAAATATTCATTGCAGCTCTATTTACAATAGCCATGAGATGGAAACAACCTAAGTGTCCATCATCAGATGAATGGATAAAGAAGATGTGGCATATATATACAATGGAATATTACTCAGCCATAGAAAGAAATGAAATTGAGCTATTTGTAATGAGGTGGATAGACCTGGAGTCTGCCAAACAGAGTGAAGTAAGTCAGAAAGAGAAAGACAAATACCATATTCTAACACATATATATGGGATTTAAGAAAAAAATGTCATGAAGAACCTAGGGGTAAGACAGGAATAAAGACACAGACCTACTAGAGAATGGACTTGAGGATATGAGAAGGGGGAATGGTGAGCTGTGACAAAGCGAGAGAGTGGCATGGACATATATACACTACCAAACGTAAAATAGATAGCTAGTGGGAAGCAGCCGCATAGCACAGGGTGATCAGCTCGGTGCTTTGTGACCACCTAGAGGGGTGGGATAGGGAGGGTGGGAGGGAGAGAGATGCAAGAGGGAAGAGATATGGGAACATATGTATATGTATAACTGATTCACTTTGTTATAAAGCAGAAACTAACACACCATTGTAAAGCAATTATACTCCAATAAAGATGTAAAAAAAAAGATAACAAAATTACTTAAAATAAGTATAAGGGATTAGTTTCTGTGATTATGGAAACTGGGACATCCCACCATGGACATCACACATATATTTATAACAAAATATGGAGAAAATAAGCATGACAATAACAGCCTCAATTTTTGTAATTGATCATGTGGTCATAGTTGGTACTCATAATTATCTTATTCCACTGCTCACTCTGTATTCCTTTTGCCTTCAGCAGACACTTCAGCTGGTAATGGTTCTTTAGTGGGGTGACCCAAACCCTTATTCCTCAAGGATCTGGGCCATTAGTAGTCCTGCCTAGATTGAGTTGTTATATTTTTCTATTGATTTTAATCACAAAGAAATGGTAACACTAAGAGAAGCCCTAAGGAATATTCTATATTCCAGACATACTCTTCCTTACCTCCATTGTGGTGTAGTAGTCTAATTTCCCCTTGGTAGTCAGGGTCAATAACCCAAGCTAGAACAGTAACTTCCATTTTTGCATGTTGACTCAGAGACATGAGGAGCCCAAAATGACCAGGTGCTAGCTTTCCAGTTGAGTGGAATCGTGGTTGTGTATCCTGGTAGAAGATTTCCTCCCTCTGGAACAGAGGCCAACAGAGCATAAAGTTGCAGCAACAAAAATTTTGCTAATGGGTTCCTAGAGAGAATAATAAGTGATGCCATTTCCACTACTTGATTTCTGGCTATGGGAGAAACAGCACCATAATATTGGACACTGATTCAGGGCATGTGCAGCCTTCTGGAGAACTCCATCCCAGCCCTGCAAGGTATTGCCACCTAACTGGTTGTGTAACTGAATCTTAAAAAGTCAGTCCACTGTTCTTTTAAGCCAGATGCTTCAGAATGGAAGGAAACATGGTTAAGATCAGTGAATTCAATGAGCATGGGTCCATTGTCATACTTTATTATTATTATTTTTTGCTGTGAAGTTTTTCTTTTTTTCTTTCTTTCCTTCTTTCTTTCTTTCTTTCTTTCTTTCTTTCTTTCTTCCTTCCTTCTTTCCTTCCTTCCTTCCTTCTTCCTTCCTTCCTTCCTTCCTTCCTTCCTTCCTTCCTTCCTTCCTTCCTTTCTTTCTTTCTTTCTTTCTTTTGAAATGAGTTTCTTTATTGGAAGCAATGCTGTATTTTCCTGAATCCTTCAATTTCTTGATGGTGGTACTAATCTCTGCAATCCCTTCAGGAAAGCAATATTGCTATTTGTTTACTATTTTCCTAGGTAGAAGTAGTTTTAGTGACTTCCACTTGGCCTTTCCACCATAGTGGTCCTCACCCCACAGGTCAGGAAGCCAATGTGGGAGATTCTGTAAGCTTCTTAAGTATATCTATTCTAAATAGACATTTGGAAATGGGAAAATAACCATAGGGATGTTTTTTGGAAACACTGTACCCACTGTGAGATGTACTAAGCTAAAATTCCACCAATTATTTCCATAAGCCCTTAGTTTGTTTGGTGAACCCCAATGACATTTTGAGTCTCCTGGAATTAGTATCAATTCAATGCCACTGTTCTCAGTAGTCCTCAAGAGTTCTGATTATTTCCTTTTCTCCAATGCACAGTTACTTTGGTAAAGGGCCATAGGTTCCTTTGATGAAGGTTGGGAGAAATATTAGCAGTATTAATTTCTGAAATTGTACTGGAGTCCTTCCTCAAGGGGACCCAGCCTCCCATTATTTCAATGGGTTCTGGGTCTGTAAATTATTTCAAACCTGGGAATTGACTGAGAGACAATGACTCTCTGTTTTTATAAATCATATTTTTCTCATTTGACCTTTAACTTTTCTGCTTATTCAGATAAGGTAAGAATTTAGTAGACTTATTATCTATTTCACTTCTAGGAGCACCATGATCAACTAACCAACACCTTATGACTGTGTGAGTCAGACTATTCTTATTACTGCTTTGACTCTGCTGTTCATTATGCTAACCATGCTCATTTTGCCTAAGGTAGGATTTAATGGTATCACTTGGCCCCTGTCCCCCTAAATCTAATTACTCCCATTGCATTTAGTTTTCTAAACTCAGTAGTGGCAGTTCCCACTGTAAGCTCTTTTCTACAGAGAAGAGTGATCACAGAGCTCTTCAAGGATGTCAGGGCTCCTCTCACAAATTTATTTCTTACATTATTGGTGAAAAGTATATATTCTGGACTCTTGCAGAGTGGGTGAGTAGGTCTTAAATGATAAATTCACTTTAACATTCCATTCTTCCTAAGCCTCTGAATCCCTTTCTCTACATTAAATTAAGACAGGTCTGCCATTTCTAATTCACTCACTGTGGAACACCTTTTGTTCCATGTTTCAGACAACTGACCTAACTGGTAAGGCCCATTCTAACTCCCCAAGCTGCAACATTAAATTCACAATCTCTTCTTGTGAGCTCTTATCAAGTAAGCCTAATGCAACTTTATGTTTTTTCCACCATTATACCACATCCTTAGCATCCATTCCCATACATGTTCCCTGGATTTTTGTCTGTATAAACTAGAAAACTCAAGTAGCTCTTTTAGAATGTAGTGCATCTACTCATGGGTCATGAAGAGACCCATCTTTTGGACCCAGTTGTGACTGGAGTCTAGTTATAGGTCTAGAAGAAAAGAGGGATGGTGGGAATGGGTTCTGAAAAGCATTAGCGTTATTTTGCATGACAGCTACCTCAAAGAAGGCCAAATGGAGGATGAAGAGGATACTTCTGTATGGGTTGGAAAGCCACATTTGCTGGGGCAGGGAGGTCATTTCCACTAGCAAATAAGTCTCATTATAATTTGGGAGTTCAGTGTCCCCAGGTTCATCAAGAATTTCCTATATATCCCCATCCCAACTTATAAGATCCCATTCTCTCCCAATCAATATTCTTACTTTAAGAGTAGATGCTCTGTGAGGCTGAGAGTTCAACTTGCATTGTAATTTAGCTAGTCACAGTATAAAATTCTGTATTTGATTTTCATCAATCTCAGCCCTGCAGCTACAAGAAATAGGGCACACATAGAAGACTTCAGGTCATTTATACATTATTTGAGCTGGAAATTCAAACTTCTGAGTTCATTTTTTCATCACTTTGTCCAATAGCAGTAAATGCAATAAGCCAACTTCATTTATATTCATTGATTTTCAAAAAATATTTTAAATATCATATATACACAATCACCCAGATCCTTGCTTCTAATAAGTGGTTGATTGGGAATACACAATGCAGATATTTTGCATATATCTATTAGCAGTTCATATCATGAACTATCAGTGGTGTTTTTACTACAGGAAATAAACTTATTAGCATCATTCAATCTAATCATATTAGAGAGCCAATTACAAAAACCCCAGAACAAATTTAGAAAACTCATTCTTAAATCTGTGTTTCCTTAAAACCACTCTCCATACCAAAATTTATATTAGTTAGGGTTCTAAAGATTCAGAGAAGCAATACCAAAAAAAGTGATAATTATTATAAGAAATTGGTTCATGTAATAATGGAAACTAAGAAGTCCCACAGTCTGTCATCAGTAAGCTGGAGGCCCAGAAAGCTGGTGTAGTTTCAGTCTGTGTCCAAAGGCTTGAGAACCAGGGGAGTTGATGGTGTATTTCCCAGCCAAGTGGAAGAGAAGACTGATGTGCTAGTACAAGTTATAAAGTAGATAGTGAAGTCGTCCTTTCTCCACCTTTTTTTTTTCTCTCCAGGCCCTGAACAGATTGGATGATGCCCTTTCACATTGTAGAGGACAATCTGCTTTACTCAATCTACCAGTTCAAATGCAAATCTTATCTGGAAATTTCCTCACAGACACACCCCAAAATAATCTTTAGCTATTATCTGGGCACCCTGTGGCCCAATCAAGTTGACATATAAAGTTAATCGTTACATCTGTCTTCTTTATTAGCTATGAATTTACAGTTAGATCTAAGGCTTAATAAGATTTGGCAACAATGTTTAATAGATAGAGATATGTCTTACCAGAGATTTTGAGACATTTCTGGAAGACAGAAAAAAGTAATCATTGGATTTATGGGAAAATCAGAGCAGACAAAGCATAGCCTAAGTCATAGTCAGGAGAATGCTACTGGAGAGTGAACAAAAATTCTCATTTGAAATGAAGACCTATCATCCAATTACTAATATAGTTGGATCACAACCTTCACCCTCAAAAATGAAAATAAAGCAAAAAGTAATAAACATTAAAATGTAGTAGCATTAATATAAATGGTGAAATACTTTATTATCCACAAGAGGATATAAATTAGGCATATAACTTCCAAACTGCTATACTAAAGCAATGAGAACAAGAAAAAATTTATCAGTATAACAAAAGCCAGGATACAAACAGAGATAATTTATTGTAGGTAGAAAAACAAAATGAAATGGCCAGCATAATCACAATAAATGTTAGTTGGTTAAATTATTTGTTCATGTGACATAAATTTGAAGAATCACTAGGGAAAAATAATCCATTTTAAACTTCCTATAAGAGATACCCCTAAACCAAAGACATGAATAAGGAAAAATAAAAGTATAAACTTAGATCTCTCAGGCAAATGGTAAGAGAAGAAATATATATATAACAAAATATACCACATACATATATAATTCAGGAAGAAAATTAGTCAATGAACAAATAAAGATATTTTATACAGATTTTTTAAAGTACCAAAAAAGTATACATGTCTCTTAGTTAAGTCACAAAAGACCATCATTTCTGCCATAACAAACAAGAAAGTAAACAGATAACTGAAAAAAAGTAATTTTTAACACTTTAAAAGTCTGTGCATACACAAATGTCTACAGATCTAAATTGCATAAATGAAATAACCCTTCACAGGTGAGCAGATTTGTGATGACTGGGGACATTTGCTTAACTCTTGCATGGAAGTTGCAAAATCAAGACTCTCATAAATAGAAGGATTCTTCTATGGTAGGGAAATTTGAAAAGCTTTTAGACATTGTGTAGGCTTTTGTGATATATTGGAATTGGTAGCAGGACCAAATGCTAAGTAATTCTCCTCACTTGCCCACTGATTTTCCATACAGCATTTTAATGAGTACAGAGCCACAGTAATAGTACTGGCAGATAGCATAGGGACTGGAGGCTGAGATCTCAGCTAAAAAAGAGACTGATCTCAAAATCTTATGGTGCTTATATTACAAAGTTGTGCTGGAGAGAAAGTTCTGCTGAAATCCAGACTTGACCAGTTCAATTACTGATTAGATAAATGTGATTAGCTTATCATCTTATTTGCAGAACAGAAGAGTATACCCTCAATAGGTAAATTTAATATTTAGTTCAGGCTCTAAGTGCTCATTTAAATGAAGTTACCAGTACAATAATATCAAATAAATGTTTTAAATATGAGAAACACAGAAATCAACCAGACATTGCTGGGAGAAATTAAATAACATGTTAATAAATGGAGAGATACATTATGGCCATGGACTGGATGATTGATAACTATTAAGATGCTCATTCTCCACAAAATGATCTATAAATTTAACACAATTCCAGTCAGTATCCTAGCAGACTTGTTTTTGTAGAAATTGATGATCTGATATTACATTTTATATAGATATGTAAAGAACATAGATAGAAAAAAGGTTGAAAAGGAAAAACAATATTGGACCATGACCTTACACTAGCTGATTTCCATATTTACTTTAAAACTACAATAGGTACAGTCACAGAAATAGACAAGAAGATATATGGAATCAAATAGATAGTCCATTAATAGTTCCTCACATATACAGTAACAATTTTTTACAAATGAGTCAAGATATTTCAAAGGTGGAAATGGACATATTTTAAAAAAATGGTTTGGAAAAATTGAGCACTCATAGGCAAGAAGAAAAATGAATTGACATAAACCTCACATCTTACACAAAACTTAATTAAAACTTAGTCATAAATCTGAGTGTAAAACACAAAATTATAACTACAAAACTTCTAGAGGAGGACCTTGAAGATGGAGGAAGAGTAAGACACGGAGATCACCTTCCTCCCCACAGATACACCTGAAATACATTTACACGTGGAACAACTCCTACAGAACACCTACTGAAGGCTGGCAGAAGACCTCAGACCTCTCAAAAGGCAAGAAACTCCCCCACGTACCTGGGTAGGGCAAAAGAAAAAACAGCGACAAAAGAATAGGGACGGGACCTGCACCAGTGGGAGGGAGCTGTGAAGGAGGAAAAGTTTCCACACACTAGGAAGCCTTTTCGCGGACGGAGACCGTGGGAGGCAGCGTGGGCAGAGCAACAGGGGTGCAGAGGGCAAAGCAGGGAGATTCCCGCACAGAGGATCGGTGCCGACCGGCACTCACCAGCCCAAGAGGCTTGTCTGCTCACCCGCAGACCCACGGCTAAAAGCGCGGACCCCAGGGACGGGCAGGAGATGCTAAGGCTGCTGCTGCCACCACCAAGGGGCCTGTGTGCGAGCACAGGTCACTAACCACACCCCTCTTCCGCGGAGCCTGTGCAGCCCGCCATTGCCAGGTTCCCGGGATCCAGGGACAAATTCCCCAGGAGAAGGCACGGCAGGTCTCAGGCTGGTGCAATTTCACGCTGGCCTCTGCTGCCACAGGACCGCCCTGCACGCAGTGCCCCTCCCTCCTCCCGGCCTGAGTACACCAGAGACCCCGAATAAGCGGCTCCTTTAACCCCGTCCTGTCTGAGCAAAAAACAGACGCCCTCCAGCAACCTACACACAGAGGCAGGACCAAATCCAAAGCTGAGCCACTGTGAGCTGTGAGAACAAAGGAGAGAAAGGGAAATCTCTCCCAGCAGCCTCAGAAACAGTAGATTAAAGCTCCACAATCAGGGAGAAGGCGGAAGATGGCGGAAGAGTAAGACGCGGGGATCACCTTCCTCCCCACAGATACACCAGAAATACATATACACGTGGAACAACTCCTACAGAACACCTACTGAAGGCTGGCAGAAGACCTCAGACCTCCCAAAAGGCAAGAAACTCCCCACGTACATGGGTAGGGCAAAAGAAAAAACAGAGACAAAAGAATAGGGACGGCACCTGCACCAGTGGGAGGGAGCTGTGAAGGAGGAAAAGTTTCCACACACTAGGAAGCCCCTTCGCGGGCGGAGACTGCGGGAGGCGGAGGGGGGAGCTTCGAAGCTGCGGAGGACTGCACAGCAACGGGTGCGGAGGGCAAAGCGGGGAGATTCCCGCACAGAGGATCGGTGCCGACCGGCACTCACCAGCCCGAGAGGCTTGTCTGCTCACCCGCCGGGGCGGGCGGGGCTGCGAGCTGAGGCCGGAGCGCAGGGAGAGGACTGGGGTTGGCGGCTTGAACATAGCCTGAAGGGGTTAGTGCACCACAGCTAGCCGGGAGGGAGTCCGGGGAAAACCCTGCACCTGCCAAAGAGGCAGGAGACTTTTCCTTCCCTCTTTGTTTCCTGGGGCGTGAGGAGAGGGGTTTAAGAACGCTGCTTAAAGGAACTCCAGAGACGGGCGCGAGCCGCGGCTAAAAGCGCGAACCCCAGAGACGGGCGCGAGCCGCAGCTGAAAGCGCGGACCCCAGAGACGGGCGCGAGCCGCAGCTGAAAGCACGGACCCCAGAGACGGGCGCGAGCCGCGGCTGAAAGCGCGGAATCCAGAGACGGGCGCGAGCCGCGGCTGAAAGCGCGGAATCCAGAGACGGGCGCAAGCCGCGGCTAAAAGCGCGGACCCCAGAGGCGGGCGGGAGACGTTAAGGCTGCTGCTGCCGCCATCGAGGGGCCTGTGTGCGAGCACAGGTCACTCTCCACACCCCTCTTCCGCGGAGCCTGTGCAGCCCGCCACTGCCAGGTTCCCGGGATCCAGGGACAACTTCCCCGGGACAGCGCACAGCGCGCCTCAGGCTGGTGCAAAGTCACGCCGGCCTTTGCCACCGCAGGCCCGCCCCGCACTCTGTGCCCCTCCATCCCCGCCGGCCTGAGTGCGCCAGAGCCCCCAATCAGCGGCTCTTTTAACCCCATCCTGTCTGAGCAAAAAACAGACGCCCTCCAGCGATCTACACGCAGTGGCAGGGCCAAATCCAAAGCTGAGCCCTGGGAGCTGTGAGAACAAAGAAGAGAAAGGGAAATCTCTCCCAGCAGCCTCAGAAGCAACGGATTAAAGCTCCACAATCAACTTGATGTACCCTGCATCTATGGAATACCTGAATAGACAACCAATCATCCCAAATTAAGGAAGTGGACTTTAGGAGCAAGATCTATGATTTTTTCCCCTTTCCTCTTTTTGTGAATGTGTATGTGTATGCTTCTGTGTGAGATCTTGTCTGTATAGTCTTGCTTCCACCATTTGTCCTAGGGTTCTATCCGTCCATGTTTTTTTTTAAATTTTTTTTCTTAATAATTAATTTTAATAACAATATTATACTTTACCTTCGTTCTTTCTTTCTTTCTTTCCGTCCTTCCTTCCCTCCTTTAGACAACGAATCATCCCAAATTGAGGAGGTGGTCTCTGACAGCAAGATTTAGGATTTTTCCCCATTTACCTCTTTTAGTGAGGGTGTATGTGTATGCTTCTGTGTAAGATTTTGTCTGTATAGCTTTGCTGCCAACATTTGTCCTAAGGTTCTTTCCGTCCCTTTTTTTTTTTCTAAATAAGAATTTTTTAATTCAATAACTTTATTATACTTTATTTTATTTTTATTGTATCTTCTTTCTTTCTGTCTTTTTTCCTTCTTTCCCTCCTTCCTTCCTTCCTCCCTCCCTCCCTCCCTCCTTTCTTTCCTTCTTGCCTTCTTTCCTTCTTTGCTTCTTTCTTTCTTCCTTCCTTCCTACCCTCCTTTCCTTCTTTCTTTCCTCATACTTCTACTAATTCCCTCTACTTTTTCTCCCTTTTATCCTGAGCCGTGTGGATGAAAAGCTTTTGGTGCTCCAGCCAGGAGGCAGGGCTCTGCCTCTGAGGTAGGAGAGCCAACTTCAGGACACTGATCAACAAGAGACCTCCCAGCTCCACATAATATCAAACGGCGAAAATCTCCCAGAGACCTCCATCTTAACAACAGCACCCAGCTTCACTCAACGACCAGCAAGCCACAGTGCTGGAAAACCTATGCCAAACAACTAGCAAAACAGGAACACAACCTCACCCATTAGCAGAGAGGCTGCCTAAAATCATAATAAGGCCACAGACACCCCCAAACACACCACCAGACGTGAACCTGCCCACTAGAGAGACAAGATCCAGCCTCATCCACCACAACACAGGCACTAGTCCCCTCCACCAGGAAGCCTACACAACCCACTGAACCAACCTTAGCCACTGGAGACAGACATCAAAAACAGGAGGAACTACGAACCTGCAGCCTGCAAAAAGGAGACCCCAAACACAGTAAGATAAGCAAAATGAGAAGACAGAAAAACACACAGCAGATAAAGGAGCAAGATAAAAATGCACCAGACCTAACAAATGAAGAGGAAATAGGCAGTCTACCTGAAAGAGAATTCAGAATAATGATAGTAAGGTTGATCCGAAATCTTGGAGATAGAATGGACAATAGATTGCACAAAATGCAAGAATCAGTTAACAAGGACCTAGAAGAACTAAAGATGAAACAAGCAACGATGAACAACACAATAAATGAAATTAAAAGTACTCTAGATGGGATCAATAGCAGAATAACTGAGGCAGAAGAACGGATAAGTGACCTGGAAGATAAAATAGTGGAAATAACTACTGCAGAGCAGAATAAAGAAAAAAGAATGAAAAGAACTGAGGACAGTCTCAGAGACCTCTGGGACAACATTAAACGCAGCAACATTCGAATTATAGGGGTTCCAGAAGAAGAAGAGAAAAAGAAAGGGACTGAGAAAATATTTGAAGAGATTATAGTTGAAAACTTCCCTAACATGGGAAAGGAAATAGTTAATCAAGTCCAGGAAGCACAGAGAGTCCCATACAAGATAAATACAAGGAGAAATACGCCAAGACACATATTAATCAAACTGTCAAAAATTAAATACAAAGAAAGCATATTAAAAGCAGCAAGGGAAAAACAACAAATAACACATAAGGGAATCCCCATAAGGTTAACAGCTGATCTCTCAGCAGAAACCCTACAAGCCAGAAGGGAGTGGCAGGACATACTGAAAGTGATGAAGGAGAAAAACATGCAGCCAAGACTACTCTACCCAGCAAGGATCTCATTCAGATTTGATGGAGAAATTAAAACCTTTACAGACAAGCAAAAGCTGAGAGAGTTCAGCACCACCAAACCAGCTTTACAACAAATGCTAAAGGATCTTTTCTAGGCAAGAAACACAAGAGAAGGAAAAGACCTATAATAACGAACCCAAAACAATTTAGAAAATGGGAATAGGAACATACATATCGATAATTACCTTAAATGTAAATGGACTAAATGCTCCCACCAAAAGACACAGATTAGCTGAATGGATACAAAAACAAGACCCTTATATATGCTGTCTACAAGAGACCCACTTCAGACCTAGAGACACATACAGACTGAAAGTAAGGGGATGGAAAAAGATATTCCATGCAAATGGAAGCCAAAAGAAAGCTGGAGTAGCAATTCTCATATCAGACAAAATAGACTTTAAAATAAGGACTATTAAAAGAGACAAAGAAGGACACTACATAATGATCAAGGGATCGATCCAAGAAGAAGATATAACAATTGTAAATATTTATGCACCCAACATAGGAGCACCTCAATACATAAGGCAAATACTAACAGCCATAAAAGGGGAAATCGACAGTAACACATTCATAGTAGGGGACTTAAACACCCCACTTTCACCCATGGACAGATCATCCAAAATGAAAATAAATAAGGAAACACAAGCTTTAAATGATACATTAAACAAGATGCACTTAATTGATATTTATAGGACACTCCATCCAAAAACAACAGAATACACATTTTTCTCAAGTGCTCATGGAACATTCTCCAGGATAGATCATATCTTAGGTCACAAATCAAGCCTTGGTAAATTTAAGAAAATTGAAATTGTATCAAGTATCTTTTCTGACCACAACGCCATGAGACTAGATATCAATTACAGGAAAAGATCTGTAAAAAATACAAACACATGGAGGCTAAACAATACACTACTTAATAATGAAGTGATCACTGAAGAAATCAAAGAGGAAATCAAAAAATACCTAGAAACAAATGACAATGGAGACACAACGACCCAAAACCTGTGGGATGCAGCGAAAGCAGTTCTAAGGGGGAAGTTTATAGCAATACAAGCCCACCTTAAGAAGCAGGAAACATCTCGAATAAACAACCTAACCTTGCACCTCAAGCAATTAGAGAAAGAAGAACAAAAAAACCCCAAAGCTAGCAGAAGGAAAGAAATCATAAAAATCAGATCAGAAATAAATGAAAAAGAAATGAAGGAAACAATAGCAAAGATCAATAAAACTAAAAGCTGGTTCTTTGAGAAGATAAACAAAATAGATAAACCACTAGCCAGACTCATCAAGAAAAAAAGGGAGAAGACTCAAATCAATAGAATTAGAAATGAAAAAGGAGAGGTAACAACTGACACTGCAGAGATAAAAGAGATCATGAGAGATTACTACAAGCAACTCTATGCCAATAAAATGGACAATCTGGAAGAAATGGACAAATTCTTAGAAATGCACAACCTGCCAAGACTGAATCAGGAAGAAATAGAAAATATGAACAGACCAATCACAAGCACTGAAATTGAAACTGTGATTAAAAACCTTCCAACAAAGAAAAGTCCAGGACCAGATGGCTTTACAGGCGAATTCTATCAAACATTTAGAGAAGAGCTAACACCTATCCTTCTCAAACTCTTCCAAAATATAGCAGAGGGAGGACCACTCCCAAACTCCTTCTACGAGGCCACCATCACCTTGATACCAAAACCAGACAAGGATGTCACAAAGAAAGAAAACTACAGGCCAATATCACTGATGAACATAGATGCAAAAATCCTCAACAAAATGCTAGCAAACAGAATCCAACAGCACATTAAAAGGATCATACACCATGATCAAGTGGGGTTTATTCCAGGAATGCAAGGATTCTTCAATATACGTAAATCTATCAATGTGATAAACCATATTAACAAATTGAAGGAGAAAAACCATATGATCATCTCAATAGATGCAGAGAAAGCTTTTGACAAAATTCAACACCCATTTATGATAAAAACCCTGCAGAAAGTAGGCATAGAGGGAACTTTCCTCAACATAATAAAGGCCATATATGACAAGCCCACAGCAAACATCATCCTCAATGGTGAAAAACTGAAAGCATTTCCACTAAGATCAGGAACAAGACAAGGTTGCCCACTCTCACCACTATTATTCAACATTGTTTTGGAAGTTTTAGCCAGAGCAATCAGAGAAGAAAAGGAAATAAAAGGAATCCAAATGGGAAAAGAAGAATTAAAGCTGTCACTGTTTGCAGATGACATGATACTATACATAGAGAATCCTAAAGATGCTACCAGAAAACTACTAGAGCTAATCAATGAATTTGGTAAAGTAGCAGGATACAAAGTTAATGCACAGAAATCTCTGGTATTCCTATATACTAATGATGAAAAATCTGAAAGTGAAATCAAGAAAACACTCCCATTTACCATTGCAACAAAAAGAATAAAATATCTAGGAATAAACCTACCTAAGGAGACAAAAGACCTGTATGCAGAAAATTATAAGACACTGATGAAAGAAATTAAAGATGATACAAATAGATGGAGAGATATACCATGTTCTTGGATTGGAAGAATCAACATTGTGAAAATGACTCTACTACCCAAAGCAATCTATAGATTCAATGCAATCCCTATCAAACTACCACTGGCATTTTTCACAGAACTAGAACAAAAAATTTCACAATTTGTATGGAAACACAAAAGACCCCGAATAGCCAAAGCAATCTTGAGAACGAAAGAAGGAACTGGAGGAATCAGGCTCCCTGACTTCAGACTATACTACAAAGCTACAGTTATCAAGACGATATGGTACTGGCACAAAAACAGAAAGACAGATCAATGGAACAGGATAGAAAGCCCAGAGATAAACCCATGCACATATGGACACCTTATCTTTGATAAAGGTGGCAGTAATGTACAACGGAGAAAGGACAGCCTCTTCAATAAGTGGTGCTGGGAAAACTGGACAGGTACATGTAAAAGTATGAGATTAGATCACTCCCTAACACCATACACAAAAATAAGCTCAAAATGGATTAAAGACCTAAATGTAAGGCCAGAAACTATCAACCTCTTAGAGGAAAACATAGGCAGAACACTCTATGACATAAATCACAGCAAGATCCTTTCTGACCCACCTCCTAGAGTAATGGAAATAAAAACAAAAATAAACAAATGGGACCTAATGAAACTTCAAAGCTTTTGCACAGCAAAGGAAACCATAAACAGGACCAAAAGACAACCCTCAGAATGGGAGAAAATATTTGCAAATGAAGCAACCAACAAAGGATTAATCTCCAAAATTTACAAGCAGCTCATGCAGCTCAATAACAAGAAAACAAACAACCCAATCCAAAAATGGGCAGAAGACCTAAATAGACATTTCTCCAAAGAAGATATACAGACTGCCAACAAACACATGAAAGAATGCTCAACATCATTAATCATTAGAGAAATGCAAATCAAAACTACAATGAGATATCATCTCACACCAGTCAGAATGGCCATCATCAAAAAATCTAGAAACAATAAATGCTGGAGAGGGTGTGGAGAAAAGGGAACACTCTTGCACTGCTGGTGGGAATGTGAATTGGTTCAGCCACTATGGAGAACAGTATGGAGGTCCCTCAGAAAACTACAAATAGAACTACCATATGACCCAGCAATCCCACTACTGGGCATATGCCCTGAGAAAACCAAGTCCAAAAAGAGTCATGTACCAAAATATTCATTGCAGCTCTATTTACAATAGCCCGGAGATGGAAACAACCTAAGTGCCCGTCATCGGATGAATGGATAAAGAAGATGTGGCACATATATACAATGGAATATTACTCAGCCATAAAAAGAAACGAAATTGAGCTATTTGTAATGAGGTGGATAGACCTAGAGTCTGTCATACAGAGTGGAGTAAGTCAGAAAGAAAAAGACAAATACCGTATGCTAACACATATATATGGAATTTAAGAAAAAAAATGTCATGAAGAACCTAGGGGTAAAGCAGGAATAAAGACACAGACCTCCTAGAGAACAGACTTGAGGTTATGGGGAGGGGGAAGGGTGAGCTGTGACAGGGCGAGAGAGAGTCATGGGCATATACACACTAACAAACGTAGTAAGGTAGATAGCTAGTGGGAAGCAGCCACATGGCACAGGGATATTGGCTCGGTGCTTTGTGACAGCCTGGAGGGGTGGGATAGGGAGGGTGGGAGGGAGGGAGACGCAACAGGGAAGACATATGGGAACATATGTTTATGTATGACTGATTCACTTTGTTATAAAGCAGAAACTAACACACCATTGTAAAGCAATTATACCCCAATAAAGATGTTAAAAAAAAAAAAAAAGCTCCACAATCAACTTGATTTACCCTGCATCTGTGGAATACATGAATAGACAACGAGTCATCCCAAATTGAGGAGGTGGGCTTCGAGAGCAAGATCTATGATTTTTTCCCCTTTTCCTCTTTTTGTGAATGTGTATGTGTATGCTTCTGTGTGAGATCTTGTCTGTATGGTTTTGCTTCCACCATTTGTCCTAGGGTTCTATCTGTCCATGTTTTTTTTTTTTTTACTTTTTTCCTTAATAATTAATTTTAATAACTTTATTATACTTTACCTTCGTTCCTTCTTTCTTTCTTTCTTTCCTTCCTTCCTTCCCTCCTTTAGACAACGAATCATCCCAAATTGAGGAGGTGGTCTCTGAGAGCAAGTTTTATGATTTTTTCCCCTTTACCTCTTTTTGTGAGGGTGTATGTGTATGCTTCTGTGTAAGATTTTGTCTGTATAGCTTCGCTTCCAACATTTGTCCTAAGGTTCTATCTGTCCCTTTTTTTTTTCTAAGTAAGTTTTCTTTTAATTCAATAACTTTATTATACTTTATTTTATTTTACTGTATCTTCTTTCTTTCTGTCTTTTTTCCTTCTTTCCCTCCTTCCTTCCTTCCTCCCTTCCTCCCTCCCTCCTTTCTTTCCTTCTTGCCTTCTTTCCTTCTTTGCTTCTTTCTTTCTTTCTTTCTTTATTCCTTCCTTCCTTCCATCCTTCCCTCCTTTCTTTCTTTCTCTCTTCATACTTCTACTAATTCTCTATACTTTTTCTCCCTTTTATTCTGAGCCGTGTGAGTGAAAGGCTCTTGGTGCTCCAGCCAAGAGTCAGGGCTCTGCCTCTGAGGTAGGAGAGCCAACTTCAGAACACTGGTCAACAAGAGACCTCCCACTCCACATAATATCAAACGGTGAAAATCTCCCAGAGACCTCCATCTTAATACCAGCACCCAACTTCACTCAACGACCAGCAAGCAACAGTCCTGGACAACCTATGCCAAACAACTAGCAAAACAGGAACACAACACCACCCATTAGCAGAGAGGCTGCCTAAAATCATAATAAGGCCACAGACACCCCAAAACACACTACCAGACGTGAACCTGCCCACTAGAGAGACAAGATCCAGCCTCATCCACCACAACACAGGCACTAGTCCCCTCCACCAGGAAGCCTACACAACCCACTGAACAAACCTTAGCCACTGGAGACAGACATCAAAAACAGCGGGAACTACGAACCTGCAGTCTGCAAAAAGGAGACCTCAAACACAGTAAGTTAAGCAAAATGAGAAGACAGAAAAACACACAGCAGATAAAGGAGCAAGATAAAAATGCACCAGACCTAACAAATGAAGAGGAAATAGGCATTCTACCTGAAAAAGAATTCAGAATAATGATAGTAAGGATGATCTGAAATCTTGCAGTAGAATGGACAAAATGCAAGAAACAGTTAACAAGGACCTAGAAGAAATAAAGATGAAACAAGCAATGACGAACAACACAATAAATGAAATTAAAAAAACTCTAGGTGGGATCAATAGCAGAATAACAGACGCAGAAGAACGGATAAGTGACCTGGAAGATAAAATAGTGGAAATAACTAGTGCAGAGCAGAATAAAGAGAAAAGAATGAAAAGAACAGAGGACAGTCTCAGAGACCTCTGGGACAACATTAAACGCAGCAACATTCGAATTATAGGGGTTCCAGAAGAAGAAGAGAAAAAGAAAGGGACTGAGAAAATATTTGAAGAGATTATAGTTGAAAACTTCCCTAATATGGGAAAGGAAATAGTTAATCAGGTCCAGGAAGCACAGAGAGTCCCATACAGGATAAATCCAAGGAGAAATACGCCAAGACACATATTAATCAAACTGTCAAAAATTAAATACAAAGCAAGCGTATTAAAAGCAGCATGGGAAAAACGACAAATAACACACAAGGGAATCCCCATAAGGCTAACAGCTGATCTCTCAGCAGAAACCCTACAAGCCAGAAGGGAGTGGCAGGACATACCGAAAGTGATGAAGGAGAAAAACCTGCAGCCAAGACTACTCTACCCAGCAAGGATCTCATTCAGATTTGATGGAGAAATTAAAACCTTTACAGACAAGCAAAAGCTGAGAGAGTTCAGCACCACCAAACCAGCTTTACAACGAATGCTAAAGGAACTTCTCTACACAAGAAACACAAGAGAAGAAACAGACCTATAATAATGAACACAAAACAATTTAGAAAATGGGAATAGGAACATACATATTGATAATTACCTTAAATGTAAATGGACTATATACTCCCACCAAAAGAAACAGATTGGCTGAATTGATACAAAAAAAAGACCCTTACATATGCTGTCTACAAGAGACCCACTTCAGACCTAGACACACATACAGACTGAAAGTAAGGGGATGGAAAAAGATATTCCATGCAAATGGAAACCAAAAGAAAGCTGGAGTAGCAATTCTCATATCAGACAAAGTAGACTTAAAATAAGGACTATTAGAAGAGACAAAGAAGGACACTACATAATGATCAAGGGATCGATCCAAGAAGAAGATATAACAATTGTAAATATTTATGCACCCAGCATAGGAGCACCTCAATACATAAGGCAAATACTAACAGCCATAAAAGGGGAAATCGACAGTAACACATTCATAGTAGGGGACTTAAACACCCCACTTTCACCCATGGACAGATCATCGAAAATGAAAATCAATAAGGATACACAAGCTTTAAATGATACATTAAACAAGATGCACTTAATTGATATTTATAGGGCACTCCATCCAAAAACAACAGAATACACATTTTTCTCAAGTGCTCATGGAACATTCTCCAGGATAGATCATATCTTGGATCACAAATCAAGCCTTGGTAAATTTAAGAAAATTGAAATTTTATCAAGTATCTTTGCCTACCACAACACCATAAGACTAGATATCAATTACAGGAAAAGATCTGTAAAAAATACAAACACATGGAGGCTAAACAATACACTACTTAATAATGAAGTGGTCATTGAAGAAATCAAAGAGGAAATAAGAAAATACCTAGAAACAAATGACAATGGAGACACAACGACCCAAAACCTATGGGATGCAGCAAAAGCAGTCCTAAGGGGGAAGTTTATAGCAATACAAGACCACCTGAAGAAGCAGGAAACATCTCGAATAAACAGCCTAACCTTGCACCTCAAGCAATTAGAGAAAGAACAACAAAAAAAACCCAAAGCTAGCAGAAGGAAAGAAATCATAAAAATCAGATCAGAAATAAATGAAAAAGAAATGAAGGAAACAATAGCAAAGATCAATAAAACTAAAAGCTGGTTCTTTGAGAAGATAAACAAAATAGATAAACCACTAGCCAGACTCATCAAGAAAAAAAGGGAGAAGACTCAAATCAATAGAATAAAAATGAAAAAGGAGAAGTAACAACTGACACTGCAGAAATATAAAAGATCATGAGAGATTACTACAAGCAACTCTATGCCAATAAAATGGACAATCTGAAAGAAATGGACAAATTCTTAGAAATGTACAACCTGCCAAGACTGAATCAGGAAGAAATAGAAAATATGAACAGACCAAGCACAAGCATTGAAATTGACACTGTGATTAAAAATCTTCCAACAAACAAAAGCCAAGGACCAGATGGCTTCACAGGCGAATTCTATCAAACATTTAGAGAAGAGCTAACACCTATCCTTCTCAAACTCTTCCAAAATATAGCAGAGGGAGGAACACTCCCAAAATCCTTCTACGAGGCCACCATCACCTTGATACCAAAACCAGACAAGGATGTCACAAAGAAAGAAAACTACAGGCCAATATCACTGATGAACATAGATGCAAAAGTCCTCAACAAAATACTAGCAAACAGAATCCAACAGCACATTAAAAGCATCATACACCATGATCAAGTGGGGTTTATTCCAGGAATGCAAGGATTCTTCAATATATGCAAATCTATCAATGTGATAATCCATATTAACAAATTGAAGGAGAAAAACCATATGATCATCTCAATACATGCAGAGAAAGCTCTTGACAAAATTCAACACCCATTTATGATAAAAACCCTGCAGAAAGTAGGCACACAGGGAACTTTCCTCAACATAATAAAGGCCATAAAAGACAATCCCACAGCCAACATCATCCTCAATGGTGAAAAACGGAAAGCATTTCCACTAAGATCAGGAACAAGACAAGGTTGCCCACTCTCACCACTGTTATTCAACATAGTTTTGGAAGTTTTAGCCAGAGCAATCAGAGAAGAAAAGGAAATAAAAGGAATCCAAATCAGAAAAGAAGAATTAAAGCTGTCACTGTTTGCAGATGACATGATACTATACATAGAGAATCCTAAAGATGCTACCAGAAAACTACTAGAGCTAATCAATGAATTTGGTAAAGTAGCAGGATACAAAGTTAATGCACAGAAATCTCTGGTATTCCTATATACTAATGAGAAAAATCGGAAATGGAAATCAAGAAAACACTGCCATTTACCATTGCAACAAAAAGAATAAACTATCTAAGAATAAACCTACCTAAGGAGACAAAAGACCTGTATGCAGAAAATTATAAGACAGTGATGAAAGAAATTAAAGATGATACAAATAGATGGAGAGATATACCATGTTCTTGGATTGGAAGAATCAACATTTTGAAAATGACTCTACTACCCAAAGCAATCTATAGATTCAATGCAATCCCTATCAAACTACCACTGGCATTTTTCACAGAACTAGAACAAAAAATTTCGCAGTTTGTATGGAAACACAAAAGACCCCGAATAGCCAAAGCAATCTTGAGAACGATAAAAGGAGCTGGAGGAATCAGGCTTCCTGACTTCAGACTATACTATAAAGCCACAGTAAACAAGACAGTATGGTACTGGTACAAAAACAGAAAGATATATCAATGGAACAGGATAGAAAGCCCAGAGATAAACCCACGCACATATGGTCACCTTATCTTTGATAAAGGTGACAGGAATGTACAGTGGAGAAAGGACAGCCTCTTCAATAAGTGGTGCTGGGAAAACTGGACAGATACATGTAGAAGTATGAGATTAGATCACTCCCTAACACCATTCACAAAAATAAGCTCAAAATGGATTAAAGACCTAAATGTAAGGCCAGAAACTATCAAACTCTTAGAGGAAAACTTAGGCAGAACACTCTATGACATAAATCACAGCAAGATCCTTTCTGACTCACCTCCTAGAGAAATGGAAATAAAAACAAAACTAACACACCATTGTAAAGCAATTATACCCCAATAAAGATGTTAAAAAAATAAACAAAAATAAACAAATGGGACCTAATGAAACTTCAAAGCTTTTGCACAGCAAAGGAAACCATAAACAAGACCAAAAGACAACCCTCAGAATGGGAGAAAATATTTGCAAATGAAGCAACTGACAAAGGATTAATCTCCAAAATTTACAAGCAGCTCATGCAGCTCAATAACAAGAAAACAAACAACCCAATCCAAAAATGGGCAGAAGACCTAAATAGACATTTCTCCAATGAAGATACACAGACTGCCAACAAACACATGAAAGAATGCTCAACATCATTAATCATTAGAGAAATGCAAATCAAAACTACAATGAGATATCATCTCACACCAGTCAGAATGGCCATCATCAAAAAATCTAGAAACAATAAATGCTGGAGAGGGTGTGGAGAAAAGGGAACACTCTTGCACTGCTGGTGGGAATGTGAATTGGTTCAGCCACTATGGAGAACAGTATGGAGGTCCCTCAGAAAACTACAAATAGAACTACCATATGACCCAGCAATCCCACTACTGGGCATATGCCCTGAGAAAACCAAGTCCAAAAAGAGTCATGTACCAAAATATTCATTGCAGCTCTATTTACAATAGCCCGGAGATGGAAACAACCTAAGTGCCCGTCATCGGATGAATGGATAAAGAAGATGTGGCACATATATACAATGGAATATTACTCAGCCATAAAAAGAAATGAAATTGAGCTATTTGTAATGGGGTGGATAGAGTTAGAGTCTGTCATACAGAGTGAAGTAAGTCGGAAAGAAAAAGACAAATACCGTATGCTAACACATATATATGGAATTTAAGAAGAAAAAAAAATGTCATGAAGAACCTAGGGGTAAGACAAGAATAATGACAGACCTACTGGAGAACGGACTTGAGGATATGGGGAGGGGGAAGGGTGAGCTGTGATAGGGCGAGAGAGAGGCATGGACATATACATACTAAGAAACGTAAGGTAGATAGCTAGTGGGAAGCAGCCGCATGGCACAGGGATATTGGCTCGGTGCTTTGTGACAGCCTGGAGGGGTGGGATAGGGAGGGTGGGAGGGAGGGAGACGCAAGAGGGAAGAGATATGGGAACATACGTATATGTATAACTGATTCACTTTGTTATAAAGCAGAAACTAACACACCATTGTAAAGCAATTATACCCCAATAAAGATGTTAAAAAAAAAACTTCTAGAAAATTACACAGGAATAAACGACGTGATTTTGGTTTTGGTGATGAGTTTTCAGATAAAACACTAAAAGCTTAATCCATGAGGGAAAGTAAATTATTCCTTTGTACTTTATTAAAATTTTTAGTTGTCCAAAGAAACTGAAACAATTAAGAAAGTGGAAAGACAAGGCACAGACTGGAAGAAAATATATGAAAATCTAATATCTCATAAATGACTTTTCAAGAATGTATTTTAAAAGCCTTAAAATTTAGCAATAAGGAAACTAACAAGCCAATTAAACAATGGGAAAATATCTGAACAGATACTTCCTCAATTAAGATATACAGTTGGCAAATAAGAGATGCTTACCATTATATATCATTATGGAAACGCAAATCAAAAAAATAGTAGTTGTTACTACACACTTTCAGAATTTTTTTTTATTGAGATAATACTATACACTTATTCAAATGGATGAAATTTTTACAATTGCCAATACCGAGAGGCGGGATCAAGATGGAGCAAGAAGATGCTGAGATCACCTCCCCTCATGAACACATCCAAACTATAATTACAATACATATAGAACAACTCTTGTTGAAATTGACCTGAAGACTAGCAGTATGGCTCTTTTACCACCAAGACTGTAGAGAAAGATCCACACAGAATCTGGTAGGAAAGTACAAGAAGCCATCTAGTCAGGACTTGCAGGCTTAGTTTGGGACCCAGAAAAGAAGTGGTATATCACAGGCTTGGGGATCCTCCCAGGGGAACAAGGGATTCAAGCCATGTATTAGGTACCCCTGTCTTGGTGTTCAGCACTATGAAGACAAGCCCCCTTAGTTGGTTTGAAATCTAATGGTGCTTACAGGAGGGCCATAAGAAACCAATACTTCACTTTTAAAGAGCAAGTGCACAGACTTGATTACTCCCAGTCACATGTCAGAAGAAGCAGATTGATACTGCCTAGGGTTCAAGCTAGCTTGTCAGTACCACACCAGCACACACACTCCCCTCACCCCCTGCCCAGCCTGCATTGGGCTTCTGCTCCAATCCCTCTTGCTCTCCACTAAGGTGAAGATTGACATTGATAACGAGTTCACACACTTGGAGGGAATGGAGCTGGCTTGGGCCCTGGCCCTGCCTCTGAACAGGGTGGAAGCAACATTTACCAGTGTGTGTATCCATGCACACATTTGGGAGGCAACAGAACCAGCTCTTGGGTGGAGACATCTATTTCTGGCATGCATGTACCTGCACACATTTGGGAGGGTGCGAAATCAGCTCAGTAGTGTGGCTCCATCCCTCTGGTCCTGACCTAGCCTTTACCCAATGTGTGCACACCAGAGAAAAAGTGAAACCAGCACAGTAGTGCAGCCACACCTTCAACCAAGGCAGAGACTGCCATCACACCCAAGAGAAACCCAACTCCCTCAGAGCTTCTATTCCAGAACCTTGGCACATGACCCTGCCCCAAATAGGGCAGTAAATGCCATTGAGAATGGGAGAAGTCCCATCTTGCACTTGGCTTTGGCCTTAGCCAAGCTCCAACCCCAGTCCTACATCCCATGAAGGCACTGGCTGCCAGCATATCTTGGGGAAGACATGGCCCATGCTCAGTTCAAGGCCAGCTCTCTCAGCAAATCTACTGCGCACATACAGAGTGCATAGGGTTGCTCTTACACAAAGACACAACGTCACAACAAAGATAGGTAACTGTTTTATCTAATTTCATAGAGACAGAGAAAGTTAATCAAAAGGAGAAGACAGAGGAATATGCTTCAAACAAAAGAACAAGAAAAAAACCCTGAAAAACCCTAATGAAGCAGAGACAAAAACTTAACTGATAAAGAGTTCAAAGCAATAGTAATAAGAATGCTAACTGGACTTGGGTAATGAATAGACGAACACAGTGAGAATTTTAACAAATACCTAGAAAATATAAAAGAGAAACTGTCAGAGTTGAATACAATAATTGCAATGAAAAATACACTAGAAGGAATTACCAGCAGGTTAAGTGACATAGAAGAAAGCATAAACAATCTGGAAGATAGAATAATGAAAACCATGCAATCAGAACAAAAAAAAGCAACATCAGGTGTACTAATATTTCATAAAAGGGGTCCCACAAGAAGAGAGAGAGAAAGGGGTAAAAGACATATTTGATGAAATTATGGCTGAAAACTTCCTGAACCTGAAGATGGAAACAGATATCCAGGTACAGGAAGCACAGAGAGTCCCAAACAAAGTGAACCCAAACAGACCCACACCAACACATATAATTAAAATGGTCAAAGTTAAAGAGAATTTTAAAGGCAGCAAGAGAAGAACAAAGTCACATACAAGAGACCTCCCATAAGGCCATCAGCTGATTTCTCATAAGAAACTCTGAAGGCCGGAAGGGAGTGGCATGATATATTTAAAGTGCTGAAAGGGAAAAACCTACAACCTAGGATACTCTACCCACAATATTATCATTCAGAATTGAAGGAGAGGTAAAAAACTTTGCAGACAAACAAAAATCAAAAGACTTAATCAATACTAAACTAATAGGCTCCCCTGGTGGTGCAGTGGTTATGAAACTGCCTGCCATTGCACGGGACATGGGTTCAAGCCCTGGTCCGGGAAGATCCCACATGTTGCAGAACAACTAAGCCTGTGTGCCATAACTACTGAGCCCATATGCCACAACTACTGAAGCCCACACACCTAGAGTCCATGCTCTGTAACAACAGAAGCCACCTTAATGAGAGGCCTGTGCACCACAATGAAAAGTAGCCCCCAATTGCTGCAAATAAAAAGAAAGCCTGCACTCAGCAATGAAGATCCAACGCAGCCAAAAATAAAAAAATAAATAAATTTAGTTTAAAAAAATACTAAACTCACAGTAAAAAAGTGTTAAAGGACCTCCTTTAAGTGAAAAATAAGAGACTACAACAAGAAATAAAAAATATATAGTAAGGTAAAAACCACACTGGTAAAGGCAAATATATAGTAAAGGTTGTCAATCAACCACTCAAGCTAGTACAAAGATTCAAAGAAAAAAAAATGTAAAATCAACTAAAACTATTATAAACAGTTAAGGAATAGACATGAAGATGTAAAATATGACATTAAAAACACAAAATATAGGGGGTGAGTGAAAAATATACATCTTTTAGAATGTGATTATTTAAATAACTATCAATTTAAACCAAGTAGATATAGTTAGTGGTCAATTTATATGAAATCCATGGTAAACATAAATAAAAAACCTACAATAGATATATAAACATTAGAGAGAAATTTATAGAAAAGTAAAAATAAAGAAAATCATCAACCCATGAGGGAAGAGACAAAGAACAAACGCAAAAACAATGAAAACACAAGTAGTAAATGACAATAATTACATATGTATTAATGAAAAATTGAAATTATAATGGAGTTATCATAGTTCAGGCATATAAAAATGGAGGTGGGAAGCCATTAGTCATGTCTCTGCACCACTGAGAACTTGATCTTTCTTTGAACTGCACCAGACACAAGGACACCACTAGCCATATTCAGAACAACACCTACCAGCTGCAACCTTATGGTCTCAAGGTCTCACTTTATAACTGGGCAACCATTTTGTCCCTGAAACAATTCTAACATAAGAAGCACCCTTATCTATTGCCAGCTCCAATTATAATTTTGATAAACAACTCATGTAACTAACTGTAACCTTGTGGTTTTTGCCTTTATAAGTTTTCTCCCATTTTATAATGGGGAGGAGCACATTTCAAGTGCTTCTTGAATCTGTGTTTCCCAGGCTTCAGTTCTAACAAACCCCTAAATAAACACCCTTTTATTCTATTGAGGTCTCTATTTCTGATATTTTGATTGACACTACCATATCACTTTTTATGTCAATGTACAAATGCTCTAATCAAGAGCATTTTGATTGGGTAAAATGATAGAACCCATCTATATGCTGCTTACAAGAGACTCACTTCAAAGCTACAGATACACACACTGAAAGTGAGGGGATGGATAGAGATATTCCATACACATGGAAACAAAAAAAAAGCTGGGTTATCAATACTCATATCAGACAAAGTAGTAGACTTGATTTTAATTTTATTTTTATTGCAGTATAGTTGATTTACAATATTGTGTTAGTTCCAGGTGTACAGCAAAGTGGTTCATATATATATATACACATATAAGTATATATATTTCAGATTTTTTTCCATTACAGGCTGTTAAAAGGTATTAAATATTGTTCCCTGTGATATACAGTAATAATTGTTGCTTATTTATTTTATGTATATTAGTTTGTGTCTGTTAATCCCATATTCAAAATTTATCTCTCCCCCCTTCCTTTCCTTTTGGTAACCATAAGTTTGTTTTCTATGTCTGTGAATCTGTTTCTGTTTTGTATATAGATTCATTTGTATTACATTTTAGATTCCACATATAAATGATATCATATAATATTTGTCTTTCTCCTTCTGACTTACTGCACTTAATATGATATTCTCTAGGTCCATCCATGTTGCTGCACATGGCAATATTCCATTCTTTCTATGGCTGAATAATATTCCATTGCTTATGTGTGTGTGTGTGTGTGTGTGTGTGTGCGTATGTGTGTGACTACTGTAACAATGCTTCAATTAACATAGCAGTGCAGATGTCTCTTTCTTTAATATTTTAATTTTATTGTAGTATAGTTGATTTACAATGTTGTGTTAGTTCCAGGTGTACAACAAAGTGATTCAGTTGTACATATTCATGTATCTATTCTTTTTCAAGTTCTTTTCAAATTCTTTTCCCAGTTAGGTTGTTACAGAATATTGAGCAGAGTTCCCTGTGCTATACAGTAGGTCCTTGTTGGTTATCAATTTAAACATAGTGGTGTATACGTGTCAATCCCAAGTCATGTTACCACTTCACCCCTGGTAACCACAAGTTTATTATCTAAGTCTGTGAGTCTGTTTCTGTTTTGTAAATAAGTTCACTTGTATCATTTTTTTTAGATTCTGCATATAAGCAATATCATATATTTCTCCTTCACTGACTTACTTCACTCAGTATTACAATCAATAGGTCCATCAATGTTGCCACAAATGGTGTTATTTCATTCTTTTTAATGGCTGAGTAATATTCCATTGTATATATGTACCACATCTTCTTTATCCATTCTTCTCTCAATGGACATCTAGGTTGCTTCCATGTCTTGACCATTGTAAACAGTGCTACAATGAACACTGGAGTGCGTGTATCCTTTCAAACCATGTTTTTCCCTGGGCATATGCCCAGGAATGGGATTGCAGGATCATACAGTAGCTCTATTTTTAGTTTCTTAAGGAACCTCCATACTGTCCTCCATAGCAGCTTCACCAATTTACATTTCCACCAACAGTGTAGGAAGGTTCCTTTTTCTCCACACCCTCTGCAGCCTTTACTGTTTGTGGATTTTTTTGATGATAGCCATTCTGACTGGTGTGAGGTGATATCTCATTGTACTTTTGATTTGCATTTCTCTAATAATTAGTGATTCACTAATACATTAAAAGGATCATACACCATGATCAAATGGGATCTATCCCAGGGATTCAAGGCATTTTCAGTATGCACAAATCAATCAATGTGATGCCCCACATCAGCAAATTGAAGAATATAAACCATATGATCTCAGGACATGGAAGCAATCTGAATGTCCATCAACAGAGGACTGGATAAAGAAGATATGGTACATATATAAATGGAATAATACTCAGCCATAAAAAGGAATAAAATTGGGTCACTTGTAGAGACATGGATAGACCTAGAGACTGTCATACAATGTGAAGTAAGTCAGAAAGAGAAAAGCAAATATCGTATATTAACACATACTTGTGGAATCTGCAAAAATTGGTATAGATGATCTTATTTACAAAGCAGAAATAGAGGTACAGGCGTAGAGAAGAAACCTATGGATACCAAGTGGGAAGTGGGGTGTGGGATGAATTGGGAGATTGGGGTTGACATATATACACTACTGATGTTATGTATAAAACAGATAACTAATGAGAATGTTTTGTATAGCACAGGTAACTCTACTCAATGCTTTGTGGTGACCTAAATGAGAAGGAAATCCATAAAGAGGGGATATATGTATACATAGAGCTGATTCACTTTGCTGTACGGTATAAAGTAACACAATACTGTAAAGCAACTATACTCCAAAATAAACCACATATGATCATCTCAGTAGATGCAGAAAAAGCTTTTGACAGAATTCAACACCCATTTATGATAAAAAACTCTCCAGAAAGTGGACGTAGAGGGAACATACCTCAACATAATAAAGGCCATATATGACAAACCTATGGCTAACATCATACTTAATGGTGCAAATCTAAAAGCATTTCCTATAAGATCAGGAACAAGACAAGAATGTCCACATTTGCCACTTTTATTCAACATAGTTTTGGAAGTCCTAGCTAGGGCAAGCAGAGAAGAAAATAAAATAAAATAAAATAAAAAGAATCTAAATTGGAATAGAAGAAGTTAAACTGTCAGTGTTTGCAGATGACATGATATTATATATAGCAAATCCTAAAGACATACCACAAAACTACTAGAGCTCGTCAATGAATTTGGTAAAGTTGTAAGTTACAATATTAATACACAGAAATCTGTTGCAATCCTATACACTAAAAATTAAAGATCAGAAAGATAAATTTAGGAAGCAATTCCATTTACCATTGCATCAAAAAGAATAAAATACCTAGGAATAAACCTACCTAAGGAGGCAAAAGACCTGTATGCAGAAAACTAAAATATACTGATGAAAGAAATCAAAGATGACACAAACAGATGGAGAGATATACCATGTTCTTGGACTGGAAGAATCAATATTGTGAAAATGACTATACTACCCAAAGCAATCTACAGATTCTGTGTAATCCCTATCAAATTACAAAGGGCATTTTTCACAGAATTAGAACAAAAAAATTTACAATTTGTATGAAAACACAAAAGACCCTGAATAGCCAAAGCAATTTTAAGAAACAAAAATGGAGTTAGAAGAACCAGGTTCCCTGACTTCAGACTATACTACAAAGCTACAGTAATCAAGACAGTAAGGCACTGGCAGAAAAAAGCAGAAATATAGACCAATGGAACAGGATAGAAAGACCATAAATAAACCCACACACCTATTGTCAATTAATCTATGACAAAGGAGGCAATACTCTACAGTGGGGGAAAGGCAGTCTCTTCAATAAGTGGTGCTAGGGAAACTGGGCAGCTACATGTAAAAAAATGAAATTAGAACACTCCCTAACACCATACACAAAAATAAACTCAAAATGGATTAAAGACCTAAATGTGAAACTAGACACTATGAAACTTTTAGAGGAAAACATAGGAAGAACACTCTCTGACATAAATCACAGCAAGGCATTTTTCAATTTGTCTCCAAGAGTAATGGAAAAAAAAAGGGACCTAATAAAAATCAAAAGCTTTTGCACAGCAAAGGAAACCATAAACAAAACTAAAAGACAACCCACAGAATGAGAGAAAATATTTGCAAATTATGCGACTGACAAGGGATTAGTCTCCAAAATTTACAAACAGCTCATGCAACTTAATATCATCAAAACAAACAACCCAATCAAAAAATGGTCAAAAAACCTCAGTAGACATTTCTCCAAAGAAAATATACAGATGGCCAAGAGGCACATGAAAAGGTGTTTAAGATCACTGATTATTAGAGAAATGCAAATCAAAGCTGGAAAAATTTGAGCAACAAAATAAAAAATGTAATAATGCAGAATCCCAGTAGTTTATGTATATACTCCCCTCAAGGATGTGGAGCATAACTCTGAACCACTTAAGTATGGGCTACACTTATTGACTTGTTGACAAAGAATAGGATATAAGAAAAGAGGGAGGGGAGGAAGGAAAAAGGAGAAAAAGAAGGAAGAAGTGGAGGGAGGAAGGAAGGAAGAAGGAAGGAAGGAAGGAAGGAAGGAAGGAAGGAAGGAAGGAAGGAAGGAAGGAAGGAAAGAAGAGTGGTAGGGAGTGAAATCAATTCATAGTAGAAAAACTTAGCCAGGTGTCAAGGTTAACATCATCAGTGATAAGTCATGTTGATAGCATGTACCTTTGAAATGATATAATGAGAATGTATTTTTACCCTTGTGGTCTTCCTCCAAAAAACTTATAACATGATTTTATCATGAGAAAAAACTTCAGACAAATCTCAGTTGAGGAACATTCTACAAAATATCTGACCAGTTCTGAAAACTGTCAAGATCATGAAAAACAAGGAAAGTCTGAGAAACTGTCAAAGCCAAGTAGAGTCTAAGGAGACATGATGATTAAACCTAATGTAGTATTGTATCCAAATGGGATCCTGGGAGAGAGTAAGATCAATAAGTAAAACTAAAGAAATATAAATAAATTACTGACTTCAGTTAATTATATCAGTATTGGTTCCCTAGTTATAACAAATGTGCTAATGTAAGATATCAACATTAAGGGAAACTGTGGGATGTATGGAAATGTTCTGTACTATCTTAGTGAAAATTTTGCAAATCTAAAGCTATTCTTAAATAAAAAAGTTTATTAAATATAAAAAATAGAGTTGCTTACTCTAGTGTTTTCTTTCTTCTACAGGCTAGTGCATGGACATGGTAGTGACCTGTCTTCAACATTCAGAAAATATAACCCTCTAGAGGATAGCAGAATTGCAAGATCAAACTTAGGTCTCTGAATGCCCTTCAGAAGAGCCAACACTTGATAACATTAACATTGTATATTTTTGACCATCTGATAATGAAAGGTGAAAACTGTATCGAACTTTTATGTTGTTATTAATTACTAGTGATTCTGAACTTTACATTTTCAGTGGCCACTATTATTTCCTTCTCTGTGAATTATTTCTGCATATCAATGGGAAAAGAGTTGCTGATTGTTATATTTATTGTTTTAGATTCTGGAAAAGAGGATTTTGTCCCATACTTTCTATAAAATTTCTTCTGATCAGTCTCTGAATTTTAATTTAATGTTTTATTTTGTTATGTATGTATTTTTATTTTAATGTATTCAAATTCATCAAGCTTTTGCTTAATAAGTTTGGTGTTTTAACATGTTTAAATACCTTCCCTATTATGAGGTTATAAATACAAAAAGACCCATATATATGCTGTCTACAAGAGACCCACTTCAGACCTAGAGACACATACAGACTGAAAGTAAGGGGACAGAAAAAGATATTCCATACAAATGGAAACCAAAAGAAAGCTGGAGAAACAATTCTCATATCATACAAAATAGATTTTAAAATAAAGACTATTAGAAGAGACAAAGAAGGACACTACATAATGATCAAGTGATCAATCCAAGAAGAAGACAAAACAATTGTAAATATTTATGCACCCAACCTAGGAGCACCTCAATACATAAGGCAAATACTAACAGCCATAAAAGGAGAAATTGACAGTAACACATTCAGAGTAGGGGACTTTAACACCCCACTTTCACCCATGGACAGATCATCCAAAATGAAAATCAATAAGGAAACACAAGCTTTAAATGATACATTAAACAAGATGCACTTAATTGATATTTATAGGACACTCCATCCAAAAACAACAGAATACACATTTTTCTCAAGTGCTCATGGAACATTCTCCAGGATAGATCATATCTTGGGTCACAAATCAAGCCTTGGTAAATTTAAGAAAATTGAAATTTTATCAAGTATCTTGGCCGACCACAACGCCATGAGACTAGATATCAATTACAGGAAAAGATCTGTAAAAAATACAAACACATGGAAGCTAAACAATACACTACTTAATAACGAAGTGATCACTGAAGAAATCAAAGAGGAAATAAAAAAATACCTAGAAACAAATGACAATGGAGACACAACAACCCAAAACCTATGGAATGCAGCAAAAGCAGTTCTAAGGGGGAAGTTTAAAGCAATACAAGACCACCTTAAGAAGCAGGAAACATCTCGAATAAACAACCTAACCTTGCACCTCAAGCAATTAGAGAAAGAAGAACAAAAAAACTCCAAAGCTAGCAGAAGGAAAGAAATCATAAAAATCAGATCAGAAATAAATGAAAAAGAAATGAAGGAAACAATAGCAAAGATCAATAAAACTAAAACCTGGTGTTTTGAGAAGATAAACAAAATAGATAAACCATTAGCCAGACTCATCAAGAAAAAAAGGGAGAAGACTCAAATCAATAGAATAAAAATGAAAAAGGAGACGTAACAACTGACACTGCAGAAATAAAAAAGATCATGAGAGATTACTACAAGCAACTCTATGCCGATAAAATGGACAATCTGGAAGAAATGGACAAATTCTTAGAAATGCACAACCTTCCAAGACTGAATCAGGAAGAAATAGAAAATATGAACAGACCAATCACAAGCACTGAAATTGAAACTATGATTAAAAATCTTCCAACAAACAAAAGCCAAGGACCAGATGGCTTCACAGGCGAATTCTATCAAACATTTAGAGAAGAGCTAACACCTATCCTTCTCAAACTCTTCCAAAATATAGCAGAGGGAGGAACACTCCCAAAATCCTTCTACGAGGCCACCATCACCTTGATACCAAAACCAGACAAGGATGTCACAAAGAAAGAAAACTACAGGCCAATATCACTGATGAACATAGATGCAAAAGTCCTCAACAAAATACTAGCAAACAGAATCCAACAGCACATTAAAAGCATCATACACCATGATCAAGTGGGGTTTATTCCAGGAATGCAAGGATTCTTCAATATACGCAAATCTATCAATGTGATAAACCATATTAACAAATTGAAGGAGAAAAACCCATATAATCATCTCAATAGATGCAGAGAAAGCCCTTGACAAAATTCAACACCCATTTATGATAAAAACACTGCAGAAAGTAGGCATAGAGGGAACTTTCCTCAACATAATAAAGGCCATATATGACAATCCCACAGCCAACATCATCCTCAATGGTGAAAAATGGAAAGCATTTCCACTAAGATCAGGAACAAGACAAGGTTGCCCACTCTCACCACTGTTATTCAACATAGTTTTGGAAGTTTTACCCAGAGCAATCAGAGTAGAAAAGGAAATAAAAGGAATCCAAATCAGAAAAGAAGAATTAAAGCTGTCACTGTTTGCAGATGACATGATACAATACATAGAGAATCCTAAAGATGCTACCAGAAAACTACTGGAGCTAATCAATGAATTTGGTAAAGTAGCAGGATACAAAATTAATGCACAGAAATCTCTGGTATTCCTATATACTAATGATGAAAAATCTGAAAGTGAAATCAAGAGAACACTCCCTTTTACCATTGCAACAAAAAGAATAAACTATCTAGGAATAAACCTACCTAAGGAGACAAAAGACCTGTATGCAGAAAATTATAAGACACTGATGAAAGAAATTAAAGATGATACAAATAGATGGAGAGATATACCATGTTCTTGGATTGGAAGAATCAACATTGTGAAAATGACTCTACTACCCAAAGCAATCTATAGATTCAATGCAATCCCTATCAAACTACCACTGGCATTTTTCACAGAACTAGAACAAAAAATTTTGCAATTTGTATGGAAACACAAAAGACCCTGAATAGCTAAAGCAATCTTGAGAACGAAAAACGGAGCTGGAGGAATCAGGCTCCCTGACTTCAGTCTATACTACAAAGCTATAGTAATCAAGACAGTATGGTACTGGCACAAAAACGGCAAGGTAGATCAATGGAACAGGATAGAAAGCCCAGAGATAAACCCATGCACATATGGACACCTTATCTTTGATAAAGGTGACAAGAATGTACAGTGGAGAAAGGAGAGCCTCTTCAATAAGTGGTGCTGGGAAAACTGGACAGATACATGTAGAAGTATGAGATTAGATCACTCTCTAACACCATACACAAAAATAAGCTCAAAATGGATTAAAGACCTAAATGTAAGGCCAGAAACTATCAAACTCTTAGAGGAAAACATAGGCAGAACACTCTATGACATAAATCACAGCAAGATCCTTTCTGACCCACCTCCTAGAGAAATGGAAATAAAAACAAAAATAAACAAATGGGACCTAATGAAACTTCAAAGCTTTTGCACAGCAAAGGAAACCATAAACAAGACCAAAAGACAACCCTCAGAATGGGAGAAAATATTTGCAAATGAAGCAACTGACAAAGGATTAATCTCTAAAATTTACAAGCAGCTCATGCAGCTCAATAACAAAAAAACAAACAACCCAATCCAAAAATGGGCAGAAGACCTAAATAGATATTTCTCCAAAGAAGATACACAGACTGCCAACAAACACATGAAAGAATGCTCAACATCATTAATCATTAGGGAAATGCAAATCAAAACTACAATAAGATATCATCTCACACCAATCAGAATAGCCATCATCAAAAAATCTAGAAACAATAAATGCTGGAGAGGGTGTGGAGAAAAGGGAACACTCTTGCACTGCTGGTGGGAATGTGAATTGGTTCAGCCACTATGGAGAACAGTATGGAGGTTCCTTAAAAAACTACAAATAGAACTACCATATGACCCAGCAATCCCACTACTGGGCATGTACCCTGAGAAAACCAAAATTCAAAAAGAGTCATGTACCGAAATGTTCCTTGCAGCTCTATTTACAATAGCCCGGAGATGGAAACAACCTAAGTGTCCATCATCGGATGAATGGATAAAGAAAATGTGGCACATATATACAATGGAATATTACTCAGCCATAAAAAGAAACGAAATTGAGCTATTTGTAATGAGGTGGATAGACCTAGAGTCTGTCATACAGAGTGGAGTAAGTCAGAAAGAGAAAGACAAATACCGTATGCTAACACATATATATGGAATTTAAGAAAAAAAATGTTATGAAGAACCTAGGGGTAAGACAGGAATAATGACACAGACCTACTGGAGAACGGACTTGAGGATATGGGGAGGGGGAAGGGTGAGCTGTGACAGGGCGAGAGAGAGGCATGGACATATATACACTAACAAACGTAAAGTAGATAGCTAGTGGGAAGCAGACGCATGGCACAGGGATATCGGCTTGGTGCTTTGTGAGTGCCTGGAGTGTTGGTATCGGGAGGGTGGGAGGGAGGGAGACGCAAGATGGAAGAGATATGGGAACATATGTGTATGTATACCTGATTCACTTTGTTATAAAGCAGAAACTAACACACCATTGTAAAGCAATTATACCCCAATAAAGATGTTAAAAAATGTTTTATTTTGTTATGTATGTATTTTTATTTTAATATATTCAAATTCATCAAGCTTTTGCTCAATAAGTTTGGTGGCTTAACATGTTTAAATACCTTCCCTATTATGACGTTATAAATACATCCTCCTATATTTCATTGTAATGTTTTCATGGCTTTATTTATTGAGTTAAAAAATTTTAACTCAGGTTGCTTCCATGTCTTGTCTATTCCAAGTCGTGCTGCATCTGAAACTAACACAATATTATTAATCAACTATACTTCAAATAAAAAATTAACTCCGTTGATACTTTTTTAATGATGTGAGGTAAGAACTGTGTGAGACCCCTAAGACAGGAAGGACCTCGGCACGACTGAGGAAATTAAAGAAACCCAGTGTTTCCGGAACATTGTATTTGAGGAGGAAAGTGGTCAGAGATCAAACTAGAGTAGGTAGGGGCCATATCAAGAGGGTTTGTATCATCTGAGTTTGTTTGCATGTTAAAGACTCTAGAGACTACATGTTGGTATATGCCTGCATGTACTGATACTTGGAGCTATGTGGAATAAAAGGAAACATAGATCAGTGAAAATAGAAGAGAAGTAAAAATTATTTGGGCCATTTCGTCTACAGACAAGCTGACTCAGATACACCCTATACAATAATAGATTTGAAATAGAGGTAAAGTCTGGAATATTTCTGTAAGCTGCATGTTTTGTAAGGTGATTCTGATATACGCATAACACAGAACCACTGATTCAGTGTCTTCCCCAACTTTCATTTCTTCCTCTCATGAGTATTCCCATGCATTCTTAAAGTGTTTATCAGATACTAACAAAGCTGGGGGAGAATACAATCTGCTGAATGACTGAGGCATTCATTTGCCTTCGGAGTGCTCAGTCATTCAAGAAGAGAAAAGTGAATGCCGTTAAATGTTACCCAAGGGTTTTAGGTTCTTTTCCAGTCTCAAGAAACATCCTGGAAGAGGCATACATGTAGTTATATAATTATCTTATTATATAAACTCACTTCATATTTGTTCAAACAATAGTTGAAAAACAACATGTAGGGGATGCAACTTAGAAAAAAAAAAACCAAAACTCCCAGTTCGAAATTGTTTGTGTATGTTCTAAATTTGTTTTCTGTATAATAGAAAAATTAATTTATGCCACTATTTGTTTTCTTAATTATAGACCTTTTGATCAGAGTCAACTTTGTCTTGTTGGAGCTACAGATAAAACAGGTCCAGAGAAATGCATCTGGCAAGAAAGAAAAACTCTTTCACAACAGAAGAGCTCAGCCACAGACCCACATTTTGTGAGCCTATGGCCTTCAGCTAAATCCTGAACTTTTTTCCTTTACTTAATTTCACTTGTACTTTGGTGACTGTTGTACAAAATGATCCCTACACTCAAAACTTTTCATTTAATTGCCATGGAAATTTGATAATTTCATCCTAAAGTAGGGTTGAAGAAAACTCAGGAAGAGCTCCGATTACTGAAAACTGGAAAAAATTAATCTTGATTAAAGTACTTCCCCCATGAAAATAAGACCTCCTGAACTTTGCAAGGGCTGATTACAGAAGGCTATTCTTTGGGGAATGCATAACTGTACTTATTGTAGGATTTTCAGCAGTATTGAACTGAAATAGTGGAGACATCATAAAAGACCTTTAAAGGTGAAATTTAGTGGAATGTTGGCAGCAACTTACTTCAGTTCCTCTCTAAAATAAAGTGCCAAAATATGCAAACTACTTTCCAAAACCATGATGTCTGTAAAGAATGCCTGTCAGCTGTCATCACCAATAAGGCTTTCCATGTGAAAAAAAAATGAACCTGGAAGATCACAGGAGACTTATTATTCACTTTTAAAAAGGCATACCGTATATTCACCATTAGGAATCTGGTGGGTTTATTTGCTCTACTTAATAATTTCAAACATAAGAATTAGGAAGAATTTGCAAAGATTACATTACTTGGAATTTCTGTTTTTTTCATGACTAATCATCTTTACTACATAAATCAGTAAATGTAGCTTCAAATGTCTTACCATGTTAACCAAGTATTATAAGCTTATTGCTTTCCATGTGACACAAAAATGTTAATCTATTGCAGTCCTCAATGCTGAAATGACCTGAATTAATTGTATTTGATTGTAAATGTCTCTTATTTGCTTTATGGGGCAATGTAAATACAGGAAATAAACATTTGTAACGTCTGGAGTTATTTTAAATGATTCTGCCATGGTTCAAACCTGTATTTACATTATGTTCTTTAATTTCAGTATCTGGCATGAGTGATAGGAAAATTTTCTATTGCAATACCAATTATATCATTTTCCACCATGTTCTTTACAGAAAATTGGAGGCTCTACACTACCCTCATCGATTTTAATTAATAAATATAAATATTAACTTCTTATATTGTAAACATTAGATATATAGTGTATGGACACTATAATACTGTTTGAATATATTACAGTTGTTATTGACTTCAGATTTTTAATAAGCTGAAAGTATTCTTCTGTAAATCCATTTTTGGTGGGTAATGCAGGTGCATGAATGGCAGTACAACCCCTGGTGTTATTTCACATTGGAACATGTAACTAACAGTATAC
This sequence comes from Leucopleurus acutus, assembly GCF_964270905.1. Taxonomy (NCBI): domain Eukaryota; kingdom Metazoa; phylum Chordata; class Mammalia; order Artiodactyla; family Delphinidae; genus Leucopleurus; species Leucopleurus acutus. The sequence goes on from NC_139148.1 coordinate 67,088,313, forward strand.
ACAATGCGACTAGAGCTAACTGAGCAACGAAGCATGATCCTATTGGAAAAAGGAATTTAAGATGACTCAAGGAGTGCTTTCCCCCTACCACATGATATCAGAAAGTCTGTGCCTCTCCAGGACAACAACAAAAATGGCTTAGGTTCATAGAAACTTAAATTTGAAAGGGAAACTAGAAGTAGAATCTACCTTCCTATTTTTACAAATGGCATCTCTAACAGATGATCATAACTCTATTTGAACATTATCCCAGTGAGTAGTTCATTCCCTAAAGCAATCCATTTAATTGGATGGCATCTTTATTCAGAACTTCCTCTTGAATTGAACTAAATTTGTTTCCTGGTAACTTCCACCCAATTGATTCTAATGTTTAGATCTAGAACAACCCTCTTCCCTCTTCTACATCACAGTTCTTTAAATGTTTGGAGACAATTACTTTCTCTGAAAAATCCATTCTTCTCTAGTTTATATATCCCATGTTCCTTTAAAACTTCCTCATATGACTTTAATTCTAGACTATTTATGATCATAATCATCCCCTAAGAGAGACTTATTTCTCAATGCCTCTTTTAAAATATGGCCTAAAACTGAATACTTGTCTCTTAATATGGACACTACATTACATATTTTGTAGTCAATAGGTTTCAATGTCATCCAGGCCTGCCAAGCTATCATTTTATTATATTCCATATGGCCAGGTATTATGTGACATTGTTTGCACCACTCATATGATATGCAATAATGTTAACTTAGTCAAAAAACAGCTGATTCATATCTTCTGTATTTACAGAGAAAACAGCTTAAGTCAAAGAGTATATCGGAAAAGTAGACAACCTCCTATCTTCTCATTTTAATGCAGTGAGAGTATATGTAGAAAACAACAATTCAGGGAAGAAGGCTAACTTCAAGCAGAGTTGAATAGAAATTGATTTCTCCTAAACGTTCCTTAGCCCTAAGGCTAGGGAAAAATTATTTGGATGGGAAGGCACCCTAGATTTTGGGAACAGCAAGAGCAAAGGTAATGAGTAGAGAATGTGCATTAAAGACCCAATTTGGTTGCAGAAAGAGCCTAAATGGGAAAGTCATGGGCCACATGACCAGAAAGAGAGGTTGAGAGCAGATTGTGGAAGACCACATGTCAGCCTAAAGATTTTGGGCAATTATCTGTACTTAAAGAAGCTAACTTTTTTTTTTAAATCTAAGTCATGAAAAGTCTGTCCGGTGAGGGGGAATAATAGCAAGTCTACTTTCTGCCTATCACATGGTTTCCTTCATTTTCTTTTCAGCCAAATCCCTCATGGACCCACCAAGCGTGAGAGATTTCTCTCTTCTTTGCCACAATTTTCAAATAGCAATCTACAATCAGGTTTGCACTATCACAGGAAAACTTGGGCCAAATTCAAATGTCAACAGAAGTAGGGTGGAACACATTTATCTATTTAGTTAAGTTTACATTTATTCTAAAAGTCATTGACTTACAGAACAGAAAAAGAGCATAGAGATGGATGCAGACCACAAAACCCAGAGATATTGGTGACTTACTCAAATTACACACTTGCTACTGAGAGTAGCTAAAGAGAGGAGATATCTGGGCTCAGTGTTCTTTGAGCTACATGAGACTGACTCCTCTTGATGCAGACATTTGGAAATGACAAAAATAAGCCCAAAGAAGAAGAAAAATTCACTATTCCCTTTACCTCTTCCTTCTTGATATGCCAGTCCAAAGTATATCATGCAGTGAGATGGAAGATGATACCCAGTAGTCACATACTATATTAAGCCAAGTCTACATAGGTATAATGGAATCAGATATCATGGAATACTGTCATTCTGAATGACTATGGAGAACTGGAATAGGACATCTGAGCCTCTATTGCCTTGTGGATAACATGGTAAATGTCAGTATGAACATAGCCTTTGGCAAATTGAAATGACAAATAATTAAACTGTGTTTAGTTACAACTCATTCTCTTGAGTCTGTTTTAAAAGGTGAGCTTGGATGCCCATTGTGTTAAAGTACATGTCAACAACATTTGTTTTTCAAGACAGGGACAACCCTGGGGCTGTTTCTACCTCTTTGTCATGGCTTTGTGCATAAGCAACCTAGTATTAAAAGAAGCTGGTGAAAAACATTTTTTAGAGACTATGGTGACTATTTGGGACAGTGGTGATACTATGCTATAAGTATATTTTTGTCATACTGATCAGTTTATTTTCATTAGCTTATCACTTTCATTGAATGGAAGTTATCCAGAAAAGGGAGTGTTACCATTAATTTTCAGGATCGATTGATCGATTGATCTATCTCTCTATATCTATCTATCTATCCATCCATCTATCTAGTTTTAAAGACATGTTATCTGTTCAAACTCTCAATTAGACTCCATCCTATTTGAATTTCTTCAAAACTGGCCACTACTTATAAAACATTTCACACATTTTACACATTTTAAGAGGACATTTTACCAGCATGCTACCAAATGCATTACATAGACATTTTAAAGGCATTTATTCTAGTTGAACTTGAGTCTATTTGCTAACTTAAAATAAGAGTTAATTGTTACTCACAACATATCAATAAAGATTTCTCATCATCTGGTTTGTCTTTTTATAAACAATCAATGGTTTTCATCAATGAATTAATTCTCATAAATATGACTTCTATGTTGCAGCCTCTTCAAAGAGTAGACAACTTATTTGAAATAAAAGATAATGTGAAAATAAATCACAAATTTAAAAAGATTGATGCAATTAAATGATAATGACATTGGGACAGAAACAGTATTATCTAGTAGTTATTAAAAAACTACCATTTGCCATTTGGCCAAAGTTCAGTCAGCTATAAAATTCAGGTTGTTGTGCTAGATTAGATAATATATAAAGCTATTTCCATTTCTTGTATGCTATGATACTAAAAAATAACTAGGTGAATTAAGTCTTGTACAAGATTATATTTCTCTTACTAGTACTATTTAACAAGTCAACTCTTGCTATGGTCCTTTTTTATCGTTTAAATAATTCATTTGTATTGTAAGAAAGTAGTGTTTCCCCTGTTCATGAACAGAGTATTCACCTTGATCTGGGATAGAATAAAATCCAATATATATTTTAATACTCTGGAGCTATTTCCTTTTAGCTCCCTCTAAAGGCTCTCATAAACACCTGCTACCCTCAAGCTATACAGCAATAACAATCCATTGTTTTTCCACATGATTTCATGTATTACCTATATGCTATCCTAACAACAATCAATCTTGTGAGGAAGACTAATAATATCTCCATTTGACAGACTATGAATTAAAGCATAAAGCAGTTTAATTATTTTTCTCCAGTCACATAGCTAATGAGAGAAACAAGTCTGAAACCCACATCTGTTCGTTTACATCCTTTTGTACTTTTCACTGTATCATTACTCAGCCTTGACCATTGATAATGCTGCTGCTGCTGATGTAACTAAATCAGTCATGATAGGCTATTCTATGCTGCCCAACAACAAATTTCAGTGGTTTAAAACAATACAAGTTTATTTCTCACTCATGCTGCATTTCTAACATGGATCAGCAGGGAGGTTCTGCTTCTTATTTAGTTAATTCAGTGACCAGACTAGCAGAGGATCTACCATCTTGTAACTTATACTATCTGGAACATATGGCCTACTTGGTCAACAGGGCAGAGAAGCAAAAGAATATGAATAATTTACATCCACCTTTCCAGGTTTTGATCCAGAAGTGACACACATTAGTTTCACCTACTGTCTATGGGACAAAACTTGTAATACAACACAGCCTCATCCGACTACAGAGAGACTGGGAAATGTGAAGTACAAGGATGTCTGGTGAGCAGTAAATGTCTCTGCCATGATAGATATCATTTATTTAATTCTTAGTATGTGCCAGGTATTGTGCTAAGCACATTGTGTCATTGCTTCATTTAATTCTTAGTGTAGTCCTGTACTATAAAATATAACCATTATACGGATGAGAGAACCGGGTTTGAGAGTGACAATCTGCATGAGGTTTCACAGACGGTAAATGGCTGAGCCAGGATTCAAATCCAGATCATTCTGATTCTAGAGCCAACTCTAAAGTTAATTTATTCAAGTCCAATTCCATTTAATATATCTTCCCTTTAGTCATCCTCAGATCCTTCCTTTAAATGAACAAGTTTTCACCTGTTCTCTCCCACTTGACTCCTATTTCCACTTTTATTTTCATTCTAAATGTATGAAGTATGAAGTCAAAGAAGTTAGATGAATGAATGATAAAGAGACCGCTTTTCTTGTATTTTTCTTCCTTTCACACAATAGTACTTTTTCTTGTATATGAGGTCCTAGAAACCAACCAGCAAGGGTATTTAATTGCTTGAGCCTATTTACTATTACTCTAGAGCATACCAGTCACCCCGCTTATTAGGACTTCTTAAATATAAAACAATGCCTATTATCTGCCTTGCATCTTCTTTGTAAGAAGGGCCCAATGATAGTCTTTATAATTTAGAATATGCCTGTTATAAGATGCTTCCTTTAATAGCTATTTACAATGAAGGTCACTGATTTATACCTGGAATTAAAGAAATATCAGCTCAGATATGTATAGAATGATAATTTTTCACAAAAATAATCACAATAAAAGTTTTTAGATAGCCCTGTTACCCCATAACTAAATTATTCAGAAATTCACATATCATTCCTTAAAATTTCATATAATTTTTATGAATTGGGATTTAAAACACTTAAGAAACTTTGGCTAATGTGGAAAATATTGGCTTAATAGATACATTTTACTAAATAACATCTGACTAGTGTCTTACAGACTCATTTAATTTGGGGGCTAAAAGCGACCTCCCTCATTTCACCCATAAGGAAATAAGGGTCTAAGGGAAGTTATTTATTCACAAATAGGCAAATAATTAGAGACAACACAAAGCTAAGAACCTAGGCCTCCTCAGATTCTCAGTCTAAGCTAATTTAAAATAGTCATATGCATAAAATCTTGCTTCTAGAAAGTTAAAATTGAACTCTCTCAAAGCACTATAAATGTTTATATTGGATAAGGAAACACATTCCTATTAATATACTTATCACTCATAGCTTTGAATAATTACATTTCAAATTTATCATTGATTACCAGGAAATAGCTAAGAATCTATTCAAGCATAGAAAGATAACAGGTATAGAGACATGGCTAGAATATTTGCATCATTAATTAGTAACATATGTGTTTACTGGAGTGTTATAGCAAATTTTAAATATATCTCTGTACCATTTGACTTATACAATGAGCATGGATTGCTTTTATAATGAATAAAAAAAGGATTTTCACAAGATTTTAAAACACAGTTGTAGTTTGTATTTGTTTAAAATATTTTTTCTGGTGATCTCAATGTACTTTTCTGACTTACAAGAATAAAAGGAATAATTTCATGCAATGCCATAAGTAGAGACTGTGTGGAGTTTTAGAAAAAGCATCAGGCATTTAAGATGTGTCACTTTGTTACACCAGAGCAGTAGAAGATCTGAATTATTGTCTTAGTTGTGTGAATTTGGGTAAACAGGAAGTAATCACTCCAAGATTTTTTTTCTTCTGTCAAATAGGGATAAAAATACCTGCATTGTCAATGTCACAGGTTTGTTGTATGTATTACACAATTTAATGTTTGTGAAATGAAAATTAACTTATAAATTTAAGGTATGATTTTTGTGTGTTAACATACATAAATTTATATTCTTTTCGTATACATCTGTATACACACATATCAACATTTGCCCTGCACCATAGCTTGCTATTTTTTCACTTCACAGAAAGCAGACAAAAGCCAAGAAGTTCGATTATTTGTGCTAAATTCTACAGCAAATGACAGATTTTAAGAGCCATTATTCTTCGGATGCCTTCTACCTTCTATGTGGTCTAACCCTGTGAAGTTTTTAATATATATAAATCAAAGAGCAGGGAGGTTAAGTAAATTGCCCAAGGTCACACAGCTGGTAAGTAGCAGAGTCAGGGTTCACATTCATCTTTTTCAGACTGCAAAGTTCTTTCTTTACTCTGTGCTCTCTTTCAGAGATCCTAGTCACCTGCTAGGGAAATGTTCACCTTCTTTTGGCATGCTTGTGTGTTTTCCAGACATTGAAGTGGTACAGAATAACATTTGTTTTTGTAACTCACTTTCTCTAACAAAATAAATGGCTCTTTTTTGATGTCTGTTCTGTTGACCTTTTGTCTCTGTGCTAAAAATCTTTTTTCTAACTTGCCCTTTCTGTAAGAGTGAAATGATTTTGATTGAATTTATCATAGTCCAGAAATATGGGACCTTTCTGAGTTTAAAGTGTTTACAAAGATAGCTTTTTCCCCTGGATTTGATTATCTCATTGACAGCAGTTGATATCTTCATGCATAGGAATGTATTTACTTATAGGCACATAAGTAATTCATTTATAAAATTGAATTATCTGACTAGGGAGATTGTGTGTTTTGATTGTGTAGCAGTCCTTCTGAAACTGACTTACAATTGATAAAAGCCAGATGGAAAGCGGAAACAGTCCATTTCATGATTCTTTAAATGTTTAAATTCGTTAACCCTTGCACTTCAGATTTTTTGAAGTTCAGTTGTAGGGTGGAAACAATTTGTTGGTGAGGTTTTAATATGCAAAATGGTCAGTAAGTGCTTATAACATTCTGTACAGGGGAAAGAGTTTGAGCTTTAGGAGAGTTTCAAGGACAATATTAATGGCTCATTGTTAAAATCTTGTCTATTGCTCCTTATTTTCTTTTTTGTATTTTTTGATCAGAATGAATTTTAATTTGTATACTGTGCTTGCTAGTCCCCCTTATGTGGGCAAGAGCTGATTCTTAGTGTCTTTAAAGTATCTTAATATATGAACACATATCCATGTTATAGGTTCAAATACATCTTATAATTATACTTCTTACTAAAATATGTCATTTTCTTTAAATAATTATTTAAATATTAATTAATATCATGAGCAATTTTATGGGTTATAACTTAATCCTTACAGCAACATTCTGAGGTAGGTACTACGATTATCAACTCTCATTCTTCAGACTGAAGAAACTTGAGCTTGGAGAGCTCACACAACTTTCCCATGATCACAAAACTAGAAGCAATGGAACCAGGATTTGAACCCAGATAATCTGACTTCAGCGTCTAGACTCCTAACCACTATCCTATGTGGTTTCTCTATTTATTAAGAAGCCAGCTAAGCATGATGATATGATAAGCACCATACAAAGAAAACAGGTCCTTCCTATTTTTATTTTTAATAATGACACTACAATTCCCCCACTCTCCTTAGCACAAAACAATAGAGTAATTTCACACCTCCCTCTCACTCACTCCTTACATGGAATCACTTGCCAAGATCCACAAATTTTATCTCTGCAATGACTAAATCCATTATCTCTGCTACCATACTAGTTCAAGTCCTAATTGCTTATCACCCCCAGAATACTGCTGCTTCTCTCAGTGTCCAGTTATCTCCCCAACCAAACTATGCTATATACCAATAACACTAAAAGAGATATCTTCTTAATGTACAGGTATAAGTATGATCTTCATAAACATTCCCACTACTATTATAATTAAGTCCAAATTACTCAGCTTGACAATTAGGGTGTTCAATAATCTGGCCTCAGTGTTCCTTTCTGTAATTACTTCTTAGCTTTCATACACATGTTCTATGTTCCAACTTAAAGAAACTACTCCCATCTCCCTAAGTACAGTCTGTCTTTATTTTTTCTGTCTCCATGCCTTTGTTCAATACTGTTTCCTCTATCTGCAATTCCTTTCTTTGTCATTTCTGCCAATTAATATTCTATTTAACTTTTAAAAGCACACATCAAATTGTACCTCATCTATGATTTTATTCCCATCCTCACACACACAGTTTGTATTTAATTTCCTCAGTTGAATATTCATCATATTATTTTCTACCTTCCCTTGGCTCTTTTCATATTATGAAGAGATATTTATTTCTGCCCTTGCTTTAACTTCCTTTTTAGATGGTAAGATTCTCAAGGTCTACAGATATGCCTTCTTCATCTTTATATTCTACACGGACCTAACCAAATTCCTTGAACTTATTAAAAACCTAGAGTTTATTGAAATGCATAAAGATAGACCCTAATATCTCCAATGAGTTTATCATTTCTGCACCAAATGAATTTTGATGCTTTATTCTAAATCAGTACAAAACAGAGTAATCTAAGCTGAAAATGCATGTATTTCTGAGATTTGGGGGTATGGTGGAGAAGTAAATGATGTCCCAGTATAGTTTAAATCAAGTAAGGAATAATTCTTTTGTTCCTATGGGATTTCCAAGAAGTATTCATTCTGCTAATGGGATGAGCCCAAGTATGAAGCCCAGAGTAATTATGTGACTCCAGCAACTAAGCATTGGCTCTGTCTTTTATCAAGCCTTTAAAAGTATGGGTGAAGTAGATTTGGGATCAGCAAAGCTTATGTCTGATACAGACTTGAAGGTTACTCCATTCCACATCCAGGAGAACCTATAACTTCTAAATTCAGGGTGCAATGGAATTTGATACTAATTTGAACACAACTGAAGATTTGGGGTAATGATTTGGGAAGAGCACTGATATTACAGTCTATAGACTTGTGAACTAAATTTATTACCAACTAGTTGTTTGAGCCTGAGGCTCCTATCTTCTCACAAAATGAGGAGGCTAAACTAAAAGCAGTTTTTTCGTACATTAATCTTTCATTAGTCAAATTGTATGTATTAATGCCTATCAGAAAGATGACACATAGATGCAAATTATTTTGCTGGGAGGGGTATTCAAAATACTTGTAATAATAATAGCTAATGCTTACTATGTGCCAGCCATTTTCCTAAGTACTTTAGTTAAAATATCTCAATTAATAGTCATAAAACTCTAAGAGATCATTATTGTTCTAATCATACCCATTTTTCAGACGAGGAAACTAAATTAGAGACAGGTTATGTATCTTGAGAAAGACCCCACAGATAGTAAGTTTGGGACAACTGGAATATGACCCATGGAGTTTGACTCCAGTCTGTAATCTCATCCAGAACTTTATATTGTTCCTCCTGTTTTCCTCCACTTTTTCTATATATTCTAGACACTCAAACCTTCTCTTTGTTGCTCAAGCAAGTGCCTTATCAACTCAGGGTCTCTAGACATGATATTTGCTCTTCCTGAAATATTTTCTCCTAGCTTTCTGACCATCAATTTCTACTTACTATTCAGATCTCAGCATAAATTTAATTTTTACAGAGATGCCTTTTCTAATGTCTCAGTCTTGATTAGGTACCTCTCTTATACACTGTCAAAAGACCCTGCACTTTATTTTTTCCTATCATTTCTCACAGTTATAATACAAATTATTATAGTTATGTACATATGTGTGTATGTATGCATGTATTTTCATCCTCCTCTCTTCCAGAATATAAGCTTCAAAAGCCCAGAAATTTTGACTTATTCAGAGATTTATCCACTGTACATAGAATGGTGTTAGGCACAAAGTAGATGCTCACAAAATTTGTTAAATACATCAATAAGTATATAAATATGTAATTGTAGACACTTATCTGTGTGGTTAGATAAAATGTTGGTACTTTTCTGTTTGAGGAAAATATTTCATGTGGTAATAACTATCTGTATTCACAAGTAGTTAACATATATAGAGAGATAGAAGACAAATAGAGAGGTACTGGCCAGACTCCATTTCTAAAAATATCCTCCACATTTCCTATAATGTGTTGGTTCAACATTTATATTGAGAAAATTCATTCTGTTTTGTCTTGAAAGGTTTATAACCTCCAGAGACCCTGGTTACTGAGAAGAAGGTCTTTCAGAAATGAGGTACAGAAAAAATGTGTGTCAGTGATGAAGGAAACAGAAGGGGGTGAGAGAAGACCAAAAAGTAAAATAATCATACCAAAAGACAAACAAAACTATCCAGGGAAGTAGCGGAGAGGAGAGGCCAAGATACCTGTTACAGGGAGATCTTACATCCCCACACCCCTGTGGAGCTCTCTGAGACTTGACGAGATGCCGCATTAAGGGGTGAAGAGTGATCCCGGCTGAGAGTCCAGAGTGTGCTCGATGTCTGCTCAAAGAGAGACCTTCAAGATGGCAGAGGAGTAAGACTTGGAGATCACCTTCCTCCCCACAAATACATCAGAAATATATCTACATGTGGAACAACTACTGAGGAACACCTACTGAACGCTGGCAAAAGACCTCAGACTTCCCATAAGGCAAGAAACTCCCGACATAACACAGTAAGGCAAAAGAAAAAAGAAAAAAGCAGACAAAAGAATAGGGGCAGGACCTGCATCTCTGGGAGGGAGCTATGAAGGAGGAAAAGTTTCCACACACTAGGAAGCCCCTTCACTGGAAGAGATGGGGGGTGGGCAGGGGGGAGAGCTTCAGAACCACGGAGGAGAACACAGAAATAGGGGTGCAGAGGGCAAAGCGGAGAGATTCCTGCACAGAGGATTGGTGCCACACAGCACTCACCAGCCTGCGAGGCTTGTCTGCTCACCTGCCGGGGCGGGTGGGGGATGGGAGCTGAGGCTCCGGCTTCAGAGATCAGATCCCAGGGAGAGGACTGGTGCTGGATGCATGAACACAGCGTGAAGGGGGCTAGTGCACCACAGCTAGCCGGGAGGAAGTCCGGGAAATGTCTGGACCTGCCTAAGAGGCAAGAGACCATTGTTTTGGGGTGCATGAGGAGAAGGGATTCAGAGCACTGCCTAAACGAGCTCCAGAGATGGGCATGATCCAAGCTGTCAGCGTGAACACCAGAGACAGGCATGAAATGCTAAGGCTGCTGCTGCTGCCACCAAGAAACCTGTGTGCAAGCACAGGTAACTATCCACACCACCCCTTCCGGGAGCCTGTGCAGGCTGCCACTGCCAGGGTCACGTGATCCAGGGACAACTTCCCTGGGAGAACACACAGTGTGCCTCAGACTGTTGGAACGTCATGCTGGCCTCTGCTGCCACAGGCTTGCTTTGCATTCCTTACCCCTCCCCCAGGCCTGAAGGAGCCAGAGCCCCCTAATCAGCTGCTCCTTTAACCGCCTCCTATATGTGTGGGGAACAGACACCCTCAGGCAAGCTACACACAGAGGAGGGGGCAAATACAAAGCTGAAAACAAGGAGCTGTGCAAACAAATTACAGAAAGGGAAATTTCTCCCAGCAGCCTTAGGAACAGTGGAGCATATCTCCACAATCAACTTGATGTATCCTGCATTTGTGGAATACCTAAATAGATAAAGAATCATCCCAAAATTGAGGCGGTGGACTTTGGGAGCAGCTGTAGCCTTGGGGTTTGCTTATTGCACCTAATTAGTTTCTGGTTTTATGTTTATATTAGTTTAGTATTTAGACTTTATTATCATTGGTAGATTTGTTTATTGATTTGGTTGCTCTCTTCCTCTTTTTTATATTTATATATATGTATATATATATATATATATTTTCCTTTTTCTCTTTTTTGTGACTGTGTATGTGTATGCTTTTTTGTGTGATATTGTCTGTGTAGCTTTGCTTCTACCATTTGTCCTAGGGCTCTGCCTGTCTGTTTTTTAAATTTGTTTTTTAATATAGTTTTTAGTGTTTGTTATCATTGGTGGATTTGTTTTTTGGTTTGATTTCTCTCTTCTTTCTTTCTTTCTTTTTAATTTTTTTAAAAAATTATCTTTAATAATTTCTTTATTTTTTATTTTAATAACTTTATTTTACTTTATTCTTTCTTTCTTTCTTTTTTCTTTCTTTCTTTCTTTCTTTCTTTCTTTCTTTCTTTCTTTCTTCTTTCTTTCTTTCTTTCTTCTTTCTTTCTTTCTTTCTTTCTTTCTTTCTTTCTTTCTTTCTTTCTTTCTTTCTTTCTTTCTTTCTTTCTTTCTTTCTTTCATTATTTCTCCCTTTTCTTCTGAGCCATGTGGCTGACAGGGTCTTGGTGCTCCAGTCAGGTGTCATGCCTGTGCCTCTGAGGTGGGAGAGCTGAGTTCAGGACATTGGTTCACAACAGACCTCCTGGATCCATGCAATATCAAATGGCAAGAGATCTCCAAAGATCTCAATCTCAATGCTAAAACCGAGCTCCACTCAATTACCAGCAAGCTACAGTGCTGGACACCCTATGCCAAACAACTATCAAGACAGGAAAACAACCCCACGCATTAGCAGAGAGGCTTCCTAAAATCATGATAAGGTCACAGACACCCCAAAACACACCACGAGATGCGGTCTTGCCAACCAGAAATGCAAGATCCAGCTTCGTCCAAAAGAACACAGGCACCGGTCCTCTCCACCAGGAAGCCTACACAACCCACTGAACCAAACGTAGCAACTGGGGGAAGACAAAAAAAAAGAAATAATGGGAACAATGAACATGCAGTCTTCAAAAAGGAGAGCCTAACACACAGTAAGTTAAGCAAATTGAGAATACAGAAAAACACACAGCAGATGAAGGAGAAAGGCAAAAACCCACCAGACCAAACAAATGAAGAGGAAATAGGCACTCTACCTGAAAAAGTATTCAGAGTAATGACAGTAAAGATGATCCAAAATCTTGGAAATAGAATGGAGAAAATACAACAAACGTTTAACAAGAAACTAGACGAACTAAAGAGCAAACAAACATTGATGAACAACACAATAATTGAAATTAAAAATTCTCTAGAAGGAATCAAAAGCAGAATAACTGAGGCAGAAGAATGGATAAGTGACATGAAAGCTAAAATAGTGGAAATAACTACTGCAGAGTGGAATAAAGAAAACAAGAATAAAAAGAATTGAGGGCAGGCTCAGAGACTTCTGGGACAAAATGAAATGCACCAACATTCGAATTATGGGGGTCCCAGAAGAAAAACAGAAAAGGAAAGGGACTGAGAAAATATTTGAATAGATTATAGTTGAAAACTTCCCTAACACAGGAAAGGAAATAGTCAATCAAGTCCAGGAAGCACAGAGAGTCCCATACAAGATAAATCCAAGGAGAAACATGCCAAGACACATATTAATCTAACTATCAAAAATTAAATACAAAGAAAAAATATTAAAGGCAACAGTGGAAAAACAACAAATAAAATACAAGGGAATCCCCATAAGGTAAACAGCTGATCTTTCAGCAGAAACTCTGCAAGCCACAAGGGAGTGGCAGGATATATTTAAAATGATGAAATGGAAAAACCTACAACCAAGATTATTCTGCCCAGCAAGGATCTCATTCAGTTTTGACAGTAAAATTAAAACCTTCACAGACAAGCAAAAGCTAAGAGAATTTAACACCACTGAACCACCTTTACAACAAATGCTAAAGTAACTTCTCTAGGCAGGAAACACAAGAGAAGGAAAAGAATTACAATAACGAACCCAAAACAATTTAGAAAATGGTAATAGGAACATACATATCAATAACTACCTTAAATGTAAATGGATTAAATGCCCCAAACAAAATACATAGACTGGCTTAATGGATACAAAAATAAGACCTATACATATGCTGTCTACAAGAGACCCATTTCAAACCTACGGACACATACAGACTGAAAGTGATGGGGTGGAAAAAAATTCTCCATGCAAATGGAAATCAAAAGAAAGCTGGAGTAGCAATTCTAATATCAGACAGAATAGACTTTAAAACAAAACTATTACAAGAGAAAAAGAAGGACACTACATAATGATCAAGAGATCAATCCAAGAAGATATGACAAATGTAAATAATTTTGCACCCAATATAGGAGCACCTCAGTAAACAAGGCAAATGCTAACAGCCATAAAAGGGGAAATCAACAGTAACACAATCATAATAAGGGATGTTAACACCCCACTTTCACCAATGGACAGATAATCCAAAATGAAAATAAATAAAGAAACACAAGCTTTAAATGATACATTAAACAAGATGGACTTAACTGATATTTATTGGACATTCCATTCAAAAACAAAGGAATATACTTTCCTCTCAGGTGCTCATGGAACATTCTCCAGGATAGATCATATCTTGGGTCACAAATCAAGCCTTGGTAAATTTAAGAAAATTGAAATTTTGTCAAGTATCTTTTCCAACCACAACACTATGAGACTAGGTTTCAATCACAGGAAAATAATCTGTAAAAAATACAAGGACATGAAGGTTAAACAATACATGACTTAATAACCTAGAGATCACTGAAGAAATAAAAAAAAAATACCTAGGGAGGAGCTTCAAGATGGCAGAAGAGTAAGACAAGGAGATCACTTTCCTTGCCACAAATACATCAGAAATACATCTACATGTGGAACAACCCCTACAGAACACCTACTGAAAGCTGGAAGATGACCTCAGACCTCCCAAAAGGCAATAAACTTCCCACGTACCTGGGTAGGGCAAAAGAAACAATAAAAAACAGAGACAAAAGAATAGGGATGGGACATGTACCAGTGGGAGGGAGCTGTGAAGGAGGAAAGGTTTCCACACACTAGGAAGGCTCTTCACAGGCGGAGACTGCAGGTGGTGGAGGGGATAGCATCAGGGCCATGGAGGAGAGCACAGCAACAGGAGTGCAGAGGGCATAGCGGAGAGATTCCTGCACAGAGGATCGCTGCCGACCAGCACTCACCAGCCTGAGAAGCTTGTCTGCTTGTCTTCTTCTCATAGCAAGGTGGGCGGGGGATGGGAGCTGGAGGTTGGGCTTCGGAAGTCAGATCCCAGGGAGAGGACTGGGGTTGGCTGTGTGAACACAGCCTGAAGGAACTAGTGCACCACAGCTAGCTGGGAGGGAGTCCGGGAAAGTCTAGAGCTGCCAAAGAGGCAAGAGACGTTTTCTTGCCTCTTTGTTTCCTGGTGCACGAGGAGAGGGGATTAAGAGTGCTGCTTAAAGGAGCTCCAGAGATGGGTGCAAGCTGGGGCTATCAGCGTGAAACCCAGAGATGGGCATATGATGCTAAGGCTGCTGCTCCAGCCACCAAGAAACCTGTGTGCAAGCACAGGTCACTATCCACACCTCCCCTCCTGGGAGCCTGTGCAGCCCGCTACTGCAAGGGTCCCGTGATCCAGGGAAATCTTCCCCGGGAGTAGGCAGGGCACTCCTCAGGCTGGTGCAACATCACGCCAGCCTCTGCCACTACAGGCTCACCCAACATCCATACCCCTCTCTCCCCTGACCTGAGTGAACCAGAGCGCCTGAATCAGCTGCTCCTTTAACTCCATCCTGTATGAGTGAAGAAAAGCCAGCCTCAGGTGACCTACATGCAGAGGTAGGTTCAAATCCAAAGCTGAATCCAGGCAGCTGTGGGAACAAAGAAGAGAAAGGGAAATTTCTCCCAGCAGCCTCAGGAGCAGCAGATTATATCTCCACAATCAATTTGATGTATCCTGCATCTGTGGAATACCTGAATAGACAATGAACATCCCAAATTGAGGAGGTGGACATTGGGAGCAACAATATATATAAATTTGTTTCCCTTTTTCTCTTTTTGTGAGTGTGTACGTATGCTTCTGTGGGAGATTTTGTCTGTATAGCTTTGCTTTTACCATTTATCCTAGGGTTCTGTTTGACCGTTTGTTTCTTTTTTCCTTTTTTTCCTTAAAATTCTTTTTTCTTAATAATTATTTTTATTTTAATAACTTTATTTTATTTTACTTTATTTTGTTTTATCTTCTTCTTTCATTCTTTATTTTTTTTTCCTTTTATTCTGAGCAATGTGGAGGAGAGGCTCTTGGTACTCCAGCCAGGCATCAGGGCTGTGCCACTGAGGTGGTAGAGCAAAGTTCAGGACACTGGTCCACAAGAGACCTCCCATCTCCATGTAATATAAAAGGGCAAAATTTCCCAAAGATCTCCATCTCAACGCCAGGACTCAGCTCCAATCAATGACCAGCAAGCTACAGTGCAGGACACCATATGCCAAACCACAAGCAAGACAGGAACACTACAACATCCATTAGCACAGAGGCTGCCTAAAATCATAGTAAGGCCACAGACACCACAAAATGCACTGCCAGACGTGGACCTGCCCACCAGAAACAGGATCCAGCCTCATCCACCAGAACACAGCAACTAGTCACCTCCACCAGGAAGCCTACAAAACCCACTGAACCAACCTTAGCCACTGGGGGCAGACACCAAAAACAATGGAAACTACGAACTTGCAGCCTGCAAAAAGGAGACACCAAACACAGAAAGTTAAGCAAAATGAGAAGACAGAGAAACACACAGCTGATGAAGGAGCAAGGCAAAAACCCACAAGACCTAACAAATGTAGAGGAAATACGCAGTCTGCCTGAAAAATAATCCAGAGTAATGACAGTAAAAATGATCCAAAATCTTGGAAATAGAATGAAGAAAGTAAAAGAAACATTTAACAAGGACCTAAAAGAACTAAAGAGCAAACAAGCACTGATGAACAAAATAATAAATGAAATTAAAAATGCTCTAGAAGGGCTCAATAGCAGAATAACTGAGGCAGAAGAATGGATTAAGTGACCTGGAAGATAAAATAGTGGAAATAACTACTGTAGAGCAGAAAAAAGAATGAAAATAATTAAGAACAGTCTCAGAGACCTCTGGGACAACATTAAACACATCAACATTCGAATTACAGGGTTCCCAGAAGAAGAAGAGAAAAAGAAACGGACTGAGAAAATATTTGATGAGATTACCATTGAAAACTTCCCTAACATGGGAAAGGAAATAGTTAATCAAGTCCAGGAAGCACAGAGAGTCCCATACAGGATAAATCCAAGGAGTAACACACCAAGACACATATTAATCAATCAAAAATTAAATACAAAGAACAAATATTAAAAGCAGCAAGGGAAAAACAACAAATAACACACAAGGGAATCCCCATAAGGTTAACAGCTGATCTTTCAGCAGAAACTCTACAAGCTAGAAGGGAATGGCAGGACATATTTAAAGTGATGAAGGAGAAAAACCTACAATCAAGATTACTCTACCCTGACAAGATCTCATTCAGATTTCATGGAGAAATTAAAACCTTTGAAGACAAACAAAAGGTAAGAGAAAGCAGCTTTACAGCAAATGATAAAGGAATTTCTCTAGGCAGGAAACATAAGAGAAGGAAAACACCTGCAATAATAAACTCAAAATAATTAAGAAAATGGTAATAGGAACATACATAGCGATTATTACATTAAATGCAAACGGATTAAATGCTCCAACCAAAAGACATAGACTGGCTGAATAGATACAAAAACAAGACCCATATATATGCTGTCTACAAGAGACCAACTTCAGGCCTAGGGACACATACAGACTGAAAGTGAGGGATGGCAAAAGAAATTCCATGTAAATGGAAACCAAAAGAAAGTTGGAGTAGCAATTCTCATAGCAGACAAAATAGACTTTAAACTAAGAGTATTACAAGAGACAAGGAAGGACACTACAGAATGATCAAGGTATCAATCCAAGAAAAACATATAAAAGCTGTAAGTATTTATGAACCCAACATAGGAGCACCTCAATATATAAGGCAAACACTAACAGCCATAAAAGGCAAAATCGACAGTAACACAATCATAGTAGGGGATTTAACACCCCACTTTCACCAACTGACAGCACATCAAAATGAAAATAAACAAGGAAAAAACAAGCTTTAAATGATACATTAAACAAGATGGACTTAACTGATATTTATAGGACATTCCATCCAAAAACAACAGAATACACATTTTTCTCAAGTGCTCATGGAATATTCTCCAATATAGATCATATCTTGTGTCACAAATGAAACCTTGGTAAATATAAGAAAACTGAAACTGTATTAAGTATCTTTTCCGACCACAATGTTATGAGACTAGATATCAATTACAGGAAAAATATCTGTAAGAAATACAAACACATGGAGGCTAAACAACACACTACTTAGTAACCAAGAGATCACAGAATAAATCAAAGACGAAATCAATACATACCTAGAAACAAATGACAATGAAATTACAATGATGCAAAACATATGGGATGTAGCAAAAGCAGTTCTAAGAGGGAAGTTTATAGCAATAAAATCCTACCTTAAGAAACAAGAAACATTGCAAATAAACAAGCTAAACTTACACCTAAAGCAGTTAGAGAAAGAATTAAAAAAAAAAGTTACCTGAAGGAAAGAAATCATAAAGATCAGTTCAGAAATAAATGGAAAAGAAATAAAGGAAACGATAGCAGAGACAAATAAAACTAAAACCTTGTTCTTTGAGAAGATAAACAAAATTGATTAACCATTAGCCAGACTCATCAAGAAAAAAAGGGAGGAGACACAAATCAATAGAATTAGAAATGAAAAAGGAGAAGTAACCACCTACACTGCAGAAAAGAAAGGATCATGAGAGATTACAACAAGGAAATATATGCCAATAAAATGGACAACCTAAAAGAAATGGACAAATTCTTAGAAATGCACAACCTTCGATACTGAACCAGGAAGAAATAGAAAATATGAACAGACCAATCACAAGGACTGAAATTGACACTGTGATTAAAAATCTTCCAACAGAAAAAAGCCCAGGACAAGATGGCTTCACAAGTGAATTCTATAAAACATTAGGGAAGAGCTAACACCTATCCTTCACAAACTCTTCAAAAATATAGCAGAGGGAGGAACACTCCCAAACACATTCTATGAGGCCACCATGACTCTGATAATAAAAACCAGACAAAGATGTCACAAAGAAAACCACAGGCCAATATCTCTGATGAACATAGATGCAAAAATTCTCAACAAAATACTAGCAAACAGAATATCCAACAGCACATTAAAAGGATCATACACTCTGATCAAATGGGGTTTATCCCAGGAATGCAAAGATTCTTCAATATCCACAAATCAATCAACGTGATACACCATATTAAAAAGTTGAGGGAGAAAAACCATACAATCGTCTCAATAGATGCAGAGAAACTTTTGACAAAATTCAACACCCATTTATTTTAAAAACTCTCCAAAAGTAGGCATAGAGGGAACTTTCCTCAACATAATAAAGGTCATATATGACAAACCCACAGCCAACATCGTCCTCCATCGTGAAAAACTGAAACCATTTCCAATAAGATCAGGAACAAGACAAGTTTGCCCACTCTCACCACTATTATTCAACATAGTTATGGAAGTTTTAGCCACAGCAATCATAGAAGAAAAATAAATAAAAGGAATCCAAATTGGAAAAGAAGAAGTAAAGCTGTCACTGTTTGCAGATGACATGGTACTATATGTAGAGAATCCTGAAGACACTACCAGAAAACTACTAGAGCTAATCAATGAATTTGGTAAAGTAGAAGGATACAAAATTAATGCACAGAAATCTCCTGCATTCCTGTACACTAATAATGAAAAATCGGAAATGGAAATTAAGAAAACATGCCCATTTACTATTGCAACAAAAAGAATAAAATATCTGGGAATAAACATACCTAAGGAGACAAAAGACCTGTATGAAGAAAATTATGACACTGATGAAAGAAATTAAAGATGATATAAGTAGATGGAGAGATACACACTGTTCTTGGATTAGAAGAATGAACATAGTGACAGTGACTGTACTACCCAAAGGAATCTACAGATTCAATGAAATCCCTGTCAAATTACCACTGGCATTTTTCACAGAACTAGAAGAAAAAGTTTCACAATTTTTATGGAAACAGAAAAGACCCCGAATAGCAAAAGCAATCTCGAGAAAGAAAAATGGAGCTGGAGGAATCAGGCTCCCTGACTTCAGGCTATACTTCATAGCTACAGTAATCAAGACAGTATGGTACTGGCACAGAAACAGAAATATAGATCCATGTAACAGGATAGAAAGCCCAGAGATAAACCCATGCACATATGGTCAACTTATCTTTGATAAAGGAGGCAAGAATATACAGTGGAGATAAGACAGCCTCTTCAATAAGTGGTGCTGGGAAAACTGGACAGCTAAATGTAAAAGAATGAAAACAGAACACTCCTTAACACCATACACAAAGATAAATTCTAAATGGATTAAAGACCTAAATTTAAGGCCAGACACCATCAAACTCTTAGAGGAAAACCTAGTCAGAACACTCTGTGACATAAATCACAGCAAGATCCTTTTTGAACTACCTGCTAGAGAAATGGAAATATAAACAAAAATAAACAGATGGGACCTAATGAAACTTAAAAGCTTTTGCACAGCAAAAGAAACCATAAACAAGACCAAAAGACAACCCTCAGAATGGGAAAAAATATTTGTAGATGAAGCAACAGGAAAAGGATTAGTCTGCAAAACATATAAGCAACACATGCAGGTCAGTATCAAAAAAAACAAAGAGCCCAATCCAAAAATGGGCAGAAGGCATAAATAGACATTTCTCCAAAGAAGATATACAGACTGCCAACAAACACATGAAAGTGTGCTCAACATCATTAACTATTAGAGAAACGCAAATCAAAACTACAATGAGATATCATATCACACCGGTCAGAATGGCCATTATCAAAAAATCAACAAACAATAAATGCTGGAGTGGGTGTGGAGAATAGGGAACCCTCTTGCACTGTTGGTGGGAATGTAAGTTGATATCACCATTATGGAGAACAGTATGGAGGTTCCATAACAAACTAAAAATATAACTACCATAAGACGCAGCAATCCCACTACTTTGCATATACCCTGTGAAAAACATACTTCAAAGAGAGTCATGTACCAAAATGTTCATTGCAGCTCTATTTACAATAGCCAGGACATGGAAGCAAACTACGTGTCTACCAACAGATGAATGGATAAAGAAGATGTGGCACATATATATGATGGAATATTGCTCACCATTAAATGGAGCGAAACTGAGTTATTTTTAGTGAGGTGGATGGGCCTAGAATCTGTCCTACAGGGTGAAGTAAGTCAGAAAAAGAAAAAGAAATACCCTATTCTAACACATATATATGAAATCTAAAATAAACAATAAAAAGTGGTCAAAAGTACCTAGAGGCAAGATAGGAATAAAGATGCAGACCTACTAGAGAATGGACTCGAGGATGCAGGGAGGGGAAGGGTAAGCTGGGACAAAGTGAGAGAGTGGCATGGACATATATACACTATCAAACATAAAATATATATCTAGTGGGAAGCAACCACATAGCACAGGAAGCTGAGCTCAGTGCTTTGTGACCACCTAAAGGGGTGGAATAAGAAGTGTGTGAGGGAGGGAGATGCAATAGGGAAGAGTTATGGAGATATATATGTGTATATATATATATATATATATATATATATATATATATATATATATATATATGTATAACTGGTTCACTTTGTTATAAAACAGAAACTAACAACCATTGTAAAGCAATTATATTCTAATAAATATGTTAAAAAATACCTAGAAACAAATGACAATGAAACCATGACGTCCCAAAGCCTATGGGATGCAGCAAAAGCAGTTGTAAAATGGAAGTATAAAGCAATACACTCCCACCTCAAGAAACAAAGAATATCTCTAATATGTAACCTAACCTTATTCCTAAAGCAATTAGAGAAAGAAGAACAATACAAAACAAGAAACCCAAAGTTAGCAGAATGAAAAACATCATAAAGATCAGATCAGAAATGAAAAAGAAATGAAGGAAACAATAGCAAAGATCAATAAAAATAAAAGCTGTTTCTTTGAGAAGATAAACAAAATAGATCAACTGTTAACCAGACTTATCCAGAAGAAAAGGGAGGAGACTTAAAAGAATACAGTTAGAAATGAAAAAGGAGAAGTAAGAACTGACACTGCAGAAATACAAAGCATCATGAGAGATTACTATGAGCAGCCATATGCCAGTAAAATGGAAAACCTGAAAGAAATGGACAAATTCTTAGAAAAGCACAATGTTCCGAGACTGTACCAGCAAGAAATAGAAAATATAAACAGAGTAATCACAAGCACTGAAATTGAAACTGTAATTAAAAATCTTCCAACAAACAAAAGCCCAGGAACATATGGCTTCACAGGTGAATTCTATTAAACATTTAGAGAAGAGCTAACACCTACACTTCTCAAACTCTTCCAAAATAGAGCAGAGGGTGAAACACTCGCAAACACATTCTACGAGGCCACCACCCCTCTGATATCAAAACCAGACAGAGTTGCCACAAAAAAAAAGGAAACTACAGGCCAATAACACTGATGTATATAGATGCAAAAACCCTCAATAAAATACCAGTAAACAGAATCCAACAGCACATTAAAAGCATCATACAACATGATCAAATGGTGTTTATCCCAGGAATGCAAGGATTCTTCAATATACGCAATTCAGTCAATGTGATAAACCATATTAATAAATTGAAGGAGTAAAACCATATGATCATCTCAATAGATGCAGAAAACTTTCTACAAAATTCAACACCCATTTATGATAAAAAACCCTCCAGAAAGTAGGCATAGAGGGAACTTACTTCAACATAATAATGGCTATATATGACAAACCCAAAGCCAACGTAGTTTTCAGTGGTGAAAAACTGAAACCATTTCCACTAAGATCAGGAACAAGACAAGGTTGTCAACTCTCACCACCATTATTTAACATCGTTTTGTAAGTTTTAGCCACAGGAGTCAGAGAAGAAAAGTAAATAAAATGAACTCAAGTCAGCAAAGAAGTAAAGCTGTTAATGTTTGAGATGACATGATACTATACATAGAAAATCCTAAAGGTGCTACCACAAATCTACCAGAGCTAATCAATGAATTTGGTAAAGTAACATGATACACAATGTCTTGCATTCCTATACACTAATGATGAAAAATCTGAAAGATAAATAAGGAAACACTCCCATTTACCATTGTGACAAAAAACAATAACATACCTGGGAATAAAGCTACCTAAGGAAACAAAAGACCTTTATGCACAGATCTGTAAGACACTCATGAAAGTAATTAATGTTGAGATATACAACAGAAGGAGAGATATACCATGCTCTTGGATTGGAAGAATGAACATTGTGAAAATGACTATACTGCCCAAAGCAATCTATACATTCAGTGCAATCCCTATCAAACTACCAATGGCATTTTTCACAGAACTAGAACAAAAAAATTCACAATTTGTATGGAAACACAAAGGACCCCGAATAGCCAAAGCAATCCTAAGAATGAAAAACGGAGCTGGAGGAATCAGGCTCCTGGACTCCAGACTATGCTACAAAGCTACAGTAATCACAACAGTATGGTACTGGCACAAAAACCAAAATATAGATCAGTAGAACAGGATAGAGAGCCCAGAGGTAAACCCATGCACATATGGTCACCTTATGTTTGATAAAGGATGCAAAAATATACAATGCAGAAAACACAGCCTCTTCAAAAAGTGGTGCTGGGAAAACTGGACAGCTACATATTAAAGAATGAAATTAGAACACTCCCTAACTCCATACACAAAAATAAACTCAAAATGGACTAAAGACCAAAATATAAATCCAGACACTCTAAAACTCTTAGAGGAAAACATAGGCAGAATATTCTATGACACAAATCACTGCAAGATGCTTATTGACCCACCTCCTAGAGAAATGGAAATAAAAACAAAAATAAACAAATGGAACCTAACAAAACCTAAATCTTTTGCACAGCAAAGGAAACCATAAACAAGACAAAAAGACAACCTTCAGAATGGGAGAAAATATTCGCAAATGAAGCAACTGACATAGGATTAATTGCCAAAGTTTACAAGGAGCTCATGCAGCTCAATATCAAAAAATAAACAACCCAATTCAAAAGTGGGCAGAAGACCTAAATAGACATTTCTCCAAAGAAGATACACAGATTGCCAACAAACACATGAAAGGATCATCAACATCAGTAATCATTAGAGAAATGCAAATCAAAACTACAATGAGGTATCACCTCACATGCATCAGAATGGCCATCATCAAAAAACCTACAAACAATAAATGCTGAAGAGGGTGTAGAGAAAAGGGAACCCTCTTGCACTGTTGGTGGGAATGTAAATTGATACAGCTACTATGGAGACCAGCATGGAAGTTCCTTAAAAAACTAAAAATAGAACTACCATACGATCTAGCAATCCCACTACTGGGCATATACCCTGAGAAAACCGTAATTCATGAAGAGTTATATACCACAATGCTCTTTGCAGCTCTATTTATGATAGCCTAGACATGGAAGCAACCTAAGTGTCCATCGACAGCTGAATGGATAAAGAAGATGTGGCACATATATACAAAAGAACATTACTCAGCCATAAAATGAAATGAAATTGAGTTATTTGTAGTGAGGTGGATGGACCTAGAGTCTGTCATACAAAGTGCAGTAAGTCAGAAAGAGAAAAGCAAATACCATACGCTAACACATTTATTTGGAATCTTAAAAAAAAAAACAGGTTCTGAAGAATTTAGGGGCAGGACAGAAATAAAGAGGCAGATGTAGAGAATGGACTTGAGGACACGGGAATGGGGAAGGGTAAGCTGGGACGAAGTGTGAGAGTGGCATGGACGTATATACACTACCAAATATGAAATAGATAGCTAGTGGGAAGCGGCTGCAATGCACCAGGAGGTCAGCTTGGTGCTTTCTGACCACCTAGAGGGGTGGGATATGGAGGGTGGGAGGGAGGCACAAGAGGCAGGATATATGGTAATATATGTATACATATAGCTGATTCACTTTGTTACACAGCAGAAACTAACACACCATTGTAAAACAATTTTACTCCAATAAAGATGTTAAAAAATAAAGGGAGTGAGATGCAAAAAAAAAGAAAAAGAGAGAGAGAGAGAGAGAACCATCCTGTGAAAAGCTACAGACATGGCACTTTTTTTTATCCTCCGTTGTTAAAGTAACCTCTACATATCTCCATACATTGCTAAAGAAGAAGCAAACGGCATGATAATCTCCACTATTTCTCCACCAAATAATTAGTTTCAAGGTCATAATACTATCAACTTTGATTTAACTGTAAAATTGTTATGGATTGAATATCTATAATTATTTAGAACACATTTAAGTTAGAAATTTATCATTTATTTTCATATTTATAATTATTTATATGCACAGTAAACTTCCTGTTACATTTTCAGCAAGTTCAAATTTTTCTAAATTTCAAATAAATTTACAAGTGGATGAGTATTAGAGTTATTCTCTAAAGAAATAGTTACTGAAAACAATAACTAAAATAGTTAATTAAATTTCTGAAAACTGGTCAAACATTTAATCAGGTTGAACTCTGGTACTTTTTTACAAATTACCTAAGATAGAGCTTCCTAAAATCATCCTGCATTTCATTTCCATCTGAAATCTGATGCCAGATGTCAAAAATTTTAATTAAATATTTAGGTGGCATTTTTGGAATGTTTTATGATTCATCAAGTGCTATCATATATATTGACTAATTTAATTTAAATTAAAGGTCACATACTGCCAGGAGCAGCAAGAATGTGCAGCCTATATTTTCACTCACTGTTCACCTTAATGCCAACTATTCAGGGAAGCCTTTATGTAAAAAGTCCTCTGCTCAAAAGTATGGATGTAATACATTTTAAATTATATACATATCTTAATAACATCGCTAAAGAAATTGGGCAATTTAACTGATGCGTGAGGAGAGCAGATACTTTTTTTTTATACTCTGTGGGATTGTTGAGGCAAGTGTAAATTCAAGCAAAATAAGCCACGTTAAAAGAAGCACTGAAATATATATCAAATTATGTCACCTCACTGGTGCTTGCAGGGAAACAGACAAGACTGTGAAAGCAATAGGCATAGTTGGAAAATTAAAAATCATTTTGCATGCAGGCTTCCTTGTGTATATAGCAAGATTTTGCAGTCATACTTCTAAAATAGATAATGATGATTGTGTTGAACCTGTAATATAAACAAATATAAAATATTTTATCCTATGCTTTTACCTACTCCACTTCTTTATCAAACTACCTAAACTACAATACCATAGAAGCAAAACCTGAAAACACATTTAAATGGTCTTTAAGATGAGAAAGAAAGAAAACACTTGAATTTTATTTCACATTCAAAGAAAATTTAAAATAACATTCAAGTAGGAAGATATTAACTTAGATTTGTTCAAGAATAAAATGATGTAACAATCTTACTGGTCTAATTATCAGGGATAAAATTTTGTATAAACTAAATCATATTAGGTAGCAATTTAAAAACAAAGAAGACAAGCTGCCAGAAGTGAAACTGGCAGGGAAGAAGATACTGGAAAAAGAATGACTAATTATAAAGTATTATAGGGCTATTCAATAAGTCAAATTAGCCCTACACATTTGGATAGGCCCTAAAGAAATGCACACACACACATGCACGCACACACACACACACACACATACACATGCACAGAGTGCCCTTTTTAAAGTACATATGGCCAGAGGTCAGAGATTATATATTTGTGTGTTCTCTCTCTTCTTTAGTGAGATAAACTACTATCAACATCAGAGTACAGTTGACCCTTGAACAACATGGGTTTGAACTGTGTGGGTCCAATTTTATGCAGATTTTTTCAATAAATACTACAGGACTACACCTGGCACAGTTGGTTGAATCCGAAGATATAGAACCTCGGATACAGAGGGCCGATTATGGGACTTGAGCATTCCCGCATTTTGGTATTCACAGACGGTCCTTGGACCAATGCCCTATGGATACAAAGGGATGAGGGATACCTGTTTAAGAAATCACCTTAAGGGAATAGGGGCAGGAACAAGAGCTTGGTTAATCTAGGGAGAGAGGAGTGACTTCACACAGAAGAGTCATGGATAAGCAGGAGTCAAGAGAAAATATTCTAGGTCTTTACGGTGGTGGACATTGGAATCAGTCTTTACATAGTTCTCTAGGTTCTGCTTGAATCCTATAGGAGCTTGTCATGTCATTCAAAAAGCCAATGCCAATAAAAGGGCCTACATAATCCAGCCTACTGTTTTCTGATCTAAAATCCTACAACTATTTCCTGTTGCTCACACTACTTCAGTCACATCAGTCTCCTTGCTTTTCCTAAACCATGTCAGACATAATCCCACCTCTAGGCCTTTACAGTTGCTATTCTTTCTGTCTGGAACACTCATTCACTAATAATCTCAACCCTCTCTTCTCATCTCCTTCAAATGTCACCTTCTTGAGTTCTTCATTGACTGCTCTATTTTAATTACAATCCTTCTTTACTCTAAGAATAACTATATAATTTCCCTGTTTTATTTTTCTTCTGTAACACTACCACTTAACATACTAAATATTTTACTTATTAATACTCATCGCCCATCAAAATGTAAGCTCCATGAGAATCTTTTTTAACTGCTGATACCCCAGTACCTAGCACTGTGCTTGGCACATGGTAGATGTTCAATACATATTTTTAATTAATAGCCACCACAAGGAGAACTTTCTCTAATTACCAAATAATTAAAATAGTGCTGTATAGATGGAGGAAATATATCAATGTAAAAAGAGTAGAGGGCTTCCCTGGTGGCGCAGTGGTTGAGAGTCCGTCAGCCGATGCAGGGGACAGGGGTTCATGCCCCGGTCTGGGAAGATTCCACATGCCACGGAGCGGCTGGGCCCATGAGCCATGGCCGCTGAGCCTGCATGTCCGGAGCCTGTGCTCCACAACGGGAGAGACCACAACAGTGAGAGGCCCGCATACCGCAAAAAAAAACACAAAAAAACAAACAAAAAAAAACACAGTAGAATCTAGAAATGTAGTCAAATATAAATATGTGTTTAGTATATGGTAAAGATGGTAAATAAAGTCAGTGAGAAAAGTTTGAATTAGTCAATCAGTGGTCTTGGGATGATAGTCTAGCCTGGGGGTTCCCAATATTTTTCAAGTAATGACATACATTAAATTATATTTATTTGTCACATTAAATTATATTTATTTGAATGTATAGAGGAGTCTGATCATGGTTGAAGGCAAGAGATCCAGGAGTTCTGACAGACCATAACCCTTCCTAGCCACCCCCAAGGCTGATGAGATCATGTCTGTGACCACCTGAAGGATTATCAGTTGGGAATTTCTGAGTTGATCATTTCTAAGGAAAAAAATCTGGACCCCTATTTTTCTAATTAACCCAAGAAATAATACTGGTGGATTCAAGCTATAAATGTAAAGTTTAAAGCCCATAAAATTATAAGAAAACAAGATTTTTCTAAGCATTATGATATATACAGAAGCAGAAGAAACTAAATTGATTAATTAGACAATATAAAAATTTAAAAACTCAATGGAAAAAAATCCCAACATAAACAAAATTAAAAAAAAACTGGGGGAAATATTGCTATTATACTAATTTTCAAAGAGCTAATTTAAATAAATAAGAAATGTAAAAAAAAACTATTAGAAAAATTGGTAAACCAATGGAGAGGAAATCCACAGAATAAAAGACCAAGATGGCTAATAAACTTGTTAAAAAATGCTGTTTCACTTATAAATAAAACAAAATTTAAATCAGTTAAGAACTGACAATACCCAATATATGTGAGTTATAAGAAAATGAGCTTCCTAAGTCACCCAAGTTATGTGTCATATTCCCTTTATCCATTTTGTCCCCACTATGTTTGCTTTATTTCTGTTCTTTCAAAGTTATCTTTGTTTAATATGACATAATTGAAGAAATGAAGATGGTAAACATCCAAATATGTCATTTCCAGCAAATTTTCTTATGCTCCCTGAAAATCAGTTGCTGAAAACTTAGAACTAAAAATGTATCTTTGGTTCTATTCAAGTTTGTTCTCTCCATGAGTAGAGCATTACTGTGATCCCTGGATTGGAATTCCTTGAAATCATACTTACAGTAGCACAATTTTGATACTTTATAGATAGCCACAAGTTAGGATACGTCAAAGTGGAAAGTGGGTCTAATTTTTTTATCTTATTACTTTTGACCCTGTGACTAATATTTTCTTAAAATAGAGAGTGAAACAAAGAGATAGAGAAAAAAATCTGGAAACTTCTGTTTACCTACTTTCTTTTCCCTTTTTCTTCCATTCATACTTTCTTCCAAAAGCCACACTCTAGTACAATTTACTTCAATTACTCCAGATCTTTTAGATTTTAAATATTTGCAGCATTTTAAAAACTACATTGTATAGACCAACATAGTGTTGACAACTTTTTATTTTGCTAAGGAAATAGAATTTTAAAACACCAACGACAAAATACTATTCCCATGATTTCATAAAGGAAAGGCAATTTTTGTCGTGGGCACTCACTTTAAAATATCTTTTTATTTAAAAATCATTATAGATTAATAGAAAGTATCCCCCAAATTACAGAAAGATGCTGTATACCCTATAACCAATTCCCCCCTAATGATAAAATCTTGCAAAACTATAAAGCAATAGCAAAATGAGGAAACAAATATTGTTACAATCCACTGACTTTATTTAGAGCTCATCAGTTTTATGTGCTCTCATTTCTGTTTGTATAATTCTATGGAATTTTATCACAAGTGTAACTTTGTTTAACTACCACCATATTAACAGTATTAACAGTACTATCACTTTAAGGATCTTTTCTACTGTTGTCCTTTTATAAATGCAGCCACCCCTCCTCCTCATCTCTAACAACAGGAAATCACTAATCTGTTCTCAAACTCTACACTTTTGCACATTTAAAATGTTATATAAATTGAATGATACAGTATGTAATCTATTGGCACTGGGATCTTTCATACAGCATAATGTCTTTAAGATCCAGTCAAGTTCATGTATGTATCAATAGCTTGTCCCCATCTATTGTTTTTGTTCTGTTTTGCCAATTTTAAATACATTTTTATTTAAGACATTGCATTTTCCACTTACAATACAGTGCTTGTAAAGTGCAATGTTATTTCCTTTCCCTGTGCACACATTCCATGTTCAAGTATCAAGAATGCCCAGTTTACTACAGCAGCTCAACTATAAAACTGCCATGGAATTTGCTACAAATTTGGCTCCTTCCATGTTGTGTTGAGCAATGCTAAACCTATGCTAGGCTGGCTTAATCAACCTCTTCAATGGTGGGCCCAGAGGAGGCACCACCAGACAGAGGAGCTCCACCACCAGGGAAGCCCCTGGGCATTCCACCTGACATTCCTCCTGGCATGCCTCCTGCAGTCTGGTACAGCTTGGTAATGATGGTGTTGCAGACTTTTTCCAGCTCCTTCTGCTGATGTTCAAATTCTTCCTTCTCTGTAGTCTGGTTCTTATCAAGCCAGTTGATTATTTAATTACACTTATCAAGAATCTTCTGTTTGTCCTCATCATTAATCTTGCCTTGAAGTTTCTCATCCTTAACAGTAGCTTTCATGTTGAAAGCATAAGATTCAAGAGAATTCTTTGAAGACAACTTATTCCGCTGCTTCTCATCTTCAGTTTTATACTTCTCTGCTTCCTGAACCATGCGTTCAATGTCTTCCTTGCTCAAATGGCCCTTGTCATTAGTGATGGTAATCTTGTTCTCTTTTCCTGTGCTCTTATCCACAGTAGAGACATTGAGGATGCCATTGACATCAATATCGAAAGTGACTTCAATCTGAGGAACACCACGGGGGGCAAGAGGTATGCCTGTGATTTCAAACTTGCCAAGCAGGTTGTTATCCTTGGTCATGGCACACTCACCTTCATAAACCTGAATGAGTACACCGGGCTGGTTGTCCGAGTATGTTGTGAAGATCTGCATCTGCTTGCTGAGAATGGTGGTGTTGTGCTTGATGAGGACAATCATGACTCCACCAGCAGTTTCAATTCCAAGGGAAAGAGGAGTGACATCCAACAGCAGCAAGTCTTGAATATTTTCAGATTTGTCTCCAGATAAAATGGCTGCCTGGACAGCTGCACCATAAGCAAAAGCCTCATCAGGGTTGATGCTCTTATTAAGTTCTTTCCCACTGAAGAAGTCCTGTAGAAGTTTCCAAATTTTGGGGATGTGGGTTGAACCACCCACCAGGACAATATCATGGATCTGAGACTTGTCTAGTTTGGCATCCAGAAGGGCTTTCTCCACAGGGTCCAGTGTGCCACTGAACAGGTCAGCATTCAGTTCTTCAAATCGGGCATGGGTAATTGAGGTATAGAAGTCAATTCCTTCATAGAGGGAATCAATCTCAATACTGGCCTGGGTGCTGGAAGAGAGAGTGCACTTAGCATGCTCAGAAGCAGTATGAAGGCGATGGACAGTCCTCTTGTTCTCACTGATGTCCTTCTTGTGCTTGCACTTGAATTCTGCAATAAAATGGTTGATCATCCGGTTGTCAAAGTCTTCTCCACCTAAGTGGGTATCTCCAGCTGTAGATTTGACCTCAAAGATTCCATCCTCAATAGTGAGGATTGACACATCAAAAGTGCCACCACATATATCAAAGATCAGCACATTTCTTTCTGCTCCAACCTTTTTGTCTAAGCTATAGGCAATAGCAGCAGCAGTTGGCTCACTGATAATTCTAAGTACACTGAGCCCAGCAATAGTTCCAGCATCTTTGGTAGCCTGACACTGAGAATCATTAAAGTAAGCAGGTACTGTAACAACAGCATCGGTAACAGTCTTCCCAAGGTAGGCTTCTGCTATTTCCTTCATCTTTGTCAAAACCATGGATGACACCTCCTCTGGATAAAAACTTTTTGCCTCTCCCTTGTATTCTACTTGAACTTCAGGCCTGCCTGCATCATTCGCCACCACCATGAAGGGCCAATGCTTCATATCAGACTGGATAACAGCATCATTAAATTTTCGTCCAATGAGGCGTTTGGCATCAAAGTGTTAGTGGGATTCATTGCAACTTGGTTCTTTGCAGCATCACCGATCAATCGTTCGGTATCATTAAAGGTGACATAACTTGGTGTAGTTCTGTTCCCCTGATCATTGGCAATTATTTACACATTTCTGTGCTGGAAGACACCCACACAAGAATGGGTGGTGCCAAGATCAATGCCAACTGCAGGTCCCTTAGACATGGTTGCTGGAGCGCAGGCCCAGGTCCACTGAAGGAGAAAACAGCAACCTATAGAGCTGCCGCTGCGTTCAACGAGAAACCCCATCTATTGTTGAGTATGGATGTACCATGTACCACAGTTTATTTAACTACTCACCTATTGAAATATATTTTGGTAGTTTTCAGTTTGGAGCTACTACAGATGAAGCTACTATAAACATTTGTGTAACACTTTCATTTATCTGAGATAAACGCTGAAGAATGCATTTGCTGCATCATAAGGTAGTTGTAGGTTTAGTTTTTTTGTTTGTTTCTTTCTTTCTTTGCTTGATTTTGTTTTTAAATTCCCTTTCATTCCTGAAGGATATTTTGCTAGATATAAAATTTACAGTTGACAATTCTTTTATTTCAGTACTTGAGAAGCATTGTGTCACTTCTTTCTGGCCTTCATGACTTTACATGAGAAATCTGTTGTCAATAGAATTTGTGTTTCCATATAGGTAATGCATTATTTCTCTCGGGTTGATTTCAAGATATATATATTTTTATCTTTGGCTTTCAGAATTTAATTCTGATGTGTCTTGGCATATATTTATTTGAGTTTATCCTATTTAGGGTTTTCTAAGCTTCTTGGGTCTCTATGTTTATGATTTTTGCTAAGTTAAAGAAGTTTTCTGCCATTTGTTCTTTGAATATTTTTATTCCATTCTCTGATGCTGATGATATTACTGTTACCTCTTTCATTGTATTCCCATAGGTCCTCTAGACTCTTTTTATTCTCACTTTGTTTTTTCTCTGTTATTAACATTGGGTAAATTCTATTGATCTGCCCTTAAATTCACTGATTTTATGCTCTGTCATTTCCAATCTACCATTAATCCCATCTGCTGATTTTTTTCAAATTCAGTTACCTTATTTTCTATTTTTATAATTTACCTTTGGTATTTTTATATCTTCTATTTCTTTGCTGAAATTTCCTTTTTTTTTCATTTGTTTCAAATGTGTTCCTGATTGCTCACAGAAAACACTTTTTTGGAAAGATGAATTAAAATCCTTGTCAGATAATTCCAACATCTGTCATGTAAGTATTGACATTTCTTGTCTTTCTTTTCTTGTTCAAGTTGTGATTGTCCTGGTTCTTAATAAAATGAATGATCTCTATTGTATCCTAGGCATTTTGGGTATTTTGTCTTGAGACTTAGGATTTTGTTTAATCTTTTTAGCAGGGAGTCATCCTAATTAGGTGTAGCACACAGATCTGGGGAGGGGTTAGAAATTGTTACCTGCTATGCTCCACTGTTACAACCCCATAAAAATATGTAGTGCTGACTCACACCATCTCATTGAAAACGTGTGAGTTGTAAGCTCTGTCCCCGTGCCTAAACCAGAAATAATAGTAGTGGAAGAATTATATCACTTAGCCCACATCTCGCAGCCTGATCCACCTTGTTAATGCTGGATGGTAATGAAGGTTTAGCTCCCAACTAGGCTCTGCTGACAGAGTGGGGTGCGTGGAATGGAGTGCCAACTAGTCCCTCTTAAAACCACTTTATTCACTTTCATTGTTGCTGAATGTAGGTAAAGACTCATCTCCCTTTGGTACCCTGCTGAAACAGGGGTGAGTGAGAAAGCAGAGTGCCAACTAGCCTGCCTCACCTCTGTAAGTCTTGTTGTTGCTGGCTGGTGTGGCATCCGAGCTCCCTGCTGGATTCCCTCATGACTACCATGGTAAGAGAGTTGGAAGCACTGCCTTCTGCCACCACGTGGTGGATGGAAGATCAGCTTTCTGCTTAACCCTGCCAAAATTAATTTGGTGGGGGATTCTGAGAGAAGCCTGCTTCCAC
This sequence comes from Leucopleurus acutus, assembly GCF_964270905.1. NCBI lineage: Eukaryota > Metazoa > Chordata > Mammalia > Artiodactyla > Delphinidae > Leucopleurus > Leucopleurus acutus. The sequence goes on from NC_139148.1 coordinate 67,122,047, forward strand.
CAAGCTGGGGATGAAAATCAGATCCTTGCTTTGCCCACAACCAGTCAGGGGAAACAAACCACCAGACCCTGTTCCTACAGGAAGGAGGAGGTGGGCAGATAAGGTCCATTCAGCCTGCCTTGATTTGAGGTGGGGGGTTATAGAATGCTAGATTTTCCATCAGTATTTGTCAGGATTAGGTCGTGTACTATGTATTTTTTCTCTGTTCTGTTAGGCTATGCTTTTTCCAGTCTTTTGGATAAGGGGAACAGTTTTTTTTCTTCAGCTGTGCTCATCGGTGACTTTGAATTGAGGGCCTCTCCACTTTCCCATTCAGGATATATGGGAGGCAAAAGGAAATCCACTACATCATTACTAAAATCTCATGTCCCTAGCCAGTCCGCTCTCTCTTCCCATCATTCAGAGTCTGCTTATAACTTTTTTCTGTTTTGTTACAACTAGGGAATTTATTTGCAAGAGGAAGCACTAGGGAGAAATAGGATTCCCATCTTGGCAGACCTGGAAGTTAGAAAGGCAATTTTAACACCAAAAGGAGTTGAAAGGACATAATCTCAGAATAAATGATAGTCCTTCAAAAGAAAGGAAGCTAGAAATCATACATTGAAATATAAAATTAATATGTCCCTCTTTTTTTCTCATTTCATCAAGGTCTACTAAAATCCTAGTTATTAACCAGCATGCAGACCTATGTTTGACAAGATTGGTTTAAGGTATATCACATGTGTTCATACAACTTTGGCTTTTTAAGCTGTCCAAATAAGTTGGATGGTTTGAGGATCACAGATAAAAAAACTCTCTATATACAAATGTTTCCCCCACTGTCTTAAGAGTAAGAATCTAGATGACACATAGATAGATAGATAGATAGATAGATAGATACTATTAAATTGTATAACTTCCATGCATCTCATATTGTATGATAGGAATACCCTATAAAATAGACATAGAAAGTGAAATTAAACTAGCTACACAAGAAGTTCTTTAAAATATATATTTTTAAGATGGTCATGAAGAACCTAAGGGCAGGATGGGAATAAAGATGCAGACCCACTAAAGGATGGACTTGAGGACACGGGGAGGGGGAAGGGTAAGCTGGGACAAAGTGAGAGAATGGCATGGACATATATACACTACCAAATGTAAAATAGATAGCTAGTGGGAAGCAGCCTCAGAGAACAGGGAGATCAGCTTGGTGCTTTGTGACCATCTAGAGGGGTGGGATAGGGAGGGTGGGAGAGAGGGAGATGCAAGAGGGAAGAGATATGGGGATATATGTATATGTATAGCTGATTCACTTTGTTATAAAGAAGAACCTACCACACCATTGTGAAGCAATTATTCTCCAATACAGATGTTCAAAAAATGCTTTTTATAAAATAATTTTTTGTTATTTTTTGCCAGCTTTTAAAGATTGAAGTTTTTCTTATATTACAAAGCAGCATAATCTCAGAATTTATTAAAAAAAGAAGAATTCACAATCCAGGTGATTTCGTTTGGTAGTTATTTCCAGTAATATAATTTCTACAACAATCTCCAGTTACCTTTGGTAAGGCGACTTCCTAAGCACACAGTGTAATTTTTCATAAATTTAACCATAAATAATATTAAGTGATAATACAGGAACCAAGAAGTGTTATTAATCAAGACCAAATAAGAAAATAAAAAGAGAACTATATTCATGCAGTTGTGTGCTGAGTATTTTAGAAAACATTAATTTCTGTACTACAAACACACAGGAGATCTAGAATAAGATGCATTTTATAAACAGTACAAAGTCCATAAGGAAAAATTTTATAGGATCTTATTGATTTCCCATATAAAGGAGTTAGTGGTTAACAATTTTCAGGATTGCTCTTTTATAAGATTTTTTTTAAGCCTGGCTAAGATATTCACTCCTAAGTAAAGGCAGGCCAGTCTGGATGAGTAATTCATTGACACCACCCTTTTTTCTACACTTATACATTTTGGGGGGATCTTTGACTCAGATGTTACTCTTCATTTATAAATTTCAAATTTCATCTATTTCATGAACCTCCACTGAAGTTCAATGTATCCACTAATTTGGCACTTACATACTACTTTCTGGCATCTCTTGTATTGAGATGTATTGATATTTCTGTCTTGTATTATTTATTAATTATCAAAATATTTTTAGCATCTTGATGGGTGTTACTTCTTCAACTAAAAATAAGCTTTTAAGGGTAGGGATCAGGTCATATATCTCTGTATTGTCCACAGTGGTAGACCTAAGGTCATAATAGAAAACTTTTATTGAACACTTACTATGTGTCAGAAACTGTGCTACATACTTTATATGTATTATCCAATTTAATTCTCAAAAAAACACCCTGTGAAAGAGGGTATTGTAACTAATTACATTTTACAGATAGAGAGATAAAGTGAAGGGAGGTCAAGAAACTTGTACACAACCATACAGCTGATAAATCATCTCATAGTAGTATCTAACAGATTAAAAACCATATATTATATTGCTCCCCACACAGTGAGTTCTTATATATAAATTTATGAAGGAATGAATGAAATTGATTCCTAATAATTCAACCTTCTAAAACCCTTAGATAAAATAACCTAACTGGGATGCAAAAGTACTTGATTGATTCAGTGAATTCAGTTTAAAAATGTCGAAACAATTTTAAAAATTAGTTTAATTTGTTCAGTGCTAAGCAGACAAACAAAAATGGATTGACTGGGGCTTCCCTGGTGGCGCAGTGGTTGAGAGTCTGCCTGCCAGTGCAGGGGACATGGGTTCGTGCCCCAGTCCGAGAAGATCCCACATGCCGCAGAGCGGCTGGGCCTGTGAGCCATGGCCGCTGGGCCTGCGCGTCTCCGGAGCCAGTGCTCCACAACGGGAGAGGCCACAGCAGTGAAAGGCCCGCGTACCACAAAAGAAAAAAAAGAAAAAAGAAAAAAAATGGATTGACTGAACTTTTCACTATTTGTGGCTAAAATTTTGAGTTATAACTCAATGTAAAATTTAATTAAATAAGAAAATTGCAAATATTTTAAAACAGTAAGAAAATAAATATTCTATTCTGACTATTGGGGGGGGAGCAAGCAGAAGTAGAATTCAAACCTAACCTTCTCCAAAAGCTGTGCTAACATTTATTTAATATATCTACTGTGATGTATGTGTTTTACAGATACAACCAAAGTCTTAACAATCATTGCTTTGAGAGTGATAATACTACATCTGTACACTTTTCCTCTTTCTACTTTTTCTATTTTTTAAATATACTTAAATGAGCAGGTGTTATTTTTACAATTATAGACAAAATTTTAACGTCTTTTTTTTTTGAGGTAAAGAAAAATGTCAGACCAAGTTTTTCAAAAGAGAAAGGGTTAAATGATGTTCAGAATCATTGGACAATCAGCTTCAAAATGAGCTAACAAAGCTTAGTTTAGGTCAATTGAAAAAATTAAATATAAATTTATTCAAAATATTTTATCCTTCCAGCAGCAGCTTAGCATCACAGATACTTTCCATGTGAATGATGAGTCTATATGCTCTTGGCCTTTAGATTTACCCTAACTTGAAGATCTTATGGAAAAACCTAAACGAACTTCTTGGCCAGCCAAATATTTCTTCACAGAGATATACCAAATGTTTTGGAAATTATCGTATATGAATTATTTGATGATTCAGAAAATACACTGGAGCAGGCTATATCTAATGGAAAACTATACAGACACTGCTCCTATCAATTTAGAATCAGAACCACCCCAGAGACTAAAGTCAATCACTTCAGGAGGCCAGAGATAATATTCAGAGTATAAATAGCTTTGCTTTATATTCTTGTCCATGAACATTTAATCTTGCAAACATAAGGGGACAAACCAGGGTGCTTATAAGTACTTATTTTTAACTAATAAGTACTTTTTTTTTTTTTTGCGGTACACGGGCCTCTCACTGCTGTGGCCTCTCCCGTTGTGGAGCACAGGCTCCGGACACGCAGGCTCAGCGGCCATGGCTCACAGGTCTAGCCGCTCCGCGGCATGTGGGATCTTCCCGGTCCGGGGCACGAACCCGCGTCCCCTGCATCGGCAGGCGGACTCTCAACCACTGTGCCACCAGGGAAGCCCAATAAGTACTTTTTATTTCCACCCCTAAGATTCTGTTTTCTGTTCCAGAAAGCATATTGAATCCTTGGAGCTTTAAGTTGTGTTTTGATTGTTTTAATTTTTTTTAACAATTAGTTATGGGATTGTGATTGCATTATCAAGCAATACTTCATAAAGAATGATTCAACTAAAAAATAAATGCTCAGTTAGGATAAATTACCACCATATGGCATGTATACTACAGTCAAGATCATGAAGCCCTAATAATAAGCCTTTGGCACAGAAATAATTTACCTAAAATGGAAATATAAGCATTCTTTTGGTTCATTGTTTTAACATTAATGACAGCTCTTATTAGACTAGATAAACCTTAACATTACTATATTACTAAATGATAAATCCTTTTAAAATGAAAAGAAAACGTCATAGCAGGTATTTTAAACAGATTTGTAGAGGTAACAACTTATATACCACAAAATGCATGCATTTAAAGTGTACAATTCAATGTTTTTTGTATATTCATACAGTTACGTGACCATCTACACAGCTGAATTTTAGAACATATTCATCACCCTAAAAAGAAAGCCTGTACCCATAAGCTGTTACTGCCAATTAACCTAGACACCCCTGCCAGGCCTGGGCAAGAAATAATCTACTTTCTGTCTCTGTATTTGTATACTCTGAATATTTCCTATAAATAGAAACATACAATACTTGGTCTTTTGTGATGAACTTCTTTCACTTAGAATGTTTTCAAGGTTCTCCATGTTGTAGTATGTATCATAACTTCCTTTTATGGTGAAATATTATTCCTATGTATACATAAATAATAATTTGTTTATCCATTTTTCAGTTGATGGACATTGGATGTGTTTCCACTTTATAGCTATTGAGAACGATGCTACTATGAATACTCTTGCACAAGCTTTTCTGTGGGTATGAGTTGTCATTATTTTCTCTGTGTATCTAGATGTAGAATTGCTGAGTCATATAGTAACACTATATTTAACATTTAGAGGAACTTCCTAACTGTTTTCCAAAGAGTCTTCACCATTTAACATTTCTACCAGCACTGCATTATGGCTCAGTTTCCCTACATCATTACCAACACTTGTTATTGACTATCTTTTGCTTTATAGCCATTTTAGTGTGTGGTAAATGGTATCTGCTGGTAGTTTTTTTTTTTTTTTTTTTTGTGGTACGCGGGCCTCTCACCAATGTGGCCTCTCCCGCTGCGGAGCACAGGCTCCAGACACGCAGGCTCAGCGGCCATGGCTCACGGGCCCAGTCACTCCATGGCACATGGGATCCTCCCGGTTCGGGGCACAAACCCGTGTCCCCTGCATCAGCAGGTGGACTCTCAACCACTGCACCACCAGGGAAGCCCCTGCTGGTAGTTTTGAGTTGCAGTACCCTGATGACTAATAACGTTCAGCACCTTTCATGCCCTTATTGGACATTTGCTTATCTCCTTTGGAGAGAAGTCTATTCAAATCATTCGCCCATTTTTAAATGGATTATCTGCATTTTTATTGTTGAGTGTGTACTATATTACTAAATGATAATATGTAACAGTTCTTTACATATACTGTATTCAAGACTATTATCAGATATACAATGTGAAAATAATATCTCCCATTGTGTAGGCTCTCTTTTTACTCTCTTGATGGTGTTCTTTGAAGCTCAAAAGTTTTTTTTTTAATTTTGATAAACTCCAATTGCACTGATTATTTTTAGATTGCTTGTATTTTTGGTGTTACACCTAAAGAAACCACTTCAAATTCAAGATTTCAAAGATTTATTCCTATGTTTTCTTTTAAGAGTTTTATGACTTCTGGAATTACATTTAAGTTTATGACATATTTTGAGTTAAGTTTTGCATATAGTGCAGTGTAGGGGCACAACTTTATTCTTTTGCATGTAGATATCCAATAGTTCCAGCACCATTTGTTGAAAATACTATTTTCTCCCATTGGGTTGCTATGGAATCTCTGTCAAAAATAAATTTACCATAAATGTAATTATATTCTATTCCATTTATCTATTCATCAATTCTATTCCCTTTGCTTATGGCAGGGCCACATTTTGTTGATTACCATAACTTTATAAAAAGTTTTGAAACCAGTAAGTGTTGTTCTTCCAAACTTATTCTTCTTTTTACAGATTATTTTGGATATTTTAGGTCCTTTGAGTTTTCACATGAATTTCAGGGGCAGCTTGTCAGTTACTGTAAGGAAGCCAACCGGGATTCTCATGAACAGTACATTGAATCTGCAGACAAGTTTGAGGAGTATTGCAGTCTTAATAATATTAAATTTTTCAATTAATTAATATGAAATATCTTTATACTTATTTGGTTGTCTTTAGTTTCTTTCAACAATATTTTGTAGTTTTCAGTGTACAAGTCTTGTAATTCTTGTATTAAATTTATTCCTAAATATTTATTCTTTTGATGCTATCACAAATGTAATTCTTTTTTTAATTTAATTTTTAGATTGTTCATTGCTAGTATATAGAATAAAAATTTTTGTAAAATTTTATCTTGCATTCTGCAATCTTGCTGAACTTTTTATTAGTCATAGTAGTTTTTAGTGGATTCTTTATATATTTCTGTGTACAAGATTGAGAAATCTGCAAATTGAGATCATGTACTTCCCTTCAAAACTGTTTTTTAAAATATATTTTCATTACCTAATTACTTTGACAATAATAATCTCAAGAAATATGTAATGTAAGAGGTGGGAGTGGACATCCATGTCTTGATTCTGAACTTAGTGGAAAGCTCTCAGTCTATAGCCATACAGTATGATTTTAATTGTGATTTTTTTTCATAAATGCATTTCATCAGGTTAAGGAAGTTCCCTTCTATTCAAAGATTGTCAATAGTTTTAACTTAAAAGTGTGTCAGATTTGGGAGGATGGGAGGTAGATGCAAGAGGGAAGGGATATGGGGATATAAGTATACTTATAGCTGATTCACTTTGTTCTATAGCAGAAACTAACACGACAATGTAAAACAACTATACTCCAATAAAGATGTTAAAAAAAATGTGTGTCAGATTTTGTCCAGTTCTTCTTCTGAATCTATTGAGATGATCATTTGTATCTTGTCCTTCATTCTATAGGTGTATTACATTAGTGGATTTTTAGATGTTAAACCATCCTTGCATTCCTGGAATAAATCCCCCATGGATATGTTGTGTAATCTTTTTATACATGTTACTGTATTTAGTTTGTTATTTTATTGAGAATTGCTCTGTCTGAATTCATGAGGGATATCGGTCTGTATACTTTTGTGTTATCATTTTCTGGTTATGGTATTAAAGGAAGTAAATGCTAATAGAAAGAATTGGGAAAAGCTGCATTCTCTTGTATATATTGGAAGACCGTGTGGATAATTGGAATTAATTCATATTTTTTCAGTTTTATTAATATATATCGACATATAATGCTGTGTAAAGTTAAGATGTACAGTGTGATGATCTAATGCACTTATATATTGCAATATGATTACAATGGTAGTGTTAGTTAACACCTCTATTATGTCACATAATTATCAATTCTTTTCTGTGGTGATAACATTTAAGATTTACTCTCTTAGCAACTTTCAAGTATATAATACTGTATTGGTAACTATAATCACAATGTTGTACATTAGATATTCAAATTGTTCACCTTCTAACTGGAAGTATGTACTCATTGACCAACTCCCCATACTCCAGCCCCTGGTAACCATTATTTAATCTCTTTTTCTGAATTGGACTTTTTACATTCCACATATAAGTGAAATCATGCAGTATTTGTCTTTTCCTGACTGATTTACTTCATGTAGCAAAATGCCCTCAAGGTACATATATGTTGTTGCAAATGGCAGGATTTCCTTCTTTTTTATGGCTAAATAATATATTTGTATATATTACATTATATTATATTATCACTTCTTCTTTTCCATTCATCTGTTTGTGGATGCTTAGGTTGTTTTCATATCTTGGCAATTATGAATAATATTTCAATAAACATGGGACTGCAGATCTCTTTGATGCCCTCTTTTCATTTCTTTTGGATATACATCTAGAAGTGGAATTGCTGGATCACATGGTATCTCTATTTTTAAATTTGTGTTGAACTTCTGTAATGTTTCCATAGTAGCTAAATAAATTTGCAATCCCACTTATAGTGTACCAGTGTTCCCTTATCTCCATATCCTAAAGAACACTTATTATCTCTTGTCTTCCTGATGATAGTCATTTTAATAGTTATGAGGTAATATCTCATCATGGTTTTATTTGTGTTTCCCTGATGATTAGTAATGATTGAGCATCTTTTCATGTACCTGTTGGACATTTGGATATCTTCCTTGGAAAAATGTTTATTCAGTCTCTCTGCCCACTTTTTAATCATATTGTTTTTTACTGAGTTTATATATTGCAGGTATTAACCCTTTATCAACTCTATGGTTTGCAAATATTTTTCTCATTTCATTAAGTTGACTTTTCATTTGTTTGTTTTTGTTTTGTTTCCTTTTGCTTTTTGTTCTGTGCAGAAACTTTTAAAATTGTATGTAGTCTCACTTATTGATTTTTTACATTTGTTGTTTGTTCTTCTGGTGTCATATCCAAAAATCATTGCTAAGACCAATATCAGGGAGCCTCCCATGTGTTTTCTACTGGCAGTTTTATGATAGATCTTATGTTTAAGTCTTTAATCCATTTTGAGTTAATTTTTTTGGTGGTGTAAAATAAGAGTCCAATTTTGTTCTTCTTCATGTGGTTATCCAGTTTTCTCAACACCATTTGTGGAAGAGACTATCATTTCCCCAGAAGCATTCTTGGCTCCCTTGTCAAATATTAGCTGACCATATTAGCTGACCATAAATGTGGAGGTTTATTCTTGGGCTCTTGATTCTTTTCCATTGGTCTATGTGTCTATTTTTATGCCAGTACCATACTGTTTTGATAGGTTTGTAGTGTGATTTAACATCAGGAAGTGTGCTTCCTCTGACTTTGTTCTTCTTTCTCAGAATTGCTCTTGCATTTTGGGTCTCTGTGAAAATGCCACTGGAATTTTAATAAAGATTGCATTAAATCTATAGATGGCTTTGAGTAGTATGGTCGTTTTAACAATACTAGTTCTTTCCATCTAAGAACAAAGGATATCTTTCCATTTGTTTGTATCTTCTTCAATTTCTTTCATCAGAGCCTTATAGTTTTCAGTGTACAGATTTTTCACCTCATTATTTACATTTATTCCTAAGTAGTTTATTGTTTTCCATGCTATTGTGAATGGAATTGTTTATTTATTTTCAGGTATTTTGGTTTTAATGTATAAAAACAACTGATTTCTGTATGTTGATTTTGTATTTTACAACTTTACTGAATTTGTTGTTTAGTTTGTAACAGTTTTTTGATTGAGTCTTTAGGATTTTCTATATATAAGATCTTATCATCTGCTAATAAAGACTTTACTTCTTTCTTTCCATATTGAATGACTTTCATTTGTTTATCATGCCTGAATGTTCTAGCTAGGACTTCCAGTACTATGTTCAGTAACAGTGTTGAAAGTGAGCACTTTTGTCTTATTCCTCATCTTAAAGGAAAAGCTTTCAACCTTTCACTGGTGAGTATGATGTTAGGTATGGGTTTGTCTTATGTGACCTTTACTGTGTCAATGTATGTTCCTTCTATACCCAATTTATTGAGAGCTTTTATCATGAAAGAATGTTTGATATTTTCAAATTCTTTTACTGCATTAATTAAAATGATCATATAATTTTTATCTTTCATTCTATTAATGTGGCATATCACATTTATTGATTTGTGTTTGTTTGAATCATTCTTGTATCCCAAGGATAGATCTCACTAAATTGTGGCATGTGATCCTTTTAATGTGTTGTTGAATTTGATTTGCTAATATTTTGTTCAGAATTTTTGCATCTATGTTCATCAGGGATATTGATCTGTATTTTTCTTTTCCGATTGTGTCCTTAACTGACTTTGGTGTCAGGGTAATGCTGGCCTCGTATAATGAGTTTGGTAGTGTTCCCTCCTCTTCAAGTATTTGGAAGAGTTTGAGAAGGATTGGCCTTAATTATTTCTTAAATATTGTGTAGAAATCACCAGTGAAACCACCTGGTCATTGTTTTCTTCCTTTGTTGTTGTTGTTTTCTTTTGTATTTTTATTTTTATGATTATTGATTCAAACTCCTTACTCGTTATTAATCTTTTTTATATTTTCTATTTGCCACGATAACTATTGATGAGTTGCATGCTTCTAAGAATGTATCCATTTCTTCTAGGTTATCCAATTTATTGGTGTTCATAGTAGTCTCTTATGAGCCTATATATTTTTGTAGTATCAGTTGTAATGTCTCCTCTTTCATTTCTGATTTTATTTATTTGAGTTTTCTCTCTTATTTTTAGTCACTGAATTATTCAACCCCAGGATTTCTGTGGTTTTTTTTACTATTTCTATCTGTGTTAAGTTTGTCATGTTTATTGTCATGTTTTTCATGATTTTGTTGAATTTTCTTACATTGATTTCTTGTACTTCATTGAGTTTCTTTTAAACACCTCATTGAGTTTCCTTTAAACACCTATTTTGAATTCCCTATCAGGTAAATCAGATCTCCATACCTTTGCTTTTGGTTACTAGCAGATTTTTGTGATCTTTAGGCGATATAATGTTTCCTTGATTTTTCATGTTCCTTGGAGTTTTGTGTTGCTGTTTTCACATTTAAAGTATAAGTCACTTTCTCTAATCTTTACTGGTTTCATGGGAGAGATAACTTTTATATCAGTCTTGCTATAGATTCTGAGGCTTTCTCAGAACTTGTATGAATACACCTGTTTTACACTTCTTGTCCCTTCTTATGGCAGAATAATTAAGCTTGTGTATCTTCTCTTGATCCCATAATGCTTCAGGCTGGTTGCTGACACCCTCTCTTTCCTTTTCCCAGAGGTGGCACTACAGCTCATGTTTGTGGTTTCTCCCTTTCCTGCAGAGCCTGATCTGCTCTCTGTGCATGCTTCCTGTCTGTGAAGAGCTTTTGCTCTCACTGCGACCCTCAAGAGCACACAGGAAGCTGGATGCAGAGTGAGGGATATTTGGGTTTGGAACACAGTGCGCCGGGGGTGCCACTGGGTTAGATGATATCTGAGGGTGATGTTTTCTCCTCAGCTCATAGGCAGACTTTCTGAATTCCAGATTGCAGTCAGCAGGAGCCCTGTACTTTTAATGCCTTCTGAGACACTTATCTGCCTCTTTCCTCATCTCTTCCATCCCTCCAGTCATGGAGCTCCCCGTTTCATACTCTGGATGCTGTGAAAAAGAAATGAGTCATTTTGGCAGGGTCCTGCACAGCTGGGGAATCCAAGCATTCACAAATTTTCTCTTCCTTTTCCCCAGGGAAGAAATCAATGGACATCTTGGTTAGCCCTAAGCTGTGCTGTCTAGGGAAAGAAGTGATGCTGGCAAAGTCAAACTGTTTCTCTTACCCACTCTAATGCATGCAAACTTTTTTTCCCAGCAGAGTGCTGTAACTTCTCCTTTGGGAAACCTAGACTTCCACAAAGGCTTACTCCTCCATAGGTTACTGCCTTGTTAGTGTTCTCCAGGTGCTCCCAGAACTCAGCTGAGGGGGGCAGGAACTAGTTCAGTCTCCTGTAGGTTCCATAGGTGGAACTGAAATCTGTCTGCCTCTTACCCAATGCACAGGTGGGCGAGACCTCCTTCAGGATCTCTTGGTGTATGGTGCTGGATCCCAAAACATCTACAAAGGTACTTTTGTTTATGGATGCAAGCCAAATTTTTGTTGTTAAAAAGGGGGACAAAAAAACAAGGAATGTTTTATGTCACCATTATGCTAACGTCACTCTTTAATTCATATTTAAATATTTGTTAGAATTCATCAGTGAAACTGCCTGAGCATGGGCTTTTCTTTGCAGGATTTTTAAAAAATACCAATTAATGCTTGCTTAAAATCTATTCAAAGTTTCTATTGCAGTAGCTGATTTCATCCAAGTTATCTAATTTGTTTTCATACACTTATTCATTGAATTTCCTTGAAATTGTGTTGATTTCTATAAAGTCAGTAGTGATATCCTTTATCTCACCTTGGTTTTAATCATTTTGATTTTCTTTCTTGTTTCTTGATAATTCTACCTAAATGTTGACCAATTTTTAATATTTTCTAAGAGCCAACTTTTCTTTTTATTGATTTTATTTATCATTTCTATTCTACAGTTCATTAATTCTGTGCCAATTTACTTTATTTTTTCCTTCTGATTGCTTTAGGCTTAGCTGCTTTTTTAATCTACTTCCTTAAGGTGAAAGATTAGGTTATTGTATTGAGATCTTTCTTCTTATTTAATATAGGTGTTTACAGCTGCAATATTTTCTTTAAGTACTATCGCATTCCATAAGTTTTCTTCCATTGCTTTCATTTTATTCATCTTTAAATATTTTTTATTTCACTTGCAATTTCTTCTTTGACACCTTGGTTATTAGTAACATGCTTTTCAAAGTTCACAAACACCTAAATTTTCCAAAATTACTTTGGTATTTATTTCTAGGTTTTTTTGTTTATTTGTTTTAATTTTTACTGGGGTATAGTTGTTTTACAATTTTGTGGTAGTTTCTACTGTACATCAAAGTGAATCAGCCATATGTATACATACATCCCCTCTTTTTTGGATTTCCTTCCCATTTAGATCACCACAGAGCACTAAGTAGACTTCCCTGTGGTATACAGCTTGTTCTCATTAGTTATCCATTTTATACATTTTAGTGTATAAAACTAATTGTATATATGTCAATCCCATTCTCCCAATTCATCCCACCCCACTTTTCCCCCCTTGGTGCTCATACGTTTGTTCTCTAGGTTTGTGTCTCTATTTCTGCCTTGCAAACAGGTTCATCTGTACCATTTTTCTATATTCCACATATATACATTAATATATGATATGTTTTTCTGACTAGAAAGAGAAAAACATATCATATATTAATGTATATATGTGGAATATAGACAGTCTCTAGGTCCATCCACATCTCTACAAATGACCCAATTTCATTCCTTTCTTATGGCTGACTAATATTCATTCTATTTATGTACCACATCTTCTTTATCCATTCATCTGCCTATGGATATTTAAGTTGCTTCCATGACCTAGTTATTGTAAATAGTGCTGCAATAAACATTGGGGTGCATGTGTCATTTTGAATTATGGTTTTCTCTGCGTATATGCCCAGTAGTGGGATTGCTGGGTCATATGGTAGTTCTATTTGTAGTTTTTTAAGGAACTTCCATACGGTTCTCCATAGTGGCTGTATCAATTTACATTCCCACCAACAGTGCATGAGGGTTCCCTTTTCTCCACAACCTGTCCAGCATTTATTGTTTGTAGATTTTTTGATGATGGCCATTCTGACCAGTGTGAGGTGATACCTCATTGTAGTTTTGATTTGCATTTCTCTAATAATTAGTGATGCTGAGCATCTTTTCATATGCCTCTTGGCCATCTGTATGCCTTCTTTGGAGAAATGTCTATTTAGGTCTTCTGTCCAGTTTTTGATTTGGTTGTTTGTTTTTTTGATGTTAAGCTGCATGAGCTGTTTGTATATTTTGGAGATTAATCCCTTAGTTGCTTCATTTGTAAATATTTTCTCCCTTTCTGAGGGTTGTCTTTTAATCTTGTTTATGGTTTCCTTTGCTGTGGACTACCTTTTAAGTTTAATTAGGTCCCGTTTGTTTATTTGTGTTTTTATTTTCATTACTCTAGGAGGTAGGTCAAAAAGAATCTTGTTGTGAATATGTCAAAGAGTGTTCTTCTTATGCTTTTCCTCTAAGACTTTTATAGTATCTGGTCTTACATTTAGGTCTTTAATCCATTTTGAGTTTATGTTTGTGTATGGTGTTAAGGAGTGTTCTAATTTCATTCTTTTATATATAACTGTCCAGTTTGCCCAGCACCATTTATTGAAGAGACTGTCTTTTCTCCATTGTGTATCTTTGCCTCCTTTGTCATAGATTAGTTGACCATAGGTGTGTGGGTTTATTTCTGGGCTTTCTATCCTGTTCCATTGATCTATACGTCTGTTTTTGTGCCAGTACCATACTGTCTTGATGACTGTAGCTTTGTAGTTTCCACAAGTAACTTACATAATTACCATAACACCAATAAGCAGTGATCAGCCAATAACAATCACAAGCCAAGTGCCATAGCTATACTGCACAGCAATTCCCAAAGTCTCCTCACTAAAACAAGCAAACAAACAAACAAAAAGTCACCAGAATCCCCAGTATCATAAATTACTCAATCCCCCCATCCTGTTAAATTTAAACACAATATCTACTTTTTCATCTTTTAGAACATAAAGGACCATTACAAGCTCCATTAACATCCCTGAAAGAAACATCCCTACAACGGTTTTATTAGAAACTCAGACCTTAGGATACCACTCAGTAGCCATAGCTGTAGTATAACCAAATACCACAAATATGCTCCCCAAATAAATTTTAAAAATGCATTAAACCCAAAAATGATCCACTAAATTTTATTACAATCCCACAACCAATGCCACCACTCACAGTTAACTCAAGCCAACCACAAATAGTTGAATGTTTTGAAGAAAAACCTACAAAACTAAATATAAAAATAGTACTTAAAATAAATACCATGTATGTCATAATTTTTCTTACTTGGAATCTAAACATGTTCAATGACGTGAAAAATCATTGCTGTATTTCAACTGTAAGAACACTAATGACCAACATTTGAACATCCCACACTTTTATCTGAATTATTAACAACACAATTATTGATCTTCCAGCTCCATCAAACATTTCATCATGATGAAACTTTGGTTCCGTATTCAGTATTTGTTTAGTTCTACAAATCTTGACAGGGTTATTTCTAGTAATAAGTTACACATCAGGTACAATAACTGTCTTCTCTTCCATAACACACATTGGCCGAGATGTAAATTACAGATGAATCATCTGATACCTACAGGCAAACGGAGCTTCCATGTTCTTTATTTGCTTATATATTAATGTAGGGTGAGACCTTTATTATGGATCCTACACTTTCCTAGAAACATGAAACATTGGAGTTATTCTGTTGTTGACTGTAATAGCTACAGCATTCATAGGTTACATTTTACCATGAGGCCAAATATCCCTCTGAAGGGCAATAGTCATCACAAACCTCCTTTCAGCAATTCCTTACATTGGCACTTAACTAGTCAAATGAATCTGAGGAGGGTTCTCAGTTGATAAGGCAACCTTACATGATTATTTGCCTTCCACTTTATCCTTCCATATATCATTGCAGCCTTAGCAGTCATCCACATACTATTTCTCCGTGAAACGTGTTCTAATAAGTTCACAGTAATCTCATCCAATATCGACAAAATCCTATTTTTCATCAATACTACACAAAGATATCTTGGATGTCTTATTCCTATTTGTAATCTTACTAATACTAGTGCTATTCTTACCTGATCTTCCAGGAGACCCAGACAACTACACTCCAATCAACTTCCTCAACACACCCTCTCATATCAAACCAGAGTGATATTTCTTATTTGTATATGCAATTCTATGATCAATTCCCAACAAACTAGCCTTAATCTTTTCAATCCTAATCCTAGCAATTATCCCTATACTTCATACATCAAAACAACAAAGTATATCATTCTGACCTCTCAGCCAATGTCTATTCTGAGTACTAGTAGCAGATCTATTAACATTAACATGAAAATGAACAACAGGGCAACCAGTTGAACACCCATTTATCATCATCAGACAACTAACATCTATCCTATTTGTTTTTCTTAATGTTACTCCTAATACCAGTAACAAGCATCATTGAAAACAATCTCCTAAAATGAAG
The DNA here is from genome assembly GCF_964270905.1 of Leucopleurus acutus. Lineage (NCBI taxonomy): Eukaryota > Metazoa > Chordata > Mammalia > Artiodactyla > Delphinidae > Leucopleurus > Leucopleurus acutus. The sequence goes on from NC_139148.1 coordinate 67,138,018, forward strand.
AGTCTTTGTCGTATTTCCATTACCTTGCTCTTGTAAGCCAGAAAAGGAGAGCAACACATCTCACTAAGACTCAAGAAAGAAGATCCAGCTCCACCATCAGCACCCAAAGCTGAAATCTACTTATACTATTCCCTCAATAATTTATTATGGGACATCTACACTACCCCTGAATACTATGTAAGTATTAAAAATGGCATTATCTGAATAATAATACTATGTATTTCATGTATTAGGCACTCCTCCACATATATAAATACATATGTTTGCTTTTTTGTGCATAATGCATGGTATGTATAATCGTGCATTAACTATATACCCCATGAGTATAAACATGTACATTAGTTTATTGATATTATATAAGATATTATATGATCAAAATACAGTGAATCCTAGGCAATATAAATATTTATGAAGTAACCAGAATGGTTAATATTACATAGGACATGCATCTATTAATTGTACATAGCACACTGTCAAATTATTTCCAGTCAACATGCTTATCATAACTAATGACCAGAGCTTAATCAGTAAGGCATGAGAAATCATTGACTCACCCAACACACGTCCCTCTTCTGGCTCTGGGACCATGAATCATGGATGTTTCTATAAATGAATTATATCTGCCATCTGGTTCTTCAAGACCATCTCATCTAAAATTTCCCATGCTTTCCTCTTAAGACATCTTGATGGACTAATGACATGGACTAATGACTAAACAGCCCATGCTCACACATAACTGTGGTTTCATGCATTTGGTATTTTTTAATTTTGGGGGGATGCTGTGACTCAGCTATGGCTGTCTGAGGCCTTAACATAGTCAAGCAACTTGTAGCTGAGCTTTAATTGAATATTATTTACCAGCATCATCAACCATAAGGTGTTAATCAGTCAGTGGTCACAGGACATAAAGCAATTATACACTGTACATACACATATATGATTACACATACACAAATACATATACCCATGTATACATACATGTTCACATGTACACATACACATACATGTATAGTAGGTAAATGGCCTGCTTAATCAAACCTCTTTTACCCCCCATAGACTTTATACTTCATATGCCATTGCTGTCCTGTCAAACCCCCAAAACAAGGCAAAGCACATAAATATACAATATTTAGCTAACTCATTTAACAAAAAACATTATCCCTATTTTAACAATCCAATGTCAGTATGACTACTAGCCTCCTAACCATTTTAATGAATTACTTAGATATATACCACTTATACAGATAGACATCCCACTAGATTTGCCACCCACCTCAAACAGATTACAAATTAAAGTAAATTTTGGTAATCACCAGAAGAAAACAAAATCAAACATAATAATACTAAATTTTAGCATACACACCATTACACTAACTAACAATATATCACTCAAATACATAAATTTTATCCATACAAAATTCTACTCAACCTGTTGATTTAGCTTAACAATCAGAGCAAGGCACTGAAAATGCATAGATGAGTTTATTAACTTCATAAACACATAGATTTTGTCCCAGCCTTTCTATTAATTTCTAATAAAATTTCACATGTAAGTATCTGCACCCCAGTAAGAATGCCCTCTAAATCATAAAAGATTAAAAGGAGCAGGTATAAAGCACACTAAAATGTAGCTCACAACGCTTTGCTTAACTATGCCCCTATGCGAAACAGCAGTGATAAAAACTAAGCTATAAACAAAAGTTTGGCTAAGTTGTATATTAACCAATTAGGGTTGGTAAATTTCATGCTAGCCATTGTGTTTATATGATTAACCCAAATTAATAGAAGTTCAGCATAAAGCATGTTAAAGAGTATCCAAAAAAAATAAAGTCTTAGTTAAGCTGTGAAAAGCCATAGCTAAAATAAAATAAGCTGTGACTTTAACACTTCTGACTACACAACAGCTAAGAGCCAACCTGGGCTTAGATAACCCACTATGCTTATCCCTGAACTCAAACAATTATAACAACAAAACTATTCACCAGAGTACTACTAGCAACAGCCTAAAACTCAAAGGACTTGGTAGTGCTTCATAACTCTCTAGAGGAACCTGTTCTACAATCAATAAATCCTAAGCCTCATCAATCCTTGTGAATACAGTCTATATACTGCCGTCTTCAGCAAATCCTAAAAAGGAACAACAGTAAACATAATTATCAGACATAAAGATGTGAGGTCAAGGTGTAACCTATTGGATGGGAAGAAATGGGCTACATTTTCTATCTCAAGAACATAAAATGAAATAAAAGAAAACAAAAGGTTTTTTTTATGAAATTAAATACCAAAGAAGGGTTAAGTAGTAAATTAAGGAGTGCTTGATTGAACTAGGCCACGAAGGTCGCACACACGACCTGTCACCCTCTTTGTATTGATAACTTCTTATAACCTACAATATTATCAAGTACCAAACATATGAGAGGAGATAAGTTGTAACAAGGTAAGAATACTGGAAAGTGTTCTTGGACAAATGAAAGTGTAGCTTAAATAAAAGCATCTAGTTTACATCCAGGAGATTTCATACTGCATGAACATTTTGAACTAAATCTAGCCCAAACTTCCCACCAAATTCAACTATCATAAGTAAATCGAATAAAACATTCACTCAATATCTAAAGTATAGGAGATAGAAATTTAAAATTGGGACTATAGAGATACCACAAAGGAATAATAAAGGAAGCATTAAAAGTACTAAAAAGCAAAGCTTACCCTTTTTGCCTTTTGCATAATGATTTAGCAAAGAAAACTTTAACAAAGAGAACTTAAGTTAAATACCCCAAAACCAGACAAGCTACTTATGAGTAGTTTACAAGAACAAACTCATCTATGTGGCAAAATAGTGAGAAGATTTATAAATAGAGGTGACAAGCCTAATAAGCCTGGTGAAAACTGGTTGTCCAGGAAAGAATTTTAGTTCAACTTTAAATATTACTTTAAAAAACCTACTTTTAACCTAATTTTAAATGTTATTCTAAAAAGGTACAGCTTTTTACATACAGGTTACAACATTCTGAATAGAATAAAAACAAACAATGCCATAGTTGGCTTAAAAGCAGCCACCAATTAAGAAAGTTTTCAAGCTCAACAACATAACCAACTTAGTACCAACAATAAAGTAACTCCTGGTTTAATATTGGACCAATCTATTAATTAATAGAAGCAATGCTGTTAATATGAGTAACAAGAAATATTTCTACTTGCATAGGCTTATATCAGAATGGATAACCCACTGATAGTTAACAATAAATAAATCTAAATTAATACTTAATTATTTATTAAAATAATTGTTAATCCAAAACAGGCATGCATTTAGGGAAAGATTTTAAAAAGTAAAAGAAACTCAGCAAACACAAGCTCTGTCTGTTCACAGAAAACATCACCTCCACTATAACTAGTATTAGAGGCACTGCCTGCCCAATGACACCTGTTTAACCACCCCTGTATCCTGACCTTGCAAATGTAACATACGCATTTGTCCTCTAAGCAAAGCCTTGTATGACTGACCACATGTGGTTTTACTGTCTCTTACTTTAATCTGTGATATTGACTTTCCGGTGAAGAGGCGGGAATGACATTATAAACCAAGAAGACTCTATGAATCTTTAATTAATCTAAAAAATCAACTAAACAATTAAGGGATAACAAAACTTTTTAATGGATTAACAATTTTGGTTGGGATGACCTCGAAGAATAAACAACCTCTGACTGATTAAAATATAGTCTAACTAGTCAAAAGGTTTTATTACATATTGATCCAAAATATTGATAAAGGGAACAAGTTACCCCAGGGATAACAGCACAATTCTATCCTAGAGTTTATATCGGCAAAAGGGTTTATGACCTCGATGGTGGATCAGGACATCCCAATGGTATAACTGTTATTAAATGCTAATTTGCTCAAAAATTAAAGTCCTACATAATCTGAGTTCAGACCAGAGTAATCCAGGTCAGTTTCTATCTATTATATATTTCTCCCAGTACAAAAGGACAAGAGAAATAAGGCCTACTTTATGAAAGTGACATCAAATTAATTAATGATGTAATTTTAATTCATACACATGCCATGCCCAAGAATTGGGTTTGTGAGGATGGTAGAGCCAGAGGTTCAATTCCTCTTCCTAACAAAATGTTTATAATTAACATTCTTTTACTCATTTTCCCAATCCTACTTGCTGTAGCATTCCTCACATTAATTGAACAAAAAATCTCAGGTAATATGTAACTCCAAAAAGGACCAAACATTGTTGGGCTCTATGGATTGTTACAACCCAATGCTGAGGCAATCAAATTATTTATTAAAGAACCAGTTTGACAATCAACATCATCATTTTTTATATTTATTATTGCACCAATTCTAGCCTTAACCCTGACCCTCAAAATATGAATTTCTCTTCCCATACCCTATCCACTCATCAACATAAATTTAGATGTACTATTTAAACTAGGCATATTAAGCCTATTTATCTACTCCTGTGATCTAGATGAGCTTCAAACTCAAAATACATACTAATTGAATCCCTATAGGCAGTAGCACACACAATTTCATATGAAGTAACATTAACAATTATTCTTTTAACAGTTCTATTCATAAATCATTTACTATTTCAATACTAATTATTTCACTTAGCAGAATATCGTCTAGATCAATCAATGTCACAAATGGAAAGATTTCATTATTTTTTATGACTGAGTAATATTCCATTATATATTTTTTATATATAAATATATAAAAAATATATAATGGAATACACATGTTCCATTATGTGTGTATATATATATATATGTGTGTGTGTGTGTGTGTGTGTGTGTACATTTTCTTTATCCATTTATTTATAAGTCGACACTTAGGTTGCTTCCATATCTAGGCTATTGTAAATAGTGCTCCAATGAACATAGGGATGCACATATCATTTCCAATTAGTGTTTTTGTTTTCTTTAGATAAATACACAGAAATGAAATTGCTGAATTCTGTGGTAGTTCTATTTATAGTTTTCAGGGGAACCACCATAGTGCTTTCCAAAGTGGCTACACCGATTTACATTCCCACTAACAGTGCACTAGTGTTCCCTTTCTCCACATCCTTGTCATCACTTGTTTCTTGTCTTTTTCATAATAAACTTTCTGATGGGTGTGAGTTAGTAACACATTGTGGTTTTGATTTGCATTTCACTGAAGATTATTGATATTGAGAACTTTTCATGTGCTTTTTGGTTATCTGTATTTCTTCTTTGGGAAAATCTATTCAGGTTTTCTACCAATGTTTTAATCGAGTTGTTTGTTTTTTTCTGATATTGAACCTCATATGTCCTTTATGTATTGGATACATTGGGTGTCAGATGTATTGTTTGAAAATATGTTCTCCCATTCAGTAGGTTGCTTTTTTGTTCTGTTGGTTGTTTCCTTCACTGTGCAAAAACTTTTTACTTTGGTATAATTGCACTTGTTTATTTTTGCTTTCATTGCCCTTGCCTGAGAAGATATATCCATAAAAATATTGTCAAAAGTGATGTCATAGAGCTTACTGCCTATCTGTTTTCCATGGATTTTATGGTCTCAGGTCTTATATCTAAGTCTTTAATCCATATGAATTGATTTTGTATATGGTGTAAGATAGTCCAGTATGATATTTTTTAACATGGAGCTGCTCAGTTTTCACAACACCATTTATTGAAGAGACTGTTCTTTCCCCATTTTATATTTGTGCAACTTTTGCCATAGATTAATTGACCACATAAATGTGGGTTTATTTTGGTGCTCTCTGTTGTTTTCCATTGTTCTATGTGTGTATTTTCGTGTCATTACGATACCAGTTTTCATTACTGTAGCTTTGTAGTGTACTTTCATGTCTGAGAGCATGATTCCTCCAGTTTTGATCATCTTGCTCAAGATTGCTTTGGGTATTCAGGGTCTTTTGTGTCTCTATACAAATTTTAAGCTTATTTGCTGTAGTTCTGTGAAAAATGCCATTGCTATTTAATAGGGATTTCAATGAATTGTAGATTGTTTTGGGTAAAATGGACATTTTAGCAATATCAATAATTCCCATCCATGAGTATGGTATATCTATCCACTTATTCATGTTGTCTTCAATTTTGTACCTCAAATTCTTATAGATTTCAGAGTATGTCTTTCACCTCCTTGGTTAAATTTATTCATAGGTATTGCACATTTTTTTCTTTTTTTCCATAGGAAAAAAAGTATTATATTTTTGAGTTTTTTTTAACACCTTTATTGTAGTATAATTGCTTTACAATGGTGTGTTAGTTTCTGCTTTATAACAAAGTGAATCAGTTATACATATACATATGTTCCCATATCTCTTCACTCCTGCATCTCCCTCCCTCCCACCCTCCATATCCCATCCCTTTACATGGTCACAAAGCACCGAGCTGATCTCTCTGTGCTATGTGGCTGCTTCCCACTAGCTATCTATTTTATGTTTGGTAGTGTATATATGTCCATGTCACTCTCTCACTTTGTCCCAGATTACCATTCCTCCTCCCCGTATTCTCAACTCCATTCTCTACTAGGTATGCATCTTTATTCCCGTCTTCCCCCTGGGTTCTTCATGACCTTTTTTTTTTTTTTTTTTTTTTTTTAGCTTCCATATATATGTGTTAGCATACGGTATTAGTTCTTCTCTTTCTGACTTACTTCACACTGAATGACAGTCTCTAGGTCCATCCACCTCACTACAAATAATTCAGTTTCATTCCTTTTTATAGCTGAGTAATATTGCATTGTATATATGTGCCACATCTTCCTTATATATTTATCTGTTAATGGACACTTAGGTTGCTTCCATGTCCTGGCTATTGTAAATAGAGATGCAAAGAACATTTTAGTACATGACTCTTTTTGAATTATTGTTTACTCAGGGTATATGTCCAGTAGTGGGATTGCTGGGTTGTATGGTGGTTATATTTTTAGTTTTTTAAGGATCATCCATACTGTTCTCCATAGTGCATGTATCAATTTACATTCCCACCAACAGCGCAACAGGGTCCCCTTTTCTCCATACCCTCTCCAGCATTTATTGTTTGTAGATTTTTTCATGATGGCCATTCTGCCCAGTGTGAGGTGATACCTCATTGTAGTTTTGATTTGCATTTCTCTAATGATTAATGATGTTGAGCATTCTTTCATGTGTTTGTTGTCAATCTGTATATCTTCTTTGGAGAAATGTCTATTTAGATCTTCTGCCCATTTTCAGATTGGGTTGTTTGCTTTTTTGATATTGAGCTGCATGAGCTGCTTGTAAATTTTGGAGATTAATTCTTTGTCAGTTGCTTCATTTGCAAATATTTTATCCCATTCTGAGGGTTGTCTTTTCATCTCGTTTATGGTTTCCTGTACTGTGCAAAAGATTGTAAATTTCATTAGGTCCTATTTGTTTATTTTTGTTTTAATTTTCATTTCTCTAGGACGTGGGTAAAAAAGGATCTTGCTGTGATTTATGTCACGGTGTGTTCTGCCTATGTTTTCCTCCAATAGTTTGGTGGTGTCAGGACTTACATTTAGCTTTTAATCCATTTTGAGTTTACTTTTGTGTATGGGGTTAGGGAGTGTTCTAATTTCATTCATTTGTATGTAGCAGTCCAGTTTTCCCAGCACCACTTATTGAAGAGGTTACCTTATCTCCATTGTATATTCCTTCCTCCTTTATCAAAGTTAAGTTGACCATATGTGCATGGGTTTATCTCTGGGATTTCTATCCTGATCCATTGATCTATTTTTCTGTTTTTGTGCCAATATCATACTGTTTTGGTCACTGTAGCTTTGTAGTATAGTCTGAAGGCAGGAAGCCTGATTCCTCCAGGTCAGTTTTTCTTTCTAAAGATTGCTTTTGCTATTCGGGGTCTTTTGTGTTTCCATACAAATTGTGAAATTTTTTGTTCTAATTCTGTGAAAAATGCCTGTGGTAGTTGCATAGGGATTGCATTGAATCTGTAGATTGCTTTGGGTAGTAGAGTCATTTTCACAATGTTGATTCTTCCAATCAAAGAACATGGTATATCTCTCCATCTATTTATATAATATTTAATTTCTTTCATCAGTGTCTTATAATTTTCTGCATACAGGTCTTTTGTCTCCTTAAGTAAGTTTATTCCTAGATATTTTGTTCATATTGTTGCAGTGCTAAATGGGAATGTTTTCTTAATTTCACTCTTAGATTTTTAATCATTAGTGTATAGGAATACAGGAGATTTTTGTGCATTAATTTTGTATACTGCTACTTTACCAAATTCATTGATTAACTCTAGTAGTTTTCTGGTAGCATCTTTAGGATTCTCTATGTATCGTATCATGTCATCTGCAAACAGTGACAGCTTTACTTCTTCTTTACCAATTTGGATTCATTTTATCTCTTTTTCTTCTCGGGTTGCTGTAGCTAAAACTTCCAAAACTATGTTGAATTATAGTTGTGAGAGTGTGCAACCTTGTGTTGTTCCTGATCTTAGTGGAAATGCTTTCAGTTTTTCACCATTGAGGACGAAGTTTGCTGTGAGTTTGTCATATAGGGCCATTGTTATGTTGAGGTAAGTTCCTTCTATGCCTACTTTCTGCAGTGTTTTTATCATAAATGGGTGTTGAATTTTGTCAAGGGCATTCTCTGCATCTATTGAGAAGATTATATGGTTTTTCTCCTTCAATTTGTTAATATGGTTTATCACATTGATAGATTTGCATATATTGAAGAATCCTTGCATTTCTGGAATAAACCCCACTTGATCATGGTGTATGATCCTTTTAATGTGCTGTTGGATTCTGTTTGCTAGTATTTTGTTGAGGATTTTTGCATCTATGTTCATCAGTGATATCAGCCTGTAGTTTTTTTCCTTGAGAAATCTTTGTCTGGTTTTGGTATCAGAGTGATGGTGGACTTGTAGAATGTGTTAGGGAGTGTTCCTCCCTCTGCTATATGTTGGAACAGTTTGAGGAGGATAAGTGTTAGCTCTTCTCTAAATGTTTGACAGAATTCACCTGTGAAGCCATCTGGGCCTGGGCTTTTGTTTGTTGGAAGATTTTTAATCACAGTTTCAATTTCAGTGCTTGTGATTGGTCTGTTCATATTTTCTATTTCTTCCTGGTTCAGTCTCTGCAGGTTGTGCATTTCTAAGAATTTTTCCACTTCTTCCAGGTTGTCCATTTTATTTGCATAGATTTGCTTGTAGTAATGTCCATGATCCTCTGTATTTCTGCAGTGTCAGTTGTTACTTCTCCTTTTTCATTTCTAATTCTATTGATTTGAGTCTTCTCTCTTTTTCCTTGATAAGTCTGGCTAATGGTTTATCACTTTTCTTTACCTTCTCAAAGAATCAGCTTTTAGTTTTATTGATCTGTACTATCGTTTCCTTCATTTATTCTTCATTTATTTCTGATCTGATCTTTATGATTTCTTTCCTTCTGCTAACTTTGGGGCCTTTTGTTCGTCTTTCTCTAGCTGCTTTAGATGTAAGGTTAGTTTTTTTTTATTTGAGATGTTTCTTGTTTCTTAAGGTAGGATTGTATTGCTATAAACTTCCCCCTTAGAACTGCTTTTGCTGCATCCCATAGGTTTTGGGTCGCCATGTTTTTCTAATTATTTTTTGTTTTCCTCTGATTTCTTCATTGACATCTTGGTTATTAAACAGTGTGTTTTTTATCTTCCATGTGTTTATATTTCTCACAGATTTTTTCCTGTAATTGATATCTAGTCTCATAGCATTGTGATCAGAAAAGATACATGATACAATTTCAATGTTCTTAAATTTACCAAGGCTTGATTTGTGACCCAAGGTATGATCTATCCTGCAGAATGCTCCATGAGCTCTTGAGAAGAATGTGTATGCTGATGTTTTTGGATGGAATGTCCTATAAATATCAATTAAGTCCATCTTGTTCAATGTATCATTTAAAGCTTGTGTTTCCTTATTTATTTTCATTTTGGATGATCTGTCCATTGGTGAAACTGGGGTGTTAAAGTCCCCTACTATGATTGTGTTACTGTCAATTTCCCCTGTTATGGCTGTTAGTATTTGCCTTATGAATTGATGTGCTCCTATGTTGAATGCATAAATATTTACACTTGTTATATCTTCTTGGATGGATCCCTTGATCATTATGTAGTGTCCTTCTTTGTCTCTTTCAATAGTCATTGTTTTAAAGTCTATTTTGTCTGATATGAGAATTGCTACTCCAGCTTTCTTTTGATTTCCATTTGCATGGAATATCTTTTTCCATCCCCTCACTTTGAGCCTGTATGTGTCCCTAGGTCTGAAGTGGGTCTGTTGTAGGCAGCATATATATGGGTCTTGTTTTTGTATCCAGTCAGCCAATCTATGTCTTTTGGTCAGAGCATTTAATCCATTTACATTTAAGGTAATTATCAATATGTATGTTCCTATTCCCATTTTCTTAATTTTGTTGGGTTTTTTGTTAGTTCTTTTCCTTCTCCTATGTTTCCAGCCCAGAGAAGTTCCTTTAGCATTTGTAGTAAAGCTGGTTTGATGGTGCTGAATTCTCTTAGCTTTTGCTTGTATGTAAAGTTTTTAATTTCTTCATCAAATCTGAATGAAATCCTGGCTGGGTAGAGTAATCTTGGTTGTAGGTTTTTCTCCTTCATCACTTTAAATATGCCCTGCCACTCCCTTCTAGCTTGCAGAGTTTCTCTTGAAAGATCAGCTTTTAAGCTTATGGGGATTCCCTTGTGTGTTATTTGTTGTTTTTCCCGTGCTGCTTTTAATATTTTTTCTTTGTATTTAATTTTTGATAGTTTGATTAATATGTGTCTTGGCTTGTTTCTCCTTGGATTTATCCTGTATGGGACTCTCTGTGCTTCCTGGACTTGATTATCTATTTCCTTTTCCATATTAGGTAAATTTTCAACCATAACCTCTTCAAGTATTTTCTCAGTCCCTTTATTTTTCTTTTTCTTCTGGGACCCCTATAATTCGAATGTTGGTGCATTTAATGTTGTCCCAGAAGTCTCTGAGACTGTCCTCAATTCTTTTCATTCTTTTTCCTTTATTCTGCTCTGCAGTAGTTATTTCCACTATTTTATCTTCCAGATCACTTATCCGTTCTTCTGCCTCAGTTATTCTGCTATTGATCCCTTCTATAGAATTTTTAATTTCATTTATTGTGTTGTTCATAACTGTTTGTTTGCTCTTTAGTTCTTCTAGGTCTTTGTTAAACGTTTCTTGTATTTTCTCCTTTCTATTTCCAAGATTTTGGATCATCTGTATTTTCATTTTTCTGAATTCTTTTTCAAGTAGACTACCTGTTTCCCCTTAATGTTAGGTCTGGTGGGGTTTTGCCTTGCTACTTCATCTTCTTTGTGTTTCTCTGTCTTCTCATTTTGCTTAACTTATTGTGTTTGGGGTCTCCTTTTTTCAGGCTGCAGGTTTGTAGCTTCTGTTGTTGTTGATGTCTGTCCCCAGTGGCTAAGTTTTTCTCAGTGTCTTGTGTAGGCTTCCTTGTGGAGGGGACTGGTGCCTGTGTTCTAGTCAATGAGGCTGGATCTTGTCTTACTTGTGGGCAGGTCCACGTCTTGTGGTGTGTTTTGGGGTGTCTGTGGCCTTATTATGATTTTAGGCAGCCTCTGTGCTAATGGATGGTGTTGTGTTCCTGTCTTGTGAATTGTTTGGCACAGGGTGTCCAGCACTGTCGTTTGCTCGTCGTTGAGTGGAGCTGGGTCTTGGTGTTGAGGTGGAGATCTCTGGGAGATTTTTGCCATTTTATATTACGTGGATGTAGAAGGTCTCTTGTGGAGCTGTACCCTGAACCTGGCTCTCCAACCACAGTAGCACAGCCCTGATGCCTGGCTGCAGCACCAAGAGCCTGTCCTCCACACGACTCAGAATAAAAGGGAGGAAAAGAAAGAAAGAAAGAAAAAGATAAAATAAAATAAATTAAAAAAATTATTAAAAATTAATTATTAAGAAAAAATATTTTAAGTAAAAAAGAAATTAAATTTAAAAAAAAACGACAGAACCCTAGGACAAATGGTAAAAACAAAGCTCTACAGGCAAAATCACATAGAGAAGCATACACATACACACACACATAAACAGAAAAGGGGAAAAATATGTATATCATTCCTCCCAAAGTCCACCTCCTCAATTTGGGATTATTTGTTGTCTATTCAGGTATTCCACAGATGCAGGGTACTTCAAGTTGATTGCAGAGATTTGATCCACTGCTCCTGAGGCTGCTAAGAGAAATTTCCCTTTCTCTTCATTGTTTGCTCAGCTCCCCGGTTTCAGCTTTGGACTTGGCCCCGCCTCTGCCTGTAGGCCGTTTGAGGGCATCTGTTCTTTACTCAGACAGTACGGGGTTAAAGGAGCAGCTGATTAGGTGTCTCTGGCTCACTCAGGATGGGGGGAGGGAGGGATACAGATGCGGGGTGAGCCTGCAGCTGCAGAGGCAGGCGTGACATTGTACCAGCCTGAGGCTGGCCCTGTGTTCTCCCGGTGAAGTTGTCCCTGGATCATGGGACACTGGCAGTGGCGAGCTGCACAGGCTCTGGGGTGGGGAGGTGGGGATAGTGACCTGTGCTTGCACACATGCTTCTTGGTGGCAGCAGGAGCAGCCTTAGCGTCTCATGCCCATCTCTGGGGTCTGTGCTGACAGCCGCGGCTCGTGCCCATCTCTGGAGCTCCTTTAAGCAGCACTCTGAATCCCCTCTCCTCGTGCACCAGGAAGCTAAGAGGTAAGAAAAAGTCTCTTGACTATTCGGCAGCTCCAGACTTTTCCCAGACTCCCTTTCAGCTAACTGTGGCGCACTAGCCCCCTTCAAGCTGTGTTCATGCAGCCAACCCCTGTCCTCTCACTGGGATCTGACCTCTGAAGCCCAAGCCTCTGCTCCCAGCCCCTGCCCATTCCAGTGGGTGAGCAGACAAGCCTCTCGGGCTGGTGAGTGCTGGTCGGCAGTGATCCTCTCTGTGGGAATCTCTCTGCTTTGCCCTCTGCACCCCTGTTGCTGCACTGTCCTTTGTGGCCACAAAGCTTGCCCCCTCCACCACCTGCAGTCTCTGCCCACGAAGGGGCTCCCTAGTTTGTAGAAACCTTTCCTCCTTCACAGCTCCCTCCCACTGGTGCAGGTCCCATCCTTATTCTTTTGTCTCTGTTTTGCCTTTTTTCTTTTGCCCTACCCAGGTACGTGGGGAGTATTTTGCCTTTTTGGAGGTCTGCAGTCTTCTGCCAGTGTTCATTAAGTGTCCTATAGGAGTTGTTCCACGTGTAGATATATTACTAATGTATTTGTGGGGAGGAAGGGGACCTCTGTGTCTTACTCTTCCACCATCTTGAAGCTCCTCCTCTTGATTTAATTTTAAATGAGATATTTTTCATTTGTCTTTCTGATAGTTTGTTATTACTGTGTAGAAATGCAACAAATTTCTGTATATTAATTTTGTATTTTGCAACATTACTGAATTTATTTATTAGTTTTTATTCTTTTGGTGGCATGTTTGAGGGTTTCTATATGTACTCTCATGTCATCTGCAAATAGTGACATATTTACTTCTTCTTTTCCAATTTAGGTATATTTTATTTATTTTTCTTTTCTAATTGCTCTGGCTAGAACTTCCAATACTATGTTGAATACAAATGGGGAGTGTAGGCATCCTTGTCTTCTTCCTGCTCTTAGAGCAAAAGCTTTCAGCTTTTCAATATTGAGTATGATGTTAGCTGTTGGTTTGCCCCATATAGCCTTTATTATGTTGAGGTATGTTCCTTCCATGCCCACTTCTTAGGGGGTTTTATCATAAATGGATGCTGAATTTTGTCAAATGTTTTTTCTGCATCAATTGACATAATCATGTGATTTTATCTTTTGTTTTGTAAATGTGGTTTATCAAATTGATTAATTTACAGTTGATAAACCAACCTTGCATTCCTAAAATGAATTCTACCTTATCAAGGTGTATGATTCTTTTCATGCATTTTTGAATTTCGTTACCTAATATTTTGTTGAGGATTTTTGTGTCTATGTTCATCAGGGTACTGGCCTGTAATTTTCTTTCCTTGTGGTGTCTCTGTCTGTTTTTTGTGTCATGGTAATGCTAGCCTCTTAAAGTTAGTTTGGGAATCTCCTTTCCACTTCAGTTTCTTGGAATACTTTGATAAGGATTGGTCTTAACTCTACACATGTTTAGTAACATTCACCTGTAATGTCATTTTGACCTGGACTTTTTTTTGGGGGGACTTTTTTATTACTGATTCAATTTTGTTACTAGCACTCAATCTATTCATATTTTCTATTCTTTCAGTCTTGAAAGATTGTATGTTTCTAGATATTTATTTCTTCTAGGTTGTCAAATTTGTTGGCCTCTAATTGTTGATAATATTCTCTTGTAATCATGTATAATTTCTCTTCTTTCATTTCTGGCTTTATTTATTTGGGCTCTATCTTTTTCTTCGTGAGTCTGGCTAAAGGTTGATGATATTGTCGACCTTTTAAAAGAATCAATTCTTAGTTTCATTGATGTTTTCTATTGTATTTCTAATCTCCATTTCATTTATTTTTGCACTGAACTCTTTTCTCAGTTCACTAACTAACTTTGGGTTTTGCTTCTTTTTTTCTAGTTTCTTTAAATGTACATTTAGATAGTTAATTTGAGATTTTTCTTATTTTCTGAGGTAGGCTTCTAAGTTTCTTGTTTATTGAGCTATGAACTTCCCTTTTAGAACTAATTTTACTATTTGCCATAAATATTTTTAAAGTTATATTTCCATTTTCATTTGTCTTATGGTATTTTTAATTCTTTTAAATTTCTTCATTCACCAATTGATTGTTTGGTAGATTTTATTTAATGGCCATGTGTTTTTTGTTTTCCAGTTTTCTTCTTGTAGTTGATTTTTAATTTCATACTATTGTGGTCAGAAAAGATGCTTTATATGACTGAAATCTTCTCAAATTTATTGAGGCTAGTTTTGTATCTAACATGGAATTCCTCCTAGGGAAGGATCCATGTGCACTTGAAAAGATTGTTTATTCTGCTGCTTTTTTATGGACATATATATCCATCTTGTCTAATGTGTCATTTAAGGATGTTATTTCCTTGATGATTTTCTGTCTCAATGATCTACCCATTGATGTAACTATGTAAGTGGGGTATTAAAACCTCCTACTAGTATTGTATTGCTGTCTGTTTCTCCCTTTATTTCTGTTAATATTTGATGTATATTTTTAGGTCTTCCTATGTTGGTAGCAAATGTTATTCTTTATCATTGTATAATGGCTTTCTTTGTCTTTTCTTTCAGTTTTTTCTTTAACGTCTGTTTTTCTAATATGAGTATTGCTACCCTAACTTTCTTTTCTTTTCCATTTGCATGGAACACATATTTCCATCCTTTCAATTTCAATCCATGTGTGTCTTTAGATCTGAGGTGGGCCTCTTGTAGGTAGAATGCACATAGGTCTTATTTTGTATCCATTCAGCTACCTTATTTCTTTTGATTGAAGCATTTAGTCCATTTGCATTTAAAGTAATTATTGGTATGTAATAATTGCCAATTTGTTATTTGTTTTCTGATGGTTTTCAGTTCTCTGTTTCTGTCTTCTCATCGTTTCCTTCCTTTTGGCTTCATGGATTCCTTTAGTGTTATGTTTAGATTCCTTTATTAGTATTTTTTGTATAGCCATTGTATGTTTTTGGTTTGTGGTTAACGTAAGGTTCATATATATCAACCTATATATATATAGCTGTCTATTTAAGCTGATCATTGCTTAAGTTCAAAGCCATTTTATAAATATTGCATTTTTACTACCCCCACCATGTTTTATATTTTTGGTATCATAATTGACATCTTTTTATTTGTGTATCCCTTAACTACTTATTGTAGTTATAGTTGAACGTACTACTTTTGCCTTTTAACCTTCATACTAGCTTTGAAAAAACACATTATATGATTTTATTTATATAAAATATCCAAAAGAGATAAATCCTTGGGGACAAAATGCAGATTGGTGGTTGCCAGGGGTAGAAAATAATGGAAATGGGGAGCGACTTCTTAATGGGTATAGGCTTTCCCCTTGGGGTGATGAAAATATTCTGGAACTGGATAGAGGTGCTGATTATACAACATTGTAAATATCCTAAATATCACTGGATTTTTCACTTTAAAATGGTTAATTTTATATTATGTGAATTTTACCTCAATTAAATTGTTTTTACTTTTTTTAAAGTAGCCCTTCTAGTCAGTAAGATGTAAAGTAAATTGGCTATTCAAAAGGGGAAAAATATCACTCATAGAGAAGAAACAATTATAATAAAATTTGGAAAATTTATAGAGCATTTAATAACTGTTTCTATGAGCATACTTATTTTCTCATCCCCTGAAGTTATACCTTCAAGAAAGTTATATATTTTCAATAGGATGTGGGGATTTAAAGCCACTAATATATATTTCATATTTTCAATAAAGTAATTAAACACTATTCTAATACAAATGACTCCACTGTTTTGTAACTTTTTATATTAATACTCTAATATTGTAAAATATTTAATCTCTCTAGTACTCAGTTCCTCTGACTATAAATGGAAGAAGCTGACTTGATGGTGGATGTGCACCAGGAACATACAACAGAAATACTCATGCATGCACTCTATCCCAATCCCAACCATGTGAATCAGAAGTGAGGGGACAGTATCTTGACAGGCGTGTCTTGAAAAATCTCCATCTTCTCACATTTTGATTAATAACTATGAGATCAAATAGTTTCTACTGTCCCTTACTTTTTATATTTTATATTGAAAATAACATATTTATGGCCAAATTATGAACCAATACCATTAGTGGACTTTCATACATTCACAGTATAATAAAAAACATCTTCTCAATAGTATTTTAGATTATTTTGTTTTACGTGATTTGTTATAGAAATTGCATACAAATTTTAATTCTGCACGTGCAGATAAACTCTAGTTTTTAATTGTTGGATTTTTATTTTTTATTTTAGAATAAAATATTTGCAAAGTGTATTAAGAATCGACTGCTTGCCATTATTGTGAAATTTCTATTTCCCCATAGATTATTCATTGATGAATGTAATGATTAGTCATAAAATGACATTTAAAAAGTAGTATTATTGTGGGTAGAAAGGAAAATAAGCAATGAGTCAGCTACTTATTGCAACAAACAATTCTTTTCTTGCTTGTTTTGTTTTTTGGCTATTTTATTTAAAATTTTCTCCTCTTTTTTTTGGAATTGAAATATAGTAGTTTACAATGTTTCAGGTGTACAGTAAAGTGATTCAGTTACACACACACACACACACACACATACAGGTCATTGTTGTTTATCTATTTTATATATAGTAGTGTATATCTGTTAATCCCAAATTCTCAACTTATCCCTCCCCCCTTTCCCCTTTGGTAACCATAATTACTCAGCCATAAAAAAAAATGAAATAATGTCATTTGCAGCAACATGGTTGGACCTAGAGATTATCATACTAAGTGAAGTAAGTCAGGCAAAGACAAATATCATACGATATCACTTATATGGGAAATCTTAAAAAAGAATGATACAAATGAACTTATTTGATACAAATGAACTTATTTACAAAAAGAAATACACAGACATAGAAAACAAACATGGCATACTAGCTTTTTTACTGGTCTATTCATTGCCTTTACTATATTTTGCCCTTACCAGTGAGATTTTTGTTGTTGTTCATATCTTTTCTTATTTCTTGTTCAGCCCTTTTCTTTTCTTCTTAAAGAAGACTCTTTGATATTTCTTTTAAGGCTGGTTTAGTGGTGATTAACTCCTTTGTTTTTTGCTCGGCTGGGAAACTATGTGTCTTTTAATATTGGATAATAACTTTGCTGCATAGAGTATTCTATGTTGTAAGGCTGTTTTTTTCTTTTCCTTTCAGCACTTTAAATATATCCTGCCATTACCTTCTGGCTTATAAAGTTTTTGCTTAGAAATCAGCTGATAGTCTTATGGGGTTTCCCTTATATGTGATTAGTATTTTTTTCTCTTGCTGCCTTTAAGATTCTCTCTTTATCAACTTTTTCCGTTTTTATTATAATGTTTTGGTGTGGATCTTTTTTAGTTCATTTTGTTTGGAATTTTCTGTGCTTCCTGGACCTAGATGTCTGTTTCCTTCTTCAGACTAGGGAAGTTTTCAGCCATTATTTCTTTAAATACATTCTCTCTCTCTCTCTCTCTCTCTCTCTCTCTCTCTCTCTCTGTCTGTCTGTCTCTGTCTCTGTCTCTCTCTCTCTCTCTCCCTCTCCTCCTCCTCTGGGACCCTCATAATGTGAATGTTATTATGCTTAATGTTGTTCCAGAAGTACCTTAAGCTCTCCTCATTAAAAAAAAAAATCTTTATTCTTTTTTTTTTGCTCTATTGGGTGATATCCACTATTCTATCCTCCAAATCTCGTATCCATTCTTCTGTATCATCTAATCTGCTGCTGATTCCCTCTAGTGTAGTTTTTTTTTAAATTTCACTTATTGTAATTTTCATTTTTGATTGGTTCTTTCTTATATTGGTTCTTTCTAAATCTCTGTTTAAGTTTTTACTGGGTTCCTTCATTCTTCTCTTGAATTCAGTGAACATCTTTATGACTGTTTCTTTAAACTCTTTATCAGGCAATTTACTTATCTCCATTTTATTAGGATATTTTTCTGGAGTTTTATTTTGTTATTTCATTTGGAACATATTCCCTTGTTTTCTTATTTTGTTTGACTTTTGTTTTTTGTTTGTTGGTTTGTTTGTATGAATTAAGTGAAACAGCTACCTCTCCTGGTCCTGAAGTAGTGCCCTTCTGTGGGAGAGTCTCCTGTGTAGACTGCTTGTGTGTGGCAGCTTTGGCAAGCTGGCTGGGGCTAGATTGGACAGGGCTAAGGGTAGTCCCTGGGGAGTGCTTCATGCAAGGCATCCTTGGAGGTAGGACTAGTGCTGGAGTGGTCCAGGCCAGAGGTAGTTCCTGGGGAGCACTGCAACAAAGGCAGCTTTGGTGTTATGGCTGAGGCTGGAGAAGTTTCTGAGGAATCCTGAAATACACATGGGCTGGAGGGAGTTCTGGAGGGCTCAAATAATGGTGCTCCCTGACACCTTCAATCCTGAAGAGATTGAAGAGGGCTCCAGTTATTCCCTGCTTATTTGGCAGAAGCTCTAGGGTTAGGAAATGGATATTATTCCTGTACAGTGTAGGTGCCTTTTACACTGCTGTATTTTGTTGTGTGTCATGGTGGGCAAATCTGTGCTTGCGTCCCCCAGCTATATTCATTCTTAGTGCATGTCATCACTGTGGGGGTGGGGTTCTCATGGATATTGTCTCCATGCTTCTTTTCCATTACTATGTCGTCCTTCTATGTATAGTAACTGTTCAATCAGTTCTCAAGTCTTCTTCAGGAGAAATTGCTCTATATGTAGGTGTAGATTTGATGTGTCCAATGGGAGGAGGTAAGCTCAGGGTCTTTCTACAATGCCATCTTGCCCTTCTTGTTTTATCTCTTTCTGTTTTATACACTCATCTACTTAATGTCTTTTGATTGAGGAAATTAATGAATTTAAACTAATTTTTATATTATATGAACTAAATTTTTAGTTGAAGTATAGTTGATTTACAATATTATGTTAGTTTCAGGTTTAAGCATAGTGATTTAATATTTTT
Organism: Leucopleurus acutus; assembly: GCF_964270905.1. NCBI lineage: Eukaryota > Metazoa > Chordata > Mammalia > Artiodactyla > Delphinidae > Leucopleurus > Leucopleurus acutus. The sequence continues at coordinate 67,157,638 of NC_139148.1, forward strand.
TATAGATTATACTCCATTACAGGTTATTACAAGACAATGGGTATAATCCCCTGTGCTATACAGTATATCCTTGTTGCTGATCAATTTTATATATATAGTTTGTATCTGTTAGTACCATACTCCTAATTTGTCCCTCCTCTCTTTATTCTCCCCTTTGATAACCACAGTTTGTTTTCTATATCTGTGAATATTTCTGTTTTGCATATACAATCATTTGTATTTTATTTCAGATCTACATATAAGTGATATCACACAGTATTTATCTTTCTCTGTCTGACTTATTTTACTAAGCATAATATTCCCTGGATTCATACACAATGCGGCAAATGGCAGTATTTCACAGTTTTTATTATCACTGAGTAATATTCCATTGTATCTATATCTATCTATATCTATATATCTATACTACCTACCATCTATCTATCTATCTATCTATCTATCTATCTATCTATCTATCTATCTATCTATCTATCTATCTTCTTAATCCAGTCATCTGTTGATGAGCCCTTGGGTTGCTACCATGTCTTGACTATTGTAAATAGTGCTGCTAGGAACATTGGGGTGCATGTATCTTTTCAAATTAGTGTTTTTATTTTTTTTTAGATATATACCCAGGAGTAGAATTGGTAGTTTTATTACATTAGAAGTTACAGGTAGATGTTTTTCAATATTTATTAACTAAGAAATATTTGTGTATATTTAAAAAAATCATGAAAAACACCTGAAGTTTGATGGTGGAAGTAAATGTTGGAGAGTACAGAGTACAGTTTGAGACACTGTAAAATTCTCCATTTTTAAAGGTGTGTTTTGCTAATTATAGAATTCTTGGTTGAAAATATTAGAAAAATAGTACCTTGAGGATGTTATCTCACTGTCTTCTGACCTTCTGGATTCCAGATGAGAAATAAGCTTTAAATCTTATTGAATATATATTTCACTTAAGAAATCATATTCTCTTGTTAAATCAAGATTTTATCTTTGTCTTTGAGGCTTTTTTGGCTTTACTGAGGTATAAATGACAAAAATGTACATATTTAAAGTGGAAAACTTGATATTTTCACATATGTATACATTGTGAAATAATCACCACAACCAACCTAATTAACATATTCTTCACCTCACATAATCACCTTTTTGTGGTGAAAAGAATTAAGATTTATATTCCTAGCAAATTTCAAGTATTCAATACAGCATTGTTATCCATAGTCACTGTGCTGTACATTAAATCTCCAGAACTTATTCACCTTGCACAATTGAAACTTTGTGCCATTTGACAAATATCTCCCCATTTTCCCCAACTCCCAAACCCTGGTAACCACCATTTTACTCTGTGCTTCTGAGTTCAACTATTTTAGTTTCTGCTTATAAGTGAGATTATGCAATACTTGTCTTTCTGTGTCTGGCTTATTTTACTAAGCATAATATCCTCCAGGTTCACCCATATCATGGTAAATGGCAGAATTTGCCTTTATTTTAAGGCTGAAAAATAGTTCCATTGTGTGTGAGTGTGTGTATACATAAAGGGAAAATATCATATATTACATTTTATTTATCCATTCATCTGTTGACATACTTTAGGTGGTTTTCATATCTTGGCTATGGTGATTAATGCTGCAATGAAATGAGAGTGCAAATATCTCTTTGAAATGCTGATTTCACTTCCTTTGTTTATATGACCAGATGTGGGATTTCTGGATCATTTGGTAGTCCTATTTTAAAATTTTTGAAGAACCTCTGTACTGTTTTCCATAGTGGCTGTACCAATATACAGTCCCACCAACAGTGGACAAGTGTTCCCTTTTCTCCACATCCTTACTACCACTTATTACCTTTTTTTTCTTTTGATGATAACCATCTTAAGAGGTGTGAATTGAAAATTAATTGTGGTTTTGATTTGCTTTTCACTGATGATTAGTAATGTTGAGGACTTTTTCATATATTTGTTAGCCTTTTGTATGTTTTCTTTTGAGAAATATCTACTCAAGTCCTTTGTTAATTTTAATCATTTTTTTGTATTGAGTTGTATGAGTTTCTTATGTATTTCAGATGTTAACCCCTTGTCAGACATGTGGTTTACAAATATTTTTTCCCATTCCAAAGATTGCCTTTTCACTCTGTTGATTGTTTCCCTTGTTTTCAGATGCTTTTTAGTTTAATGCAAACTAGATAAATCTTCTGCTTTGATGATCTACCCATTATAGAGTAGGGTATTAAAGTCTCCTACAATTATTGTATTTCTGTCTATTTAGCCCATCAGATACATCAATGTTTGCTTTATGTATTTAGGTGCTTTCTTATTGGGTACATATATATTTATAATTGCCATGTCTTCCTTTTAATTTGACCCTTTTATTATTGTATAATGACTTTCTATGTCTCTTGTGATGGTTTTTAACTTAGTCTATTTTGTCTTATAGAAGTATAACCACCCTGCTATCTTTTATCTACAATTTGCATGGAATATCATCCTCTAGCCCTTCACTTTCAGCATATCTGTCTCCTTAAATATAAAGTAAGTCTTTTGTAGATAGCATGTAGTTAATGCGTTCAGCCACTGTCTTTTGATTGAGGAGTTTAGTCCATCCACATTTAAAGTAATTACTAGGTAAAAACAAGGTACTACTGTATAGAACAGGGAACTATATTCAATATCTTGTAATAACCGATAATGCAAAATAATCTGAATATATATATATATATATATATACACACACACATATGTAAAACTGAATCACTTTGCTGTACATCAGAAATGAACACAACATTGTAAACCAACTATCTTCAATTAAGAAATAATATATATTAGGAAAACAAAAAAAGTAATTATTGATAAGTAAAGACTTTGCATTGCTATTTTGTTAATTTTTTGTCTGTTTTGTAGTTCTCTCATTCCTCTCTTCTCCTGTTGTCTTTCTTTGTGGTTTGATGATGTATTTGTACTGGTGTGTTTTTATTCTTTTTTTTCTATCTTTGCATATCTACTGTATTTTTTGTTACTATGGGTTTCACATCAAATATTTTAGTTATAGTAGTCTGTTTTAAGCAAATAATAACTAACTTAGATTATATATAGAAACACTTTACTTCCCCTCACAAACTTTATGTAATTTATATTAGAGTTTACTTTTTTATACATATTGTGTTTCTACTAACAAATTTCTTTGGTTATCATGATTCTTACTGCTTTTGTCTTTTAAATTAAATACTGGTTTTAACAATGATTATGCTACCATTGGAGCATTAAAATAGTCTGTATTTCTCTTTTTTTAACATCTTTATTGGAGTATAATTGCTTTACAATGGTGTGTTAGTTTCTGATTTATAACAAAGTGAATCAGTTATACATATACGTATGTGTATTTGTCTTTATGTTTACTTTTATCAGTGATATTTATACTTTCATATGTTGTTGTCTAGCACCTTTTTGGTTTCAAGTTGAACTCCCTTGCTCAATTATTGCAAGGCAAGTCTAATGGTGATAACCCCCCTTAGTTTTTTTCTCTCTGTGAAAGTCTTAACCTGTCTTTTATTCATAAAGGACAGTTTTGTCAGGTAATGTATTCTTGGTGGCAGTCATTTTCTTTCAATACTTTGAATACATCTCACTCTCTCCTGTCCTGCAATGTTTTTGCTGAGAAATCCACTGATATTCTTATGGGGGGGTTCCTTTGTATATAACAAGTCAATTTTCTTGTGCTGTTTTCAAAATTCTTTCTTTGTCTTTGACTTCTGATAATTGAATTATAATGTGTCTTGGTGTAGACCTCTTCAAGTTCATGTATTTAGAGACTTTTGTATTTCATTAATCAAGATGGCCATTTCCCTGCCTAGAATTGTGAAGTCTTCAGACATTATTTTTTAAATAAGCTTTCAGGCCCACTGTCTCTTTCTTCTCATTCTGGGACTCCCTTTATGCACATATTACTATACTCGATGATGCTGCATGAATTCTGTATATATTCTTCACTTTTTTTCACTCTCTTTTTAAAAATTATTTTTGCTTCTCTGACTGGATAATTTGAAATGACCTGTCTTTGAGTTTGCTGATTCTTACTTTTGCATGATTGAGTCTGCTATTGAGGCCTCTCTTTCATTTTTCAGTTGAGTCATTATATTCTTCCATTTTAGAATTTGTGGTTTTTTTAGTGGTTTCTATTTCTTTATTAAATTTCTCATTTTGTTCATGTATTGTCTTCTTGATTTTATTTAATCTACCTCTGTCTTGTTGTAGTTCATTGAGTTTCTTTAAGGCAACTGTTTTGAATCCATTGTCAAGCAGTTCATGCATCTCCACTTCTTTAAGGTCAGTTACTGGACCTTTATTCACTATCTTTGATGGTGTCATGTTTGTCTGACTCTTTATGATCTGTGTAATCTTGCTTTGATGTCAATACATTGGAAGGTGTAAACACCTCTTTCAGTCTTTAAATACTGCATTTTACATGTAAAGATCTCCTGCTGGGTCCCTAAAGTAATGAGACTACTTCCAGGATCAGTTGGTTGAGGCTGGAGCCAGGTCACAGTTCTGCTGCTGGGTCCACAATTTCGTCTGTGATTGATGGACGTGTTACCAAGGGCATAATTTCTGCCAGGTTTCCTGGCAGATGGAACTGCCTCTTGGGCTGTGGTCTAGTGGGGCTGTAGCCCCAGAATTGGTTACAGTGCCAATTCTGGGTCTGCAGTTAAGTTGACAGGCAGCAGGTCTGTTACCAGGGATGCAGACAGGTATGTATCATGCCATGTCCCTGGACAGGCTTTTACCAGGTCCTTGTATATGGCAATATATAATATGGACAAGTAGAACAAGATAAAGGATATCAGAAATAAGGAGGGGGAATGATATCAGCATCATGGTGGCATTAGATATCCCTCCTTTTTGTTCCCCCTTTTAACAACTAACTAAAGATCCATACACAAACAAAAGTGTCTCTGTGGAGGTTGCAAGTCCCAGCACCATACACCAGGGGACCTGAATAGAGTCTTATCCACCTGTGCATTTTTTTTTGTGGTACACGGGCCTCTCACTGTTGTGGCCTCTCCTGTTGCAGAGCACAGGTTCCAGAGGTGCAGGCTCAGCGGCCATGGCTCACGGGCCCAGCCGCTCCATGGCATATGGGATCTTCCCAGACCGGGGCAAGAACCCGCATCCCCTGCATCAGCAGGTGAACTCTCAACCACTGCACCAACAGGGGAGCCTCACCTGTGCATCTTGTGGTAGGTATACAGACCTCAGTATGAGATGTCGAACCAGTGGAGCCAGCAAACTTGCCCTAACCTCTCCCAGCCACAGTCAGGGGTGACCTGGGCAGATAACCATGGATGAGAGAGAATTTGAAGAAATTCAGCCTTCTCAAGGGGAGATTTCAACATGACATTGTAGCTAAAAGAAATATCAGTTTGGACACAGTGGAGGGGGGAAGAGGAAATTTGACAACACTATCCATGCTCCATGAGAACACAGTGTGGGACTTAACTAATTAGCAGTGACCTTCTGTGGGGGAAAAGAATAGCAGTGCATGAATGCCCAGCTATCCCAGCTGTGTGAAATACTGCTGGAGAAAATTGTTTCTCTCTAACACCACCCAGAGTACTAAGTTAGGATCTCCACAACTGGGGTTAGGTGGGATACCAGGAAAAAGGCAGAGAAGACTATCAAAAGGCATTAAAAATATATTTTTTTGCTAACAAAACTCAGGATTTCAGCAAGAAGTTTACCCACAAACTTCTATGAGAATCTCCCTAAGGATCACACCACTGGGCCTGTGGGTAACACCAATGCCCCAAATACTAAAAACACACTTTCCCTCACACTGCAGCTGGCTCATTGTGCATGTTCCTGAGTGCTACACAAGAGCAAGTCCACTAAACAGAATGCTATCCAAAAAACAAACCAGAATCTGTGGGCAAGGGAGAAACCACATAAATGAGTTATAGTGCCACGTTCTGGGAAGCAAAAGAGAGGTTTCCAGCAAATAGTCTGGTGAGTGCTAAGAACTAAAGACAGAAAACCTTAAAGAATTCTGCCACAAGAGGAAGCAAGAAAAGTGGACCCATACAAAGACACAGAAAATCACAGATATAATACCACCAATGAACAGGATGCTTCATCTGATGGCAGTTAGTAAAGATTTAAGGAGGTGTGTGCTACTTCAAATGTAAAGGTAGCAACACAAAACTACAAAGGACATGAAAATCAAGTAAAAATATTATCTCCAAAAGATAACAAAAATTCTCTAATAACTGAGTCAAAAGCATAGAATTTTATAATCTAGGTAATAAAAAAAATCAAAACATCTGTTTTGAAGAAAGTCAATGAGCTACAAGAAAACTCAGAAAGGCAATTAACTAAATCATGAAAAAAAATACAGTTTCAAAAGGAGATGTTTACAAAGAGATAGAAATCATAAAAAAAGAACCAAGCAAAAGTTCTAGAGTGAAATAACTCAATGAATCAAATGAAAAATGCAATAGAGAGCATCTGCAATAGAGTAGAATAAATGGAAGACAGAATAAATTAACTAGAGGACAGGGATTTAAAAGTGACCCAAGCAGAGAAGAACAAAAACAACCAAAAATAAATGAAAAAGGATAAAGAAAGCTATGTAATTAATGAGAATTCCTGAAAATAATAACAGAGTAATCAGGGTTCCAAAAGTAGAAGAGAGGAAAATAGGGGGCCAGAAAGTTTATTTAAAGAAAAATTGCTAAGATCTCCCAAAACCTAGGGAGAAATATGGAAATCCAAGTTCACAAAGAAATAGTCACCTTATTATCTCAACAAAAGAATACCTTGTCCAAGACATACTGAAACTGTCAAAAATCAAAGATAAAGAGGGAATTTTAAAAGTGGCCAGAGGAAAAGAATTTGTAGCCTACAATGGAATTCCCGTTAGAGTATCCATAGATTTTTGAGCAGAACCCTTACAGGCCAAGAGAGAGTGGAATGACATATTCAAAGTTTTGAAAGAAAAAAATCACTGGGCCAAAATACTGGCAATATATATATGGAAGCTCTTCTTCAGATATAAAGGAGAAATAAACACCCTCCTAGTTCATCACCACTACACCTGCCTTGCAATAAATGCTGAAATGAGTTATTCAACATGAAATGAAAAGAAGATAATTAGTAACATGAATGCATATGAGAGTATACCTACCATGGGTAAAGGTAAATATACAGTCAGATTTAGAAAGCTCTAATAGTGTAATAGGAGGATGTGTTAACAGCTTAACTATAGTATAAAGGATAAAGGAATAGCTTAATAAAAATTACTATAGATACTAAAATTCGTTAATAAATACATACTGTAAAGGAGGTAAATAGTGACCTCAGAAATATAAAAGGAGCAGAGTAAAAGAGTGGAGTTTTGTAAGCAATTGAAGTTAAGTTGCTATCAGCTTGAAATGAATGTTTTATCTATAAGATACTTTATGTAAGCCTCATGGTAACCACAACACAAAAACCTAGATTGGATTCACAGATGATAAAGAAAGGTAAGACAGAGCAAACAACCACATAAAGTCACCAACTTAAAAACATAGGCAGAAGAGGGGGAAGATGGTGGAAGAGTAAGACACGGAGATCACCTTCCTCCCCACAGATACATCAGAAATACATCTACACGTGGAACAACTCCTACAGAACACCTACTGAACACTGTCAGAAGACCTCAGATGTCCCAAAAGGCAAAAAACTCTCCATGTACCTGGGTAGGGCAAAAGAAAAAAGAATAAACAGAGCCAAAAGAATAGGGATGGGACCTGCACCAGTGGGAGGGAGCCGTGAAGGAGGAAAGGCTTCCACACACTAGAAGCCCCTTCGTGGGTGGAGACTGCGGGTGGCAGAGGCGGGGAGCTTTGGTGCTGCAGAGGAGAGTGCAGCAACAGGGGTGCAGAAGGCAAAGCGGGGAGATTTCCGCACAGAGGATCAGAGCCGACCAGCACTCACCAGCCCAAGAGCACTCACCAGCCTGTTCACACGCTGGGGCGGGCGGGGCTGGGAGCTGAGGCTCGGTCTTCCATCGGAGTGCAGGGAAAGGACTGGCAGCGTGAACACAGCCTGAAGGGGATAGTGCACCACGGCTAGCCAGGAGGGAGTCCAGGAAAAAGTCTGGACCTGCTGAAGAGGCAAGAGACGTTTTCTTCCCACTTTGTTTCCTGGTGCGCGAGGAGAGGGGATTAAATGTGCTGCTTAAAAGACTCCAGAGACGGACCCGAGCTGTGGCTAACAGCGCGGATCCCAGAGATGGGCATGAGACGCTAAGGCTGCTGCTGCTGCCACCAAGACGCCTGTGTGCGAGCACAGGTCTCTCTCCACACCTCCCTTCCGGGGAGTCTCTGCAGCCCGCCACTGCCAGGGTCCCGTGATCCAGGGACAACTTCCCTGGGAGAACGCACAGCATGCTTCAGACTGGTACAACGTCACGGCAGCCTCTGCGGCCGCAGGCTCACCCCGCACTCTGTACCCCTCGCTTCCCCCGCCTGAGTGAGCCAGAGCCCCCGAGTCAGCTGCTCCTTTAAACCAGTCCTGTCTGAGCGAAGAACAGACACCCTCCGGCGAGCTACATGCCGACGCAGGGTCAAATCCAAAGTTGAGCACTGAGAGTTGTGCAAACCAAGAAAAGAAAGGGAAATCACTCCCAGCAGCCTCAGGAGCAGCGTATTAAATCTCCACAATAACTTGATATACCCTGCCTCTGTGGAATACCGGAATAGACAGTGAATCATCCTAAATTGAGGAGGTGGACTTTGAGAGCAAGATTTATTACTTTTTCCCCTTTTCCTCTTTTAGTGAGTGTGTATGTGTATTCTTCTGTGTGAGATTTTGTCTGTATAGATTTGCTTTCACCATTTGTCCTAGGGTTATATCCGTCCATTTTACTTTTTTTTTTTTTGTATTTTTTTTTACATTTTTAAAAAAATATTTTCTTAATAATTATTTTTATATTAATAAATTTATTTTATTTTACCTTACTTTATTTTTTTCTTTTATCCTCTCTCTTTCTTTCTTTATTTCTTTCTACTTTTTCTCCCTTTTTTTCTGAGCTGTGTGTATGAAAGGCTCTTAGTGCTGCAGCCAGCACTCAGTGCTGTGCTTCTGAGGTGGGAGAGCCAACTTCAGGACACTTGTCCACAAGAGACCTCCCAGCTCCACATAATATCAAACAGTGAAAATCTCCCAGAGATCTCCAACTGAACACCAACACCCAGCTTCACTCAAAGACCAGCAAGCTACAGTGCTGGACACCCTATGCCAAACAACTAGCAAGACAGGAACACAACCCCACTCATTAGCAGAGAGGCTGCCTAAAATCATAATAAGTCCATACACAACTCAAAAAAACCACCAGACGTGGACCTGCCCACCAGAAAGACAAGATCCAGCCTCCTCCACCAGAACACAGGCACTAGTCCCCTAAATCAGGAGGCCTACACAACCCACTGAACCAACTTTAGCCACTTGGGACAGACATCAAAAACATTGGGAACTACGAACGAGCAGACTGCAAAAAGGAGACCCCAAACACAGTAAGATAAGCAAAATGGGAAGACAGAAAAACACACAGCAGATGAAGGAGCAAGATAAAAACACACCAGACCTAACAAATGAAAAGGAAACAGGTAGTCTACTGGAAAAAGAATTCAGAATAATGATAGTAAAGATGATCCAAAATCTTGGAAATAGAATAGACAAAATGCAAGAAACATTTAACAAGGACTTAGAAGAACTAAAGATGAAATAAGCAATGATGAACAACACAATAAATGAAATTAAAAATACTCTAGAAGGGATCAATAGCAGAATAACTGAGGCAGAAGAACAGATAAGTGAACTGGAAGATAAAATAGTGGAAATAACTACTGCAGAGCAGAATAAAGAAAAAGAATGAAAAGACCTGAGGACAGTCTCAGAGACCTCTGAGACAACATTAAATGCACCAACATTCAAATTATAGGGGTTACAGAAGAAGAAGAGAAAAATAAAGGGACTGAGAAAATATTTGAAGAGAATATAGTTGAAAACATCCCTAATATAGGAAAGGAAATAGTTAATCAAGACCAGGAAGCACAGAGAGTTCCGTACAGGATAAATCCAAGGTGAAACATGCCAAGAAACATATTCATCAAACTGTCAAAACTTAAATAGAAAAAAAGCATATTAAAAGCAGCAAGGGAAGAATAACACACAAGGGAATCCCCATAAGGTTAACAGCTGATCGTTTAGCAGAAACTCTGCAAGCCAGAAGGGACTGGCAGGACATATTTAAAGTGATGAAGGAGAAAAACCAAAAACCAAGATTACGCTACCCAGCAAGGATCACATTCAGGTTTGATGGAGAAATTAATACATTTACAGACAAGCAAGAGCTGATAGAGTTCAGCACCACCAAACAAGCTTTAAATCAAAAGCGAAAGAACCTTCTCCAGGCAAGAAACACAAGAGAAGGAAAAGACCTACAATAACAAACAAAAAACATTGAAGAAAATGGGAATAGGAACATATATATCGATAATTACCTTAAATGTAAATGGTTTAAAGGCTCCCACCAAAAGACACAGACTGGCTGAATGGATACAAAAACAAGACCCATATATATGCAGTCTACAAGAGACCCACTTCAGGCCTAGAGACACATACAGACTGAAAGTGAGGGGATGGAAAAAGATATTTCATGAAAATGGAAACCAAAAGAAAGCTGGAGTAGCAATTCTCATATCAAACAAAATAGACTTTAAAATAAAGACAAGTAGAAGAGACAAAGAAGGACACTATATAATGATCAAGGGATCTATCCAAGAAGAAGATACAACATTTGTAAATATTTATGGACCCAACATAGGAGCACCTCAATACATAAGTCAAATACTAACAGCCATAAAAGGGGAAATCGACCATAGCACATTCATAGTGGGAGATTTTAACACCCCACTTTCCCCAAAGGACAGGTCATCCAAAATGAAAATAAATAAGGAAACAAAAGATTTAAATAATACATTAAACAAGGTGGACTTAATTGATATTTATAGGACATTCCATCAAAAAACAACAGAATTCACATTTTTCTGAAGTGCTCATGGAACATTCTCCAGGATAGATCATATCTTGGGTCACAAATCAAGCCTTGGTAATTTAAGAAACTTGAAATTGTGACAAGTATCTTTTATAACCACAACACTATGAGACTAGATATCAATTACAGGAAAAGATCTGTAAAAAATAAAAACACTTGGAGGCTAAACAATACACTATTTAATAATGAAGTGATCACTGAAGAAGACAAAGAGGAAATCAAAAAATGCCTAGAAACAAATGACAATGGAGATACGATGACCCAAAACCTATGGGATGCAACAAAATCAGTTCTTAGAGGGAAGTTTTTAGCAATACAATCCTACCTTAAGAAATAAGAAACATCTCAAATAAACAACCAAACCTTGTAGTTAAAGCAATTAGAGAAAGAAGAACAAAAAAAACCCAAAGTTAACAGAAGGAAAGAAATCATAAAGATCAGATCAGAAATCAATGAAAATGAAATGAAGGAAACGATAGCAAAGCTCCATAAAACTAAAAGCTGGTTCTTTAAGAAGATAAACACAATTGATAAACCATTAGCCAGACTCATCAAGAAAAAAAGGGAGAAGACTCAAATCAATAGAATTAGAAATGAAAAAGGAGAAGTAACAACTGACACTGCAGAAATACAAAAGTTCATGAGAGCTTAATACAAGCAACTCTAGGCCAATAAAATGGACAACCTGGAAGAAATGGACAAATTCTTAGAAATGCACAACCTGCCAAGACTGAACCAGGAAGAAACAGAAAATATGAACAGACCAATCACAAGCACTGAAATTGAAACTGTGATTAACAATCCCCCAACAAACAAAAGCCCAGGACCAGATGGATTCACAGGCGAATTCTTTCAAACGTTTAGAGAAGAGCAAGCACCTATCTTTCTCAAACTCTTCCAAAATATAGCAGAGGGAGGAACACTCCCAAACTCATTCTACCAGGCCACCATCACCCTGATACCAAAACCAGACAAGGATGTCACAAAGAAAGTAAACTACAGGCCAATATCTCTGATGAGCATAGATGCAAAAATCCTCAACAAAATACTAGCAAACAGAATCCAACAGCACATTAAAAGCATCATACACCATGATCAAGTGGGGTTTATTCCAGGAATGCAAGGATTCTTCAATATATGCAAATCTATCAATGTGATAAACCATATTAACAAATTGAAGGAGAAAAAACATATGATCATCTCAGTAGAGGCAGAGAAAGCTTTCGACAAAATTCAACACCCATTTATGATAAAAACCCTGCAGAAAGTAGGCATAGAGGGAACTTTCCTCGACATAATAAAGGCCATATATGACAAACGCACAGCCAATATCGTCCTCAATGGTGAAAAAAGGAAAGCATTTCCACTAAGATCAGGAACAAGACAAGGTTGCCCACTCTCACCACTGTTATTCAACACAGTTTTGGAAGTTTTAGCCACAAAAATCAGACAACAAATGGAAATAAATGGAATCCAAATCGGAAAAGAAGAAGTAAAGCTCACTGTTTGCAAATGACATGATAGTATACATAGAGAATCCTAAAGATGCTACCAGAAAACTACTAGAGCTAATCAATGAATTTGGTAAAGTAGCAGGATACAAAATTAATGCACAGAAATCTTTGGCATTCTCATACACTATTGATGAAAAATCTGAAAGTGAAATAAAGAAAACACTCCCATTTACCATTGCAACAAAAAGAATAAACTATCTAGGATTAAACCTACCTAAGGAGACAAAAGACCTGTATGCAGAAAATTATAAGACGCTGATGAAAGAAATTAAAGATGGTATAAATATAAGCGACATATACCATGTTCCTGGATTAGAAGAATCAATATTGTGAAAATGACTCTGCTACACAAAGCAATCTACAGGTTCAATGCAATCTCTATTCAACTACCACTGGCATTTTTCACAGAACTAGAACAAAAAATTGCACAATTTGTATGGAAACACATAAGACCCCACAGATTGCCAAAGCAATCTTGAGAACAAAAAATGGAGCTGGAGGAATCAGGCTCCCTGCCTTCAGACTATATTACAAAGTGACAGTAATCAAGACAGTATGGTACTGGCACAAAAGCAGAAATATAGATCAATGGAACAGGATAGAAAGCCCAGAGATAAACCCACACACATATGGTCACCTTATCTTTGATAACGGAGGCTAGAATGTACAGTGGAGAAAGGACAGACTCTTCAATAAGTGGTGCTGGGAAAACTGGACAGATACATTTAAAAGTATGAGATTAGATCACTCCCTAACACCATACACAAAAATAAGCTCAAAATGGATTAAAGACCTAAATATAAGGCCAGAAACTATCAAACTCTTAGAGGAAAACATAGGCAGAACACTCTATGACATAAATCACAGCAAGATCCTATTTGACCCACCTCCTAGAGAAATGGAAATAAAAACAAAAATAAACAAATGGGTCCTAATGAAACTTCAAAGCTTTTGCACAGCAAAGGAAACCATAAATAAGAGCAAAAGACAGCTCTCAGAATGGGAGAAAATATTTGCCAATGAAGCAACTGACAAAGGATTAAACTCCAAAATTTACAAGCACCTCATGCAGCTCAATGACAAAAAAACAAACAACCCAATCCAAAAATGGGCAGAAGACCTAAATAGATATTTCTCCACAGAAGATATACAGACTGCCAACAAACACATGAAAGAGTGCTCAACATCATTAATCATTAGAGAAATGCAAATCAAAACTACAATGAGATATCATCTCACACCAGTCAGAATGGCCATCATCAAAAAATCTAGAAGCAATAAATGTTGGAGAGGGTGTGGAGGAAAGGGAACACTCTTGCACTGCTGATGGGAATGTGAATTGGTATAGCCACTATGGAGAACAGTATGGAGGTTCCTTAAAAAACTACAAATATAACTACCATATGACCCAGCAATACCACTACTGGACATATACTCTGAGAAAACCATAATTCAAAAAGAGTCATGTACCAAAATGTTCATTTCAGCTCTATTTACAATAGCCCAGAGATGGAAACAACCTAAGTGTCCATCATCGGATGAATGGATAAAGAAGATGTGGCACATATATACAATGGAATATTACTCAGCCATAATAAGGAGCAAAATTGAGCTATTTGTAATGAGGTGGATAGACCTAGAGCCTGTCATACACAGTGAAGTAAGTCAGAAAGAGAAAGACAAATACCGTATGCTAACACATATATATGGAATTTAAGAAAAAAAATGTCATGAAGAACATAGGGGTAAGACAGGAATAAAGACACAGACCTACTAGAGAATGGACTTGAGGATATGGGGAGGGGGAAGGGTAAGCTGCGACAAAGTGAGAGAGTGGCATGGACATATATACACTACCAAACATAAAATAGATAGCTAATAGGAAGCAGCCACATAGCACGGCGAGATCAGCTCGGTGCTTTGTGACCACCAAGAGTGGTGATATAGGGAGGTTGGGAGGGAGGGAGAGGCAAGAGGGAAGAGATATGGGAACATATGTATATGTATAACTGATTCACTTTGTTATATTGTGGAAACTAACACACCATTGTAAAGCAATTATATTCCAATAAATATGTAAAAAAAAACATAGACAGTGACATAGGAAAAAAGAAACAATGAAAATGCAAAACACACAGAAAGCAATTAATAAGATGGCATTATATTACATATCTACAATTACTCTAAATGTAATGAATCAAATTCATCAATGAAAGAGAATGGAGTGACTGGATGGTTAAAAAAAGAAGAAAGAGTCAACTATATGCTGCCTACAGGAGACCCACTTCAGTTTTAAGAACACACATAGACTGAATATGAAGGAATGGAAAACAATAACTTATACAAGTGGAAACCAAAAGACAGCCAAGGATAGCTATACTTCTATCAAACAAAACAGACTTTAAGCCTAAAATGGTAATGAGAGATAAAGAAGGTCATTATATAATGGTAAATGTATCAATTCATCAAGAAGTTTTAACAAACATAAAAATGCACACACACAACATAGGAGAACCTAAATATATCAATAAATACTAACAGATCTGAAGGGAGGGATGGACAAAAATACAGTATTAGTAGGGGACTTAAATACCCTACTTTCAGCAATAGATAGATCATTTAGACAGAAAATCAACAATGAAACATTGGACTTCAACGATACATTAGACCAAATGAACATAACAGACATTTAAGGAAAATTTTACCCAAAGCAGTAAAATGCACACTCTTCTCAAGTGCATATTAAACATTCTCCAGGTTAGATCTTATGATAGGACACAAAATAAGTCTTAGCAAATTGAAGAAATTGAAATCATGCTAAGCATTTTTTTTCTGACTACAGTGGTAGGAAACTAGAAATAAATAACAAGAAGGATGTGGAAATTTTACAAGGATATGGAAAATAAACAGGAAAATGAACAACACACTGTTGAACAGCCACCAGGTCAAAGAAGGCATAAAAGGGAAATTTAAAAAACATTGAAACAAATAAAAATGGAAACACAATATACCAAAACCCATCAGATGCTACAAAAACAGTTCTGAAATGGAAGTTTATAGTAATAAATGCCTATAGTTAGAAAAAATCTCAAATAAACAATCTAACTTGACACCTCAGAGAAATAAAAACTGAAAACCAAACTAAGCCCCAAGTTAGCAGAATAAAGGAAATAACACAGATAGAACCAGAAGTAAATGAATTTGGGAACAGGAAAACAATAGAGAACATCAACAAAACTAAGAACTGCTTTTGAATGAAATTGAAAAAAATACTTTTGATAAACTAAGAAAAAGGAGAGTCAATAAATAAAATCATAAATGAAAAAGTAGACATTACAACTAATACTACAGAAATATATAGGATTATAAAGACTACTATGAAGATTTATGTGCTGACAAATTGTATAACTTACAAGAAATGGATAAATTCCTAGAAACATACAACCTACGAATACTGAATCAAAAATACATAGAAAATCTGAACAACTCATAATGGGTAAGGAGGTTGAATCAGTAATCAAATACTCCCCAACATAGTAAAGCTCAGGACTAGATATCTCCACTGAATTCTGCAGCATTTAAAAATAACTTATTCCAATTCATTTAAAACACTTTCAACAAATAGAAGAGGAAGTAACACTTCCAAACTAATTCTTTGAGGCCAGTATTACCCTAATACCAAAGCCATATGAGGACACTATAAGAAAAAACTATAGACCGATATCCCTGATGAATAGATGTAAATATTCTCAATGAAATAATCTTAAACCAAATTTAATGACACATTAAGATAATTATACACCATGACCAAGTGAGATTTATTCCTGGGATACAAAAATGTTTCAAAACATACACAAATCAATAAGTATTATATAACATATTAATAGAATGAAAGATAAAAATTATAGCATCCTCTCAGTAGATGCATAAAAAGCATTTGACAAAATACAACATTCTTTCATGAGGAAAAAAAAAACTTGCAACAAAATGGGTATAAAAGAAACATACCTCAACATAATAAAGGTCATATATGGAAAACACACAGCTAACATCATATCCAATGGTGAAAGTGTGAAAGCTTTTATTTTAAGATCAGGAACAAGACAAGTGTGCCCACTCTCACACTCGATATAGTACTGGAAGCCCTACCTAGAACAATCAGGTAAGACTAAGAACTAATATGTACCCAAATAAAAAATAAAGAAGTAAAATTGTCATTATTTGCAGATGATATGATCTTAAACATAGAAAACCCTAAAGACTAAGCCAAAAGCTGTTGAAACTAATCAACAAATTCAGTGTAATTGCAGGATATAAATTCAACATGCAGATATCAGTTGCATTTTTATGTACTAATAATGAAACATTTGAAAAAGAAATAAAACTCTTCCATTAACAATAGCATCAAGGGACTTTCCTGGTGGTCCAGTAGGTAAGAATCCATGCTCCCAATGTAGGGAGCCCAAGTTTGATCCCTGGGCAGGGAACTAAATCTCACATGCATGCCACAATTAAGAGTCTGCATGCTGCAACTGAGAAGTCTGCGTGCTGTAACTAAGAAGCCCACAGGCCACAACTAAGAGTCCATGTGCCTCGACTAAGACCCAGTGCAGCCTAAATAAATAAATAAATATTTTTAAAAAAACAATCGCATCAAAAACAGTAAAGTTCTTAGGGATAAATTTATCCAAGGAAGTTAAAGATCTGTATGATAAAAATTACAAGACCTGTTGAATGAAATAAATGGTAAGACATCACGTTATCATGGATCAGAAGAATTAATATTGTTAAAATGTTCATGCTATCCAAAACCATATATAAATTCAATGAAATTGCTATCAAAATTCCAAAGGAATTTTTCACATAAATAGAAAAAAACAATTATAATATGTGTATGGAACCACAAAAGACCATGAATAGCCAAAGCAATCCTGACAAGAACAAAACTGGACAATTCACACTTCCTGATTTCAAACTATGTTATAAAGCTATAGTAATTAAAACAGTATGGTACTGGCATAAAAGTAGACACAAAAACCAATTGAACAGAATAGAGAGCCCAGAAGTAAATCCCAAGATATACAGTCAACTAACATTTGACAAGGAAGTAAACAACACTCATTGGGAAAGGATAGTCTCTTCAAAAAATGGTGCTGAAAAAACTGGATAATGACATGCAGAAAAATGAGATTGGGTCCTTATATTATACCATTCACAAAAATTAGCTTGAAATGGATTAAAGCCTTAAACATAAGACCTGATAACATAAAATTCATAGAAGAAAAACATACACAAGAAGTTTTTTGACATTGATCTTGCCAATGATATTTTTAGAGATGACTTCAAAAACATAAGCAACAAAAGCAAAAATCAAACTGCAACTACATCAAACTAAAAGCTTCTGCACAAGAAAAGAGACTTTCAAAACAATAAAAAGGCAACCTACATAATTGGAGAAAATATTTGAAAACCATGTATCACATAAGGGGTTATTATATCCAAAATATATAAAGAACTCACACAATTCAATAACAAAAGAAGAGACAATCTGATTTAAAAATGGGTAGAGAAATTGAGCAGATATTCTTCCAAAGAAGACATCCAAATAGCCAAAATGTACATGAAAAGATGCTTGTATTACTTATCGTCAATGAAATGCAAATCAAAACCACACACCTGATAAAATGGCTTTCATCAAAAAGACAATAGATAACAAGTATGGTAAGGATGTGGAGAAAAGGGAAACCTAGTACACTGTGGGAATGGAAATTGGTCCAACCACTATAGAAAACAGTATGGAGGGTTCACAAAAATTAAAAATAGAACTACCACATAATCTAGAAATGCCACTACTGGGTATATATCCAAAGGGAACAAAAGCAGGATATTGAAGAGATACCTGCACTCCCATATTTATTGCAACATTATTCACAATAGCCAGGATATAGAAACAGCCCAAATATCTGTAAACAAATGAATGAATGGATAAAGAAGATGTGACTATATATATATATATATATATATATATATATACCTATAGCTATAGCTATACAATTGAATACTCTTCACCAACAGAAGGAAATTCTTCCATTTACAACAACTAGGCCAGATAAGGGCAGTATGATAAGAGAGGTAAGTCAGACAGAGAAAGACAAATACTGTATGATATCAATTATATGTGGAATAAAACAGAGAGAATGGTGGAGCTGGCAGTGAGATAATTGGGGAGATGTTGCAGCTAGTAGATAAATAAGTCCTGGAGATCTAATGCACAGCATAGTGATTATATATAATAATACTATATTATAAAATTCGAAGTTGCTAAGAGACAAGATCTTAATTGTTCTCACCATAAATCAGAAGTAATAATTATGTGAAATTATAGAGATGTTAGCTAATGCTGTTATGGTAATCACATTGCCATATATAAATACAACAAATCAACACACTGTAAATGTTAAACTTATACAATGTTATATGTCATCACATCTCAAAAAAGAAAAAAATTCAGAAATAATAAAAAGTAGAGAAGGAATTGCAATTTTTAATAGTATAATGAAGGAAGACCTAACTTGAAAGGTAACAGTTAAACATAAACTTGATGGAGATGAGGTAGTAATTTATGCAGATATATTGGGAAAGACTTGTCCAAGCAGAAGACACAACCAGTGCAAAGGACTTGAGGTGGGAGCAGGCCTAATATGTTCAAGGAAGATTAAGGAGGTCATTGTGGCAAGAGACTAATGAATGAGAGGAAAAGTAATAGGAGATGAAATCAGAGAGGTACAGCGAAGGTGTGGTACATCCACAGTGTAAAACCTTATGGGCTATTATAAAGATTTTGGCTTTTACTTTTGGTAAAATGAGGAACAATTGCACAGTTTTGAACAATAAAGTAATATTCTTTACTTTTATTTTGCAAGGATTACTCTGGCTGCTGATTGGAGAAGAGACTTCAGATGTGCAATGACATAGGCAAGGAAACCAGTTAGCAGGCTGCTACAATAATTCAAGTGAGAGATGATGCTAACATGAACAAAGGAGATAGTGAGAAGTGGTCAGACTAGATATATTTTGAAGATGAACTAATGTGGGACATGAATATAAGAGAGGAATCAAGGATGAATGTAAGGTTTGAGATATGAGCAACTGGAAGGATGAAATTGCCATTAACCAAGGCAAAAAAGATTGCAGAGCAATTTAGGGGGCAAGGGAGAAATCAGATATTTATTTTTAGATGTGTTAAGTTTGACATGAGTATTAGACATTCATATATATATGTATATATATGTGTGTACTTTGGGGAAAGTTTTGGGCTGAATATATAATTTTTTAGTAATCAGCATAGATACAATATTTAAAATCATGAGACAAAATGAGATCGCCAAGTAAGGGGAGTACAGAAACAGAAGAAAAGAGAACCAAGAACTGAGCCTTAGGGTACTCCTTATAAATGTCACATAAATAGTAAGTGATGTACCTCTAATTGGAAAAGAGATATGCCTAATTCCAAAGTCTGTGTTCTTACCTAGTGAGATATAAAACCACTATATAAAGTTAGGTTCTATAGCATAGGTAATAATCAAGCCTGGCATCTATATAGTAAGAGTAGTAAAATAACTTTATTTTCTTAAAACACTATTTTCCTTTATGCACTAGGTCCAAAAACTTATGTAAATAGTTTCTGGAAGAAAAAAAATACATACACACAAATACAATGAATAGAGCAGTTGTAAGCAACAAGTAATTACACACTTTTACATAATTAACTCAATAAAGTTATTTGGGAACAGTTTCTTGTTCTAATGTTTGGTTTTCCCCATGATCTTTCCATCATTTCTGATCCTACACTTCTTTTGTAGAAACTGAAAAAAACTATTAAAGTAGTACTGACCCTAACATCAAGAAAATTTCAGAATGATAGCTGAAAGGAACTTGTTATCTCACCCTGCTGAGGTTTGGTGGCACAGCAACTACTAAATGATATATAGTGACACTCAATGGCAATTGAATTAAGAAATTATTTCTATTGCATTAAAAATTGTGTCATAACAAAATAGGCATTTAACAGGATGAGATCAGGAAAATAATATCAGAACAACTCTGAATTAAAATTCAGAATTGGGGTAATTTCTATAGTGTCTATTAAAACATTTTTCATTGAAAAATGAAAAACACTTGGATAACTTAAATGGTTTGACAAAGGCGTTAATAAAAAATGCTCACACACATGAGTGTGTGTCATGAGGCATAAATACCAGAATATTTCTAATGTATTTTAGCTATAACTTTCAGGCAAAGCAATTACAGTGATTCTTCTGTATGAAACTGAGAGTGCCAGAAGTATTAAATGTATAGATCAAGCAGCAGTGTAGAAGCCAATAATACTAATTAATACATAGTATTTATCATGCTTACTATGTAAAATTCCTATATATTAATTTTCTCATTTATTTCCCACAATGAGCTCAGAAGGGCTATTCAAATGACTTTTTATAGATGAGGAAACTGAGGTTCAGAAAAAGTAAATAACTTCCTAACAAAGCCACAGCTACTATTTGACCTCAGCTTGTTTACCTTCAATACCTTAACTATCAAATAGTATACTTCCCAATGTTATGATGAAAACAGTTGGTTAGTTCTACCCCTATATGAAATACAGCCCAAGAATTCTTATGTTCAATTAGGATTAAGTTGACTGAGTAATAAAGATGTAAAAAATGGCTTAATTAAGTTAGAGGTTTATTTTTCTCTTATTTGAAAGTGTGACTATAGGCAGTCCAAAGCTGGTATGACAGATTTGATTCCTGAAGTCTTTAAGGACTCAGGGTTTTTTATCCTAATGTTTCACTGTGTATGATCTCCATCCTCAAGCCATCATATCTACATTCAAGCCAGCAGGAAAGATAAAGGGACAAAAGAGAAAAAGGGTAAAGACTGTGTATCAGCTTTCTTTTAAGGAAAGAAAATTACAGAAAATTTGAGTTGACACAACCAAAAGATGTATTGTATTAATATAGAACTGTTTTTTAAACATTTTTATTAGAGTATAATTGCTTTACAATGGTGTGTCAGCTTCTGCTTTATAACAAAGTGAATCAGTTATACATATACATATGTCCCCATATCTCTACCCTCTTGCAACTCCCTCCCTCCCACCCTCCCTATCCCACCTCTCTAGGTGGTCACAAAGCATAGAACTGTTTTATACTACAATCATGCTATCCTTTTGCATTTTACTATGTTACTGACTTGCTTAAATTATTCAAAATCCTGAATAAATCTCATTGTGTCCATGAAGCAAGCTTGACTCCTATAACTCCACTGCCTGAAGCATGGACTACTCAAACATGGTGAATACTCTAATACTATAGCTTTTGCCCTTGTCTACCCAAGTTCTTTCATAGATTTCCTGGCTCAGGTAGGGCAAATCTGAGAGAAGAGTGTTTCTTGAGCAATAAGTAGTCAAAACGGATTATTGTTGGGTGGATATCAAAGGTTTTGACCATGGTTAAGCTGCAAGCAGGGCTTGCACCTTCCTAAAATCAAGGCACAGAATGGCCCAAGCTATTGTCTTACTAAGGTTATTTTTAAAATAAATCAAAATCACAGGAGTAATTGGGATCCTTGAAGCAGCACAGTGATTTAGTACCACCATTCAAAATATAATTTTTAAAAGACCACACATTTTCTTACTATGTTCTATGCTACCCATTTTGCAGATACAAGAGCAACTTCCTGAATTCAACCAAAGGGGTGACTGAAGACAGATTTGCTCCAGGTGTTCCACATCTTGGCAGAAGCAGAATCAGAGTATAGGCCAAATGGGTAATGAGAAAAACAACTGGGTGTGAGATTTTATATAGTTCAGTAGACATTGTTTTGACTGGGCATCCAGATCAGTAATGGGTCCTCAAATTAATAGGTGTCAAATAGGAAGAGGAGCAGAAATCATAAGTCTAGGGAGTGAAGGCAAACTGGGAATGAGATATGGTGGTGATGTATAACTACAAAGGGCAACAGTCCAGGTTCTTGTGAATTCTGTTTAATGGGTTATTTGATGAATTGATGGCTTTTATTGGGCCAGTTGCTTTCACCATAGGTCATAGAAACCAGAGAGCAGATATATGCAAGATGATTCCAAGATGCAGGCACACTCAGATTACACCAGGGTGATAAAAATTCTTGCAATACCCAGGGTATTTTTTACTTTGATTTTTCAGTCATTAGTTCCAATTATACACTTAACATCAGTTGTGCCAATTAATTGGTGGAATATCTGTGCATTGTGATAACTGAAATGTAGCAGAAAATAATCCACCCCATACTCAAAAGTATAATTTCTACTGATCCTTGAAATTCTAGCTTTTAGTCTTAAACTATATGTTTATGAGAGGAAAAACCATCAGTTCTTAATTGACAGAAAACGAATTGCTAAGGCAGGTTTGGATTGAAATAGCTTGAGACTCATAGGTCTCTGGGAGAAAGAGACTGAAAAGAAAACAAACAAACAAAAAAACAGGCAGAGGTTATAGAAAAGAAGGCAGAAATGTCAAAGATAAACTTTAACTCCTTTACAATTTTGATGGCTGGTCCTAGTTATCACTCTATAGTCAAAAGAGTTGCTTTGAAGCCACTGCCAGAAAAAGAGGTTAATGAATATTTTCTTATCAACATATGGACACAGCCTCCTAAAAGAAAGAATGTTACTATTATTTAATTTTTTATACCAATTCCATACAGTTTTGCTAGTTCTTTCATTGCAAGACACATTTTTTACTACATGCAGAGCATAAACTACAACTTTGAGTTTGTCTATATAGTACAAAGTGAGCTGAAGATTTTAAAATTATAGATAGCCCCAATAAATGAAGACAGCTAATCTAGATAATTTAGATAAACCACATGAAAAGAGTTATTTAGTCCAACCAAGATAACTGTAAAATTGATCAATATCCACATCATTAGGCATGGTGTTGATTCATCCTAAACTGTCATGGCTAATTTGCTATGGTGTTTTCAATAGACAGTCACATTCAGTTGATGCTCTGAAACTAACTATGGAAAGTACTAGTTATGTCAACACACTATCTAAACATCCAGCTTAAGAGGGAAAATTTTATTCAACTGTTTTTTTTTGTGCTACATTAGATATTTGGAAATTGGTTTTTTATTTGGGCTTTCCATATTTGTAAACATGCTGAAGATTGTATGCTTTTCTATTGGGAGAAGTAGCATTTCTGTGCAATAGAAAAAACATTGGACTCAAAGCAAAGAGATACAGCTTTTACCCTAGACGTGACAGTAATAAATCGACTAACTTTTGACAAACTCCTTAACCTCTTCTAGTCTCCATTTATTTGATTCTACCTGCCTACTTACCTCATTAGGGATATTGTGGTTATCAAAATTGACTCTAAATACAAACAACTTAGAAAAGTTAAAAGTGAGGTTTAAATGCAAGGGATTCTCATGTTTATGTTTAGAACCATACTAATATAGGCTACTATGTGAGAAAAGTGCACAGGTAAATACACTAGGTTGTAAGTTCTGAGTGGACAAACATAAGTTAAAAGAAACTGTGAAAGTAGATTTTATTGCTAAAGTGATTCCAGCTGTGCTTCAATTTTTGTGTTTCAAAGACATAAGTTTCAAACTTCCACTGCTAGTTTTACTGCATTGATCTGAATGCTTCTGTTATTACAGTTTAGTAACAAGCAATGGCTCAGTTGCAGATTGGTGAATCCCATCCACTAATATACGCCAATAAAGATGTTAAAAATAAATAAATAAATAAAATAAGGAGAAGTTCCACTCAGGGCAGCCCAAGGGAAGTCTGTGTTCCCTACTGTCCACTCAGGGCTGTGTCTACATGAGCATAATGGGTTGGATTGGTTAAGGTTTTATTAATGTTACATTAGAATATTATTCATCTTAAAAAAAAAAAACAAAAACCACTTGTGGTTCAGCTATTTCAGTCACTGTGATAAACATAGAGATGCCTAATTCTTAAAGCACAGCTTAAATAATATCACTTCTCTACTCAAAGTCCTTTAATAATACTTTAGTGATTAAAAATAAAGTCCAAACACACTAGGATGGAATTCAAGGCCCAAACTACCTTTCAAATGTAATTCCTCCCTTGCCCTTCCTCTCATAGATTTCTCACATATGTTCCAACTAGATCATATTACCTCCATTTCTACACAGCCTGTATTACTTTTGCATTATAACTTTGTTCACGTTGCTCTACCTAAAAGGAATTGTAATTATCCCTAGCTTTGCCTCTCAATCCTAGGAATACTTCAAGTTTCTGCTCAAATACCACCTCTTCCATGAACTCTTCTTTGATCCCATCTAAAACTAATCTTTATTTTCTGGACTCAAGCAACATTTTGTGCCCTTGTTTTAGCACTTCTTAATACATTTCTTCCTACCACAGAAATGTTTTCATAGAAATATAATCTCTCCAGACACTCAGTTTCTTCAGGAATGTGATTCCATCTTTTTCATTGTATTATACAATATAACTAGAAAATGTATTGCCTATATTAGGTACTTACTAAATGTTTATTGTTTGTCAAAATAACTTCTAAGCAATGAGAAAATTAATCAATGTGTGGAGTTGGTAGACTAGTCAAAAAAAAAAAAGAATTGAGTTACATCTAGCAACATAAATGTGGAATCAGTAAGCCTCAATACTGTCATTAAGAAGTCAAACTATAGCACATAGAAATTAGTTGACTGCAAATATTTAGAGATTTGCAAATAATTTTAGCATAATGAAAACATTATGCAAATGAATCATAGTCATAGTTTCTTGTATATGCTCCTTCCAACTATACAATAAGTTAAGATTTACTATGATTGTGATACTATACATAGAGAATCCTAAAGATGCTACCAGAAAACTACTATAGTTAATCAATGAATTTGGTAAAGTAGCAGGATACAAAATTAATGCACAGAAATCTCTTGCATTCCTATACACTAATGATGAAAAATATGAAAGGGAAATTAAGGAAACACTACTACTTACCATTATAAAAAAGAATAAAATACCTAGAAATAAACCTACCTAAGGAGAAAAAAGACCTGTATGCAGAAAACTATAAGACACTGATGGAAGAAATTAAAGATGACACAAACAGATGGAGAGATATACCATGTACTTGGATTGGAAGAATCAACATTCTGAAAATGACTATACTAGCCAAAGCAATCTACAGATTCAATGCAATCCCTATCAAACTACCAATGGCTTTTTTCACAGAACTAATACAAAAAATTCCACAATTTGTATGGAAACACAAAAGACCCCGAATAACCAAAGCAATCTTGAGAAAGAAAAACAGAGCTGGAGGAATCAGGCTCCCTGACTTCAGGCTATACTACAAAGCTACAGTAATCAAGATAGTATGGTACTGGCACAAAAACAGAAATATAGATAAATGGAAAAGGATAGAAACCCCAGAGATAAACCCACACACATATGGTCACCGTAGTTTTAATAAAGGAGGCAAGAATATACAAAGGAGAAAATACAGCCTCTTCAATAAGTGGTGCTGGGAAAACTGGACAGCTACATGTAAAATGAAATTAGAACACTCCCTAACAACATACACAAAAATAAACTCAAATTGTATTAAAGACCTAAATGTAAGGCCAGACACTATAAAAATCTTAGAGGAAAACATAGGCAGAACACTCTATGACATAAATCACAGCAAGATCCTTTTGACCCCCTCCTAGAGAAATGGAAATAAAAACAAAAATAAACAAATGGGACCTAATGAAACTTAAAAGCTTTTGCACAGCAAAGGAAACTATAAAGATGAAAAGACAACCCTCAGAATGGGAGAAAATATTTGCAAATGAAGCAACTGACAAAGGATTAATCTCCAAAATTTACAAGCAGCATATGCAGCTCAATGTCAAAAAAACAAAAAATCCAAACCAAAACTGGGCAGAAGACCTAAATAGACATTTCTCCAAAGAAGATATACAGATTGCCAACAAACACATGAAAGAATGCTCAACATCACTAATCATTAGAGAAATGCAAATCAAAAACTACAGTGAGGTATCACCTCACACCAGTCAGAATGGCCATCATCAAAGAATCTACAAACAATAAATGCTGGAGAGGGTGTGGAGAAAAGGGAACCCTCTTGCACTGTTGTTGGGAATGTAAATTGACAGCCCCTATGGAGAACAGTATGGAGGTTCCTTAAATAACTTAAAATAGAACTACCATATGACTGAGCAATCCTACTACTGTGCATATCCCCTGAGAAAACCATAATTCAAAAGGAGTCATGTACCACAATGTTCATTGCTGCTCTATCTACAATAGCCAGGACATGGAAGCAACCTAAGTGTCCATAGACAGATGAATGGATAAAGAAGATGTGGCACATATATACAATGGAATATTACTCAGCCGTGAAAAGAAACGAAATTGAGTTATTTGTAGTGAGGTGGGTGGAACTAGAGTCTACCACACAGAGTGAAGTAAGTGAGAAAGAGAAAAAGAAATACTGTGTGCTAACACATATATATGGAATCTAAAAATAAAAGGTTATGAAGAACCCAGGGGCAGGACAGGAAAAAGACGCAGATGTAGAGAATGGACTTGAGGACACGGGGAGGGGGAAAGGTAAGCAGGGACGAAGTGAGAGAGTGGCACGGACTAATATATACTACCGAATGTAAAAGAGATAACTAGTTGGAAGCAGCCGCATAGCACAGGGAGATCAGCCCGGTGCTTTGTGACCACCTAGACGGGTCGGATAGGGAGGGTGGGAGGGAGACGCAAGAGGGAGGAGATATGGGGATATATGTATATGTATAGCTGATTCACTTTGTAATAAAGCAGAAACTAACACACCAGTTTAAAGCAGTTATACTCCAGTAAAGTTGTTTAAAAAAAACAAAGCAGGTTTACTATGATTGAAAATGAAAGAATCGATTTGCCAGGGTGATAATTGCATGAAAGATGTTGGAAAGGTATATAATGAACAAATGTATGAATAATTTCTCTAACATAGTGGTTAAGTAAAACAGGCTTGTTTTGTATCCTGACCATTTACCAGCTATTTAAACTTGCACATGTTCAGTAGCTTCTAAATTTTAGTTTTCTCATTGATAGAATAAGACTAGTAGTAACTAACTCACACTGTTTTCATAGGAGCAAACTAAAAATGTTATAAATTTTTCCACTAGGAACAAAAAGTAAATATGTTTCAGAATTCAGTAAGTTAGATTACATACAATTCTGTGCTTGTGCACTCCAAAACAGCTATGTAAAGTGAATAGTTGTGAGAATGCCTGCATTCTTACAATTAATGTTCAATGTCAAGGTTTTTAATACACCAAGCCTAATTATTTTGTATCACACCATACAACCTTTTTCTCTCAACTTTCCATGTTGGTAAAAAACATGCATATTGTTTTCTTTTTATGTTTAAGGTAATATGATAATTTTAAATAGAAAAGCATTCAAAATGTTTATTTATTGACTTTGTTTATTGACCATTTCAATTTTTCCTCTGATATAAAAAATACTATAGGAGGTACCTGAGACTGTTGCTGTTTATGAATATTACTAAATAAATATATTTGAAAAATCGGTCTGTGCAACTGAGGTTTATATGCTTTAATTTAGGCTTGATATTGTAAAATTACAACTCTTCTAAGAGCGTAAAATATGTCACCTATAAGTCAAAATTATGCTTATAACTGGTTGGTGTGGAATTTTAAGCATGGGCCCTATACCACCTTTTTTTGAGAATTTGAAATCTGAGTAATAGAAATGATATAGCAAAGGTGTAGCTCCCCTGCAAAGTGGCAAGAAGCTTTATTAAAATTACAACCACCTAATGCTTTCTGTATTTGTAGGTCTTCATGTTGAGTCTCTTTTTTTATATAATGTATCATTAATTCCGTCACCTGCCTCCCCCAAAAAGGAATCTCATCTCATGCATTCAATTGTTTGACTATAGAGTGCCACAAACCATATGGATCTCATTTGAAACTCTTCTAAATCATAGATATCCATGTGCAACTGATAAAAGCCAATTTATTTGGTGATAGGGAATGGAAGGCTTCTCTCAAGTCAAGTCCAAGGAGATCCCCCTATAGGCTATCTAAGTACTAAACTCAGGGGAAATTACTTCATCACAACTTGATCCAGATCACAGTAATGAATATTGTGATGTAGCCAATATTCAATTATGTTGACTTTACAATACTGGAATTAATCCATCTGCGTTGCAGCTCAGTGAAGTCATTTTGGGGATGTAGTGATTTTGAGGCTGCCTTCATCTTTGCAGGCCCAGATGCTGAACCACAGAATCCTGAGAATTAACAATGTTACTAAAATGCTATTAAACTTTTGATGATAATACCTGTGTTGTGTCGCATAAGCCTGTCAGATTTAGGTTGAGATCATACTCCTATAGCCTGAAGATATTTTTCAGTGGTGTTTTGCAAGATTGTCTATCAGTATGTATTTACCATGCATAACACTGCAATATGCCAGTGGTTAGCTGCTTTAGAATTAGAGTAATTGGTGGGGTTATTTTAAGCTTCTAACTAAAGACAGAATTTTATATTCTCTGACATACTGAGTCTCAGAACTTTCTTACCGTAAATTTCACTTTGGCCAATTAATTTGAGCTGCAACTACAGGATGAATTGGGATTTATGATATTCATATTAATGTCACTGTAGTCTTGCAAGATGAGGAGGTTTTACCATAGTGTTACTTAACTTCTTGCTTCTACCCACACCTTCAATGTATTCTCAAAGCAGAAGCTAGAGGGAACTTGTTAAAATATGACAGACCATGTCACATCAGTTCCATGCTGAAAATTATTCAGTGGTGTCACATTTTGCTCCAAGTAAAAGCCAAAGTCCTCACAGTGACCTACAAGCCTCACATGACCTTCCATCTTCCTCAAACCATTAGTTCTCTGACCTCATCTCCAACCCTCTGCCCCCAGTTCACTGCTGTAGCCACACACGCTTCTTTCCTATTCTTGGAATACGCCAAGGCACATGTTGACTCACAGTCATTGCTCTTTCTAGTCTCTGTGCCTGGATTAATTTTCTTTAAGGTATTGACAAGGCTTACTCCCTCATCTCTTTCTAGTCTATATTTAAAATTCACCTTCTTAAGGAGAACTTAATAAGTGGTAAGAGACCATTCTCTTTCCATGTTTACTTCTACCCCAACACTCCCTATCCCTCTTCCTTGTTATTATTTTCAGAGTCCTTAATACCTTCTAAGGTATTATAAAATATGAATATTTATTATATTATTATTGTTTGTTAACTACTCTTACTAAAATGAAATTCTAAAATGGTAAGGATTTTTGTCTTTTTTATTCATTGCTATATACTCAGTCTTAGAACTTTGCCTGACACATGGCATGCACTCCATAAGTATATATAAAGGAAGTAATGATTGACCCAAGTCAGTGTTCAGTCACACTGGAATGAATCGTTTCTCCCACTAATACATAATAAAAGACAATATAAGTTTTTATTAGTATTTTTGAGAATCCTTTCAATAAATTAGATAGATTAATAAATTAGAACTCAAAATTCTAAGCCTTAAACCAGTGATTCTCTAAAGAGAGTTAGGGGACTATGCATATGAAAATTTCTGTGGTTTCTGTCAAAAATACAAGTTTCTTAGCCTTAATAGTATTTGTTAGAAATCTGTAACAGAAGACCCCAGAAAACTGCATTTTGAACAAGTGTGCCATATAATTCTCTAATGTACTAAGTTTGAATATAACTTCTTTAATCTAGAAGTGAGCTGCCATTGCATGTTCGGTCATCTCTATTTTCCTTAAGTAACAGTTTCCTTACCAAAAAAGCTCAACCATTTCCTGTGATAACCTGAAACTTAAAAAAAAAAAAAAAACATAACAAGCACATACATACATCTAGTGCTGAAAAATTCAAAGTAATTCTTAGGATGAAAACACATTCTTGAAAGATTCTATCTTCACAATTTGGGGTATTTTAAATTTTTTTCTTCAAAAGATGTTAAGTGCATTCTCACGTCCAAGATTTGAAAAAGGTAAAGCAAAATTTCTTTTCCCCATAATCTTCAATAAACCATGTTTTAACTTTAAGAACCCTCAATTCAATCATAATTTAAATTAATCCAAGTTTAATTGTAACTATTTTTTTCTCTCTATGCAAGCTAACTCACAGCCCCCAGGTGAAAGCATAAATAAAAATAATTTGACTTCAAAATAACTAAATTATAACTTTAGTATATACAGTTTATTAAAGACCTTAGATAAATTTCCATAACAGATTTTTTATGGTTTTACTCTTAACATAAAAGTTATTTAGTGAAGTAAAAATGATAACTTTTCCACATTCTATTCTTTATCTAAAGGTATTGTCATAATCATTTTCTCATCTTGTTTAAACCATGTTATATAACTTACTAATACATGCTTAAGTCATTTTCATAAAAATTCACAAGGGAATAGTAACTAAATTACGAAAGGGATGTTGTTAAATATTCTGAAGTAGTTATAATTTCATTTAGAGTAATGGGGAGTCAATTTTAAAAAGGATAACCTGTAAAGCATCCTGTTTTTTCTTAAGGACTTAGTAAGCCCAAAGCCTGTTTATCTGTATGCCAAATTTTATTTAATGAGTGTGGTGGGCTATGCTGCCTTTACTTTTGCTTTTCGGAATGTTGCTTGAATTCACTAAGAACAGGTATTTAAGCTCAGAAGCATTAACAAGAGTAATATGTATATTCCACTTAAGTGATTTTGAATGCTCACATCTCACAACTAAATAAATCTTCAGTATATTTATTTAAGGCAGTGTTTTTAAATGCATGGTACTCTTTCTTCATACAAAATTTTATGTGAAAACCTAGCATATAAAATCTACTGAGATTAAGTTATTCTGATTTGAAGCAGTGAGGACCAGTAATCTAAATGCTTAGCATTGCAGAGTAGTTACTGCCCAATGACCACCTCTGAGGCATTCTTTGTGGGTCCCAGGATTCCAAAAAGCACAGTATAAAAGGAATAAAGAATGAATCTGATATATAAGATACACTGAATCGGGCAGCAAATAAAAGTAATTTTAAAAGAAAGGTAAGCCCATGGATTGTCATTCCCAAGGGAACAGTGATTTCATATAAAGATTTTATTCACTTGGATCTATGAATCAGTCATTTTAAAACTGATTTGTTGGTTTCAGTTGCTATAACCATTATGAATTAAGAATTTAGAAAATAAATAAATTGTAAATACTTTATCTCACTTATAATGCATATAGAAAGCTATGTCATATTTTGTTTATTATAAATGAAAAGTAAATGATGGGAAGTAGTAGGACATACAGCTAAGGAAGAATGAAAAGGTTGGCATATCCTTTCCATAAAAACAACTATAAAACTGAATAAAATAGTCAAAAGCAATTATGGGTTCTGAATATTGAACAAAGGCAAATAACAAATTGAGAAGTGATAACTAAAAAAAAAACAAACAAAAGATGAACTTTAGGTAAGAACAATGGGAGTCAGTTCATTCTTGCATGGGGAGTTCCCAATCCCCACCTACAAGTGAAAAAGTGGCTGTGAAAACCAGCAGTTTGCTGCCATAGGAACTGACTACTTTGAAACAGAGAACAGGAAACTCCTTTTCAGTAGTGTATGGAAAAACCCAGCAGTGCTCCTAGCCTGAGGCTGTGATCCTAGTTAGAGCAATAGGAACCTGAATTCTAGCCAAAATTTAGTATGCAGAGTCTGAAAATTAGATACTCACTTAGTGGCTTTATTAGCATTCCCATATCTCTGGTTGTCTGAGACCTTTACAGCAATTGCCATGGAGATCTGAGAGAACTTGGTGGAAAATAAAAACCACAGAATATTGAAACTTGCCTGATTTGAATAAAATACCCAAAGCAAACATAGATCTACCAGTAGTGAATGGAAGCTTTAAAGACAAGATGTTTGAGCACAAAGTCTGGCCGATTATTAATTGATCAATGATCAATACAGATCGATTGATACAGAGGAGACCCCTAAAAAGACAGGCTAAAAAGTTAGAATTAAAATTTTAAACCAATCAGATACATTAGCAGACACACAATGCAGGGGTGATAGATTCTGCAGATTAATTCCAGGTAGGTTACTTAAAAAATAAAATCAATCGAACAAAAACAATAACCTCTAGAAGATAAACAAAGAAAATAAGAAATCAGAGTTGCTATAATAAATTATATGTCCAGTTTTTTTTTTTTTACTCACAAGAAATGCCAAAAAGGCAGAAAAGTGTGACCCATATTCTAGAAAATAAGCAGTAAAAACTGTGTCTGGGGCTTCCCTGGTGGCGCAGTGGTTGAGAGTCTGCCTGCCGAAGCAGGGGACATGGGTTCGTGCCCCTGTCCGGGAGGATCCCACATGCCACAGAGCGGCTGGGCCCGTGAGCCATGGTCACTGAGCCTGCGCGTCCAGAGCCTGTGCTCCGCAACGGTAGAGGCCACAGCAGTGAGAGGCCCGTGTACAGCAAGAAAACAAACAAACAAACAAAAAAACTGTGTCTGCGTTGGCCAAGAAGTTGGATTTAGCAGATGACTATTTCAAAGAAACTACTATAAATATATTCAAATAACAAAAGGAAATCTGCGCTATGGCCAGCTCTCTCACACCCATGGCCACCGGCTTCCCCATGCACCCCATTTACACTGGGGATCCCACAACCCTGGTGGCTGTGGAATCCTCCTCTCCGCCCTGTCCTTGCCAAGGTGGACTCGTGTGCTCTGGGGCAGCCTTGGGAGCAGAACCCTGTGGGTGGCCCTCATGCAGAGGTGGGGCTCAAATCACAGCTGAACCCCAGGGGCCATGTAACTAAGGAAGAAGAGTTGAAATCTCTCCTCACAGCTGCACAAACCATGAATTGACACCACCGTGGCTGGCTTTGTAAACTCAGCACCTACAGAACATCTGAACAGACAATAAATGCTCCTGCAGCCAAGACGGGTCTAACTTTAGCAGCTGTAGATTTTGTGGGCACATATACGTGGGGGTTGGGTGAGGCCAGAGACTGAGCTGCCCTCATAGTGCCCACAGAGGGTCCAGATCCATGATTACTGCAATTCTGGGACCTGATTTCAGTGGATCTATGCTGTGGTCTGGTGAAAACAATGTCTGAGAGACATCAGGGCCAATTGCCAGCATAACCACAGTTAAGGTGGGGCTGAGATCAGTGCCAACAACAATGTAATCTGAGAGCTCCCAAAATAGCTGAAAGAACAGAGCACACCCACAAGTGAACAACTCCAGAGGAGGATTACTCAGTGGCTTCCCTCTCAGTGGGAGTGCTCCAATCCCACCTACTGCACACTGCAGATCAGAAACACAGCTACAAAACAGATCTGGGGAACTTTACTCCAAAAATGTGGGAGCAGACTCCACCTCTGACAGGGCCGTGACAACCACAGAGCAAAGGGGAGGCCCCTCTCAATATCCAGTGCATGCTCTAATCACCACAACATCAGTGGATATATGTCACTATATGTTTGTTGAAACTATAGACTGCACAACACCAAGAGTAAATCTCAATGTAAATTATAGAATTTGGGTGATAATAATGTCAGTGTAGATTCATCAATTGTAATAAATGTACCACTGTGGTGCAGGATGTTGATAGTCTGATATGCTGTGTATATATGGGGACAGGAGGCATATGGGAAATCTCGGTACCTTCCACTCAATTTTGTGGTGAACCTAAAAGTACTTTAAAAATAAAGTCTAGAGCTTCCCTGGTGGCGCAGTGGTTGAGAGTCTGCCTGCCGATGCAGGGGACACGGGTTCGTGCCCCGGTCCAGGAAGATCCCACAGGCCAAGGAGCGGCTGGGCCCGTGAGCCATGGCCGCTGAGCCTGCGCGTCCGGAGCCTATGCTCCACAACGGGAGAGGCCGCAACAGTGAGAGGCCCACATACCGAAAAAAAAATAAATTTACAGCCCAATAACACTGATGAACATAGCCACAAAAATCCTCAAAAAAAAAAATAGTTAACTGAATCCAACAACACATTAAAAGCATCATAAACCATGATCAAGTGGGATTTCTCACAGGGATGCAAGGATTTTTCAATATACACAAAGCAATCAGTGTGATATATGACATCAAAAAATTGAAGAATAAAAACCTTATGATCATCTCAATAGATGCAGAAAAAAAAGCTTTAGACCAAATTCAATAGCCATTTATGAAAAAAGCTCTCCAGAAAGTGGGCATAGAGGGAACCTACCTCAATATAATAAAGGCCATATACAACAACCTCACAGCAAACATCATTCTCAACAGTGAAAAACTGAAAACATTTCCTATAAGATCAGGAACAAGACGAGGATGTCCACTCCTGCCACTTTTATTCAACATAGTTTTGGAAGTTCTAGCCACAGAAAAAGAAATAAAAGGATTCGAATTAGAAAAGAAGTTAAGCCATCACTGCTTGCACATGACATGACACTATACATAGAAAACCCTAAAGATGGCACCAGAAAACTGCTAGAGCTCACCAATGAATTTGGTAAAGTTTCAAGATACAAAATTAATACACAGAAATCTCTTGCATTCTTATACACTAAAAATGAAAGATCAGAAAGAGAAATCAAGGAAACAATCACTATTACCACTGCATCAAAAAGAATAAAATACGTAGCAACAAATCTACCTATGGAGGCAAAAGACCTGTACTCACAAAATTATAAGATACTGATGAAAAAAAGAAAGGTGACACAAACAGATGGAGAGATATATCATGTTCTTGGATTGGAAGCATCAGTATTGTCAAAATGACTATACTACCCAAAGTAATCTACAGATTCAATGAAATCCCAAACAAATTAACAATAGCATTTTTCACAAAATTAGAACAAAAAATTTTACAATTTGTAAGGAAACACAGAAAACACTGAATAGCCAAACAATCTTGACAAAGAAAAACGGAGCTGGAGGATTCAAGATCCCTACCTTCAGACTATACTACAAAGCTACAGCCATCAAAATAGTATGGTAGTGGCACAGAAAAAACAAATACAGATCAATGGAACAGGATAGAAAGTCCAAAGATAAACCCATCCACCTATGGTCACCTAATATATGACAAATGATGCAAGAATATACAATGGAGAAAAGACACTCTCTTCAATAAATTGTGCCGGGATAACTGGACAGCTACATGTAAAACAACGAAATTAGAAAATTCTCTAACACCATACACAAAAAGAAACTCAAAATGGATTAAAGACCTAAATGTAATACTGGATTCTATAAAACCCTTAGAAGAAAACATAGGCAGAACACTTTTTTTCTTTAACAACTTTATTGGAGCATAATTGCTTTAAAATGTGTTAGTTTCTGCTGTAAAACAAAGTGAATCAGATATATGTATACATATATCGCCATATCACCTCCCTCTTGCATCTCCCTCCCACCCTTCTAGGTGGTCAAAAAGCATGCAGTGGCTCTCCCTGTACTATGCAGCTGCTTCTCCCTAGTGATAATTTTACATTTGGCAGTGTATATATGTCAATGCCACTTTCTCACTTCATCCAACCTGACACTTCCCCCTCCCTGTGTCCCCAAGTCCACTCTCTATGCCTGCATCTTCATTCCCGTCCTGCCACTAAGTTCATCAGAACCTTTCTTTTTTTTTTTTAAGAATCCATATATATGTGTTAGCATATGATATTTGTTTTTCTCTTTCTGACTTACTTCAAACTGTATGACAGACTATACGTCCATCCATCTCAATAAAAATAACTCAATTTCATTTCCTTTTTGGCTGAGTAATATTCCATTGTATATATGTGCCACAGCTTCCTTACACATTCATCTGTCGATGGACACTTAGGTTGCTTCCATGTCCTGGTTAGTGCTGCAATGAACATTCTGGTACATGACTCCTTGAATTATGGTTTACTCAGAGTATATGTCCAGTAATGGGATTGTTAGGTCAAATGGTAGTTCTATTTTTAGTTTCTTAAGGAACCTCCATACTGTTCTCCATAGTGGCTGTATTAATTTACACTCCCACCAACAGTGCAAGAGGGTTCACTTTTCTCCACACCCTCTCCAGCATTTATTGTTTGTAGGTTTTTTGATGATGGCCATTCTGACACATGTAAGGTGATACCTCATTGTAGTATGGATTTGCATTTCTCTAATGATTAGTGATGTTGAGCATCCTTTCATGTGCTTGTGGGAAACCTGTATATCTTCTTTGCAGAAATGTCTATTTAGGTCTTCTGCCCATTTGTGTATTGGGTTGTTTCTGCTTTTGACATTGAGCTGCATGAGCTGCTTGTAAATTTTAGAGGTCAACCCTTTGTCAGTTGCTTCATCTGCAAATATTTTCTCCCATTGTGAGGGTTGTCTTTTCATCTTGTTTATGGTTTCCTTTGCTGTGCAAAAGCTTTTTAAGTTTCATTAGGTCCCATTGGTTTATTTTTGTTTTTATTTCCATTTCTCTAGGAGGTAGGTCAGAAAGGATCTTGCAGTGATTTATGTAATAGAGTGTTCTGCCTATGTTTTCCTCTAAGAGTTTTATAGTGTCTGGCCTTACATTTAGGTCTTTAATCCATTTTTAGTTTATTTTTGTGTATGGTATTAAGGAGTGCTCTAATTCCATTCTTTTGCATGTAGTTGTCCAGTTTTCCCAGCACCATTTATTGAATAGGCTGTCTGTTCTCCATTGTATATTCTTGCCTCAATTATCAAAAATAAGGTGACCATATGTGCATGGGATTATCTCTGGGCTTTCTATCCTGTTCCATTGATCTATATTTCTGTTTTTTTTGCCAGTACCATACTGTCTTGATTACTGTAGCTTTGTAGCATAGTCTGAAGTGTGGGAGCCTGATGCCTCCAGCTCCGTTTTTCTTTCTCAAGATTGCTTTGGCTATTCAGGGTCTTTTTTGTTTCCATACAACTTGTGAAAATTTTTGTTCTAGTTTTGTGAAAAACGCCATTTCTAGTTTGATAGGGATTGCATTCAATATATAGATTGGCTGGTATACCCATTTTCACAATGCTGACTCTTCCAATCCAATAACATAGTATATCTCTCCATCTGCTTGTATCATCTTTAATTTCTTTCATCAGTGTCTTATAGCTTGCTGCATACAGGTCTTTTGCCTCCTTAGGTAGGTTTATTCCTAGGTATTTTATTCTTTTTGTTGCAATGGTAAA
Source organism: Leucopleurus acutus (assembly GCF_964270905.1). Taxonomy (NCBI): domain Eukaryota; kingdom Metazoa; phylum Chordata; class Mammalia; order Artiodactyla; family Delphinidae; genus Leucopleurus; species Leucopleurus acutus. The sequence continues at coordinate 67,195,475 of NC_139148.1, forward strand.
TGTGTTTCCTTAATTTCTTTTTCAGATTGTTCATCACTAGTGTATAGGAATGCAAGGTATTTCTGTGCACTAATTTTGTATCCTGCTATGTTACTAAATTCATTGATTAGCTCCAGTAGCTTCCTGGTAGCATCTTTAGGATTCTCTATGTATAATATCATGTCATCTGTAAACAGTGACAGCTTTACTTCTTTTCCAGTTTGGATTCCTTTTCTTTCTTTTTCTTCTCTGATGGCTGTGGCTAAAACTTCTAAAACGATGTTGAATAATAGTGGTGAGAGTGGGCAACCTTGCCTTTTTTTTATCTTAGAAGAAATGGTTTCAATTTTTCACCATTGAGAACGATGTTGGCTGTGGGTTTGTCATATATGGCCTTTATTATGTTGCGGTAAGTTCCTCTATGTCTACTTTCTGGAGAGTTTTTAACTTAAATGGGTGGTGAATTTTGTTGAAAGCTTTTTCTGCATCTATCGAGATATTCATATGTTTTTTATCCTTCAATTTGCTTATATGGTGTATCACATTGATTGATTTACATATATTGAAGAATCCTTGCATTACTGAGTTAAACCCCACTTCATCATAGTATATGATCCTTTTAATGTGCTGTTGGATTCTGTTTGCTAGTATTTTGTTGAGGGTTTTTGAATCTATGTTTATCAGTGATATTGGCCTGCAGTTTTTTTTCTTGTGACATCTTTGTCTGGTTTTGGTATCAGGGTGATATTTGCCTCATAGAATGAGTTGGGCCATGTTCCTCCCTCTGCTATATTTTGGAAAAGTTTGAGAAGGATAAGTATTAGCTCTTCTCTAAATGTTTGATAGAATTTACCTGTGAAGCCATCTGGTCCTGGGCTTTTGTTTGTTGGAAGATTTTTAATCACAGTCTCAATTTCAGTGCTTGTGGTACGTCTGTTTATATTTTCTATTTCTTCCTGGTTCAGTCTCAGAAGGTTGTGCTTTTCTAAGAATTTTCCCATTTCTTCCAGGTTGTCCATTTTATTATCATATAGTTGCTGGTAGCAATCTCTCATGATCCTTTGTATTTCTGCAGTGTTAGTTGTTATTTCTTTTTCATTTCTAATTCTATTGATTTGCGACTTCTCCTTTTTTTTTCTTGATGTGTCTGGCTAATGCTTTATCAATTTTGTTTATTTTCTCCAAGAATGGCTTTTAGTTTTATTGATCTTTGCTATTGTTTCCTCCACTTCCTTTTCATTTATTTCTGCTCTGATCTTTATGGTTTCCTTCCCTCTGCTAATTTTGGTGGTTTTTTGTTTGTATTTCTCTAATTGCTTTAGGTGTAAAGTTAGGTTGATTATTTTAAGTGTTTCTTGTTTCTTGAGGTAGGATTTTACTGTTATAAACTTCCTTCTTAGAACTGCTTTTGCTGCATCCCATAGGATTTTGGTCATCGTGTTTTCATGTCATTTGTTTCTAGGTATTTTTTAATTACCTCTTTGGTTTCTTCCATGATCTCTTGGTTATTTAGTAGTGTATTGTTTAGCCTCCATGTGTTTATATTTTCCACAGAATTTTTCCTATAATTGATATCTAGTCTCATAGCCTTGTTGTTGGAAAAGGTAGTTGATTTGATTTCAATTTTCTTAAAATTGCCAAGGCTTGATTTGTGACCCAAACTGTGATCTATCCTGGGGAATGTTCCATGAGCACTTGAAAAGAGAGTGTATTTTGTTGTTTTGAGATGGAATGTCCTATAAATATCAATTAAGTCATCTCATTTAATGTATCTTTTAAAGCTTGTGTTTCCTTATTTGTTTTCATTTTGGATGACCTGTCCATTGGTTACAGTGGGGTGTTACCCTACTATGGCTTTCTTACTGTCAATTTCCCCTTTTATGGTTGTTAGCATTTGCCTTTTGTATTGAGTTGCTCCTAAGTTGGGTGCATAAATATTTACACTTGTTATGTCTTCTTCTTGGTGTGATCCATTCATCATTATGTAGTGTTCTTCTTTGTCTCTTTTAATAGTTTTTAAAGACTCTTTATCTGATATGGGAATTGCTACTCCAGCTTCTTTTGATTTCCATTTGCATGAAATATCTTTTTCCATCCCCTCACTCAGTCTGTATGTGTCCCTAGGTCTGAACTGGGTCTCTTGTAGACAGCATATATAACGGTCTTGGTTTTGTATCTATTCAACCAGTCTATATCTCTTGGTTTGGGCATTTTTTTCCATTTACATTTAAGGTAGTTATCGATATATATGTTCCTATTACCATTTTCTTAACTGTTTTGTGTTTGTGATTGTAAGTCTTTTCTTTCACTTGTGTGTCCTGCATAGAGAAATTTCTTTAGCATTTTTTGTAACGCTGGTTTGGTGGTGCTGAATTCTCTTAACTTTTGCTTGTCTGTAAAGTTTTAATTTCTCCATCAAATGTAATGAGATCTTTGTTGGGTAGAATAATCTTGGTTGTAGAATTTTTCCCTTTCATCACTTTAAATATGTCCTGCCACTCCCTTCTGGCTTGCAGAGTTTTTGCTGAAAGATCAGCCGTTATCCTCAGGGGGATTCCCTTGTGTGTTATTTGTTGTTTTTCCCTTGCTCCTTTTAATATATTTTTCTTTGTATGTAATTTTTTATAGTTTGATTAATATATCTTGACATGTTTCTCTTTGGATTTATCTTGTATGGGAGTCTCTGTGCTTCCTGGACTTGACTGACTATTTCCTTTCCCATGTTAGGGAAATTTTCATCTATAATCTCTTCAAATATTTTCTCAGTCCCTTTCTTTTTCTCTTCTTCTTCTGGGACCCCTACAATTTGAATGTTGGTTAGTTTAATGTTGTCCCAGAGGTCTCTGAGACTGTTCTTAATTCTTTTGTTTTGTTTTGTTTTGTTTTTTCTTTGCAGTATGCAGGTCTCTCACTGTTGTGTCCTCTCCCATTGTGGAGCACAGGCTCTGGACACGCAGGCTCAGTTGCCATGGCTCACGGGCCCAGCTGCTCCATGGCATGTGGGATCTTCCTCGACCGGGACACGAACCCATGTCCCCTGCATCGGCAGGTGGACTCTCAACCACTGCACCACCAGGGAAGCCCTGTCCTCAATTCTTTTCATTCTTTTTTCTTTATTCTGCTCTGCAGTAGTTATTTCCACTATTTTATCTTCCAGGTCACTTATCCGTTCTTCTGCCTCAGTTATTCTGCTATTGATTCCTTCTAGAGAATATTTAATTTCATTTATTGTGTTGTTCATCCTTGTTTGTTTGCTCTTTAGTTCTAGGTACTTGTTAAAAGTTTCTTGGGTCTCCCCTGGTGGCTCAGTTGTTGAGAGTCTGCCTGCCGAAGCAGGGGACTCGAGTTCGTGCTCCGGTCTGGTAAGATCCAACATGCCGTGGAGCGGCTAGACCCATGAGCCATGGCTGCTGAGCCTGTGAGTCTGGAGCCTGTGCTCCACAATGGGAGAGACCACAACAGTGAGAGGCCCGCATACCACAAAATATATATATATATATTTCCTGTATTTTCTCCATTCTATTTCCAAGATTTTGGATCATCTCTGCTGTCATTTCCTTTAATTCTTTTTCATGTAGACTGCCTATTTGTTGTTCTTTTGTTTGTTCTGGTGGGTTTTTGCTTTGTTCCTTTATCTGCTTTGTGTCTCTCTGTCTTCTCTTTTTGGTTAACTTACTGTTTGGGGTCTCATTTTTTTCAGCCTGCAGGTTCATAGATTCTGTTGTTTTTGGTGTCTTCCCCCAGTGGCTAAGGTTGGCTCAGTGGGTTGTGTAGGTTCCTGGTGGAGGGGGTTAGTGCCTGTGTTCTGGTGGATGAGGCTGGATCTTTTCTTTCTGGTGGACAGGACCACATCCTGTCGTGTGTTTTCGGGTGTCTGTGAACTTATGATTTTAGGCAGCCTCTCTTCTAATGGGTGGGGTGGTGTTCCTGTCTTGCTAGTTGTTTGACATAGGTTGTCTAGCACTGTAGCCTGCTGTTTGTTGAGTCAATCTGGTAGATAGAGATCTCTGGGAAAGCTTTCCTCATTTGATATCACATGGAGCTGGGAGATCTCTGGTGGAACAATGTCCCCAACTTAGCTCTTCCATCTCAGATGCACACCCTGACACCTGGCTGGAGCACCAAAACCCTGTCAGCCACACAGCTCAGAAGAAAAGGGAGAAAAAAATAAAGAAAGAAAAATAAAATAAAATAAAATTTAATAAAATAAAAAATGAAGAAAAATTATTAAAAATAAAAATATTGATAAGTAATAAAAAAATTAAAAAATAAAGAGAAAAACCAAACCAAAAAAAAATCCACCAATGATAACACGTGCTAAAATCTACACACACACACACACAAAAACAAACAAACAAACAAAATAAACGCACAGAGAGAATCCTAGGACAAATGGTAAAAGCAAAGCTGTACAGACAAACTCACACAAAGAAGCATACACATACACACTCACAAAAAGAGAAAAAGGAAAAATATATATATATATATAAAGGAGGAGAGCAACCAAATCTATAAACAAATCTACCAACGAAAATAAACTCTAAATTCTAAACTAAGGTAAACATAAAACCAGTAACGAATTATTTTCAGAAAGCAAAGCCCAAGTCTACAGTTGCTCCAAAAATCCGCTGCCTGAATTTTGGGATGAGTTGTTGTCTATTCAGGCATTCCACAGATGCAGGGTACGTCAAGTTGATTGTGACGATTTAATCCACTGTTTCTGAGGCTGATGGGAGAAATTTCCCTTTCTCTCTTTGTTTGCACAGCTCCTGGTGTTCAGCTTTGGACTTGGCCCCTCTGCTGCATTTAGGTTGCCTGAGGGCATCTTTTCTTCACTCAGACAGGACGGGGTTAAGTTAGCAGTTGATTAGGGGGCTCTGGCTAACTCAGGCTGGGAGGGTTGGAGGGAGGGGTATGGAATGTGTGGCAAGCCTCCCGTGGCAGACTCCTGCATGACATTGCAACAGTGTGAGGTGCACAGTGTGTTCTCCTGGTGAAGTTGTCCCTGGGTCGTGGGACCGTGACAGTGGTGCACTGCACAGTCTCTCAGGAGGGGTGGTGTGGATAGTGACCTGTGTTTGCACACAGGCTTCTTGGTGGCTGCAGCAGCAGCCTTAGCATTTCATGCCCATCTCAGGTGTTTGCACTGATAGCTGCAGCTCATGCTCATCTCTGGAGCTCGTTTAGGCAGTGCTCTGAATCGCCTCTCCTTGCACACCCCAAAACAATGGTCTCTTGCCTCTTAGGCAGGTCCAAACTTTTTCCTGGACTGCATCCCGGCTTGCTGTGGCACACTAGCCCCCTTCAGGCTGTGTTCACCAGCCAACCTCAGTCCTCTCCCTGGGATCTGACCTCCGAAGCCCGAGCCTCAGCTCTGAGCCCCCACTGGTCCCAGTGGGTGAGCAGAGAAGCCTCTCAGCCTGGTGAGTGCTTGTCGGCATGGATCTTCTGTGTGGGAATCTCTCCTCTTTGCCCTCTGCACCCCCGTTGCTGTGCTCTCCTTCATTTCTCCAAAGCTTACCCCCACCCCACCCCCCATCTCTGCCAGTGAAGGGGCATCCTAGTGTGTGGAAACTTTTCCTACTTCAGTGCTCCCTCCCAGAGGGGCAGGTACCATCCCTATTCTTTTGTCTCTGTTTTCTCTTTTTCTTTTGTCCCACCCAAGTACGTGGGGATTTTCTTGCCTTTTGGGAAGTCTGCAGTCTTCTGCCAGCATTCAGTAGGTGTTCTATAGGAGTGGTTCCTCATGTAGATGTATTTCTGATGTATTTGTGGGGAGGTAGATGATCTCCACATCTTACTCCTTCACCATCTTGAAGGTCTCTTCTGCAGCACTATTTTCAACAGCCAGGACATGGAAGCAACCTAAAAGTCCATCAAGGAAGGAATGGATAAAGAAAATGTAGCACAATGTTGTACATATATACAATGGAATATTACTCAGCCATAAAAAGGAACAAAATTGGTTCATTTGTAGAGACGTGGATAGAGTTAGAAACTGTCATACCTAGTGAAGTAAGTCAGAAAGAGGAAGACAAATATCCTATATTAACTCATATATATGGAACCCAGAAAAAATGGTACAGATGATCTTATTTGCAAAGCAAAAATAGAGACACAAATGTAGAGAAGAAATGTATGGACATCAAGGGGGAAACGGATGTGGGATAAATTGGGAGGTTAGGGTTGACATATATACACTATTGATACTATGTATAAAATTGATAACTAATGGGAACCTACTGTATAGCACAGGGAACTCTATTCAGTGCTTTGTGGTGACCTAAGTGGGAAAGAAATCTAAAAAAGAGGGGATATATCTATAAGTATAACTGATTAACTTTGCTGTACAGCAGAATGTAACACAACCTTGTAAAGAAACTATACTTCAATAAAAATTAATTAAAAATATATTTGCTGCCTAACAGTGTTTTAAATAATGTTTTGTTTTCTTACTCCATCTCTTGCTATGACAGCTAGGTTTTGAGGTGTAGATAAAGGAAGAGATGAAAGATCATAAAAATAAAAGAGTAATAAGGGTGTATTCTGGAATATGAAGAATTCTCATGATTTTATTTAAGAATATATTTTTCATGAATATATTTTTTAATAATTACTTAAGTAGATTCTATTTGTTAGGATAAAATATTTGTTTAAAAATTCTTATTAACTGGTTTTTAATGTTTGTATTATTGTGTAATAATTAATGTCAATAAAGTTCTTCTTTGGGCAGAAAAATAATCTACAAATTTTCAATGCTGGAGAGGGTGTAGAGGAAAGGGAACCCTCCTACACTGTTGGTGGGAATGTAAATTGGTACAGTCACTATGGAGAACAGTATGGAGGTTCCTTAAAAAACAAAAAATAAAGCTACCATGTGATCCAACATTACCACTCCTGGGCATATATCTGAAGAAAACCAGAGTTTGAAAGATACATGCACCCCAATATTCATTGCAGCACTGTTATAATAGCCAGGACACAGAAGCAACCTAAATGTCCATCAAGAGAGGAATGGATAAAGAAGATGTGGTACATGTATACAATGAACTATTACTCAGCCAACAAAAGCGAATGAAATAATGCCATTTTCCATGACATGGATGTATCTAGAGATTGTCATGCTGAGTGAAGTAAGTGAGACAGAGAAAGATAAATATCATATCATATTGCTTTTATGTTGAATTTAAAATAATGATAGATATTAACTATTTACAAAACAGAAATAGAGTCACAGATGTAGAAAACAAACTTATGGTTACCAAGGAGAAAGGGAGTGAGGGATAAATTGGGAGATTGGGATTGACATATACACTCTACTACATATAAAATAGATAACTGTTAAGAACCTACTGTATAGCACAGGGAACTCTACTCAATACTCTTTAATGACATATATGGGAAAATAATCTAAAAAAGAGTGGATATATGTATATATATATATATATATACGTGTATGTAACTGATTCACTTTGCTGTACAGCAGAAGATAACACAAGATTGTAAATCCTCTGTAATCCAATAAAAATTAATTTAAAAATATATCCAGGGCTTCCCTGGTGGCGCAGCATTTGAGAGTCCACCTGCCGATGCAGGGGACACAGGTTCGTGCCCCAGTCTGGGAAGATCCCACATGCCATGGAGCGGCTGCCCCCATGAGCTATGGCCACTGAGCCTGCGCGTCTGGAGCCTGTTGCTCCACAACAGGAGAGGCCACAACAGTGAGAGGCCCGCATACCGCAAAAAATAAATAAATAAATAAATAAATATATATATATATCCATACAAAATATGTTAATGGAAGTACTTAATCTACAAAGAAAGTGATTATAGATGCTTATTCAAATCCACAGGAATAAATTACACTAGGACTAATAAACATATGCATAAATATAAATGACACTGTGGTTTTATTTTCTCTTTCTTCCTTTAATTGTGTAAAATAATAATACCAATACTGTATTTTTAGGTATATGTGTATATATACTAAATACTACAGCAACCACGCAAACACCAAATCAAAAAAATGTTATATTCTAAACAATTGGAAATTTTGTAGTGGTTTTATTTGCTTTTGTTCCCCATTCTCCCTGGCATGGTGAGGTCTTATTCTGGAGACAGTGGCAGTCCAGATTTCAATTCTTTCTACAGAACACAAAGAAGTAAAACCACTCTTATTTGCTAAAGACTAACTAGTCTTTGAACTGTCTGATTGACTGGTTTCTGTTTCCCCTAATTTGGCTATCAGGTGGGGAAAGTTGGAGCCATGGCTGGTGAAAGCAGAAGGGGACGATAGACACCTGGGTCAAAAAATTACAGGTAGGGCCATAAAAGAGACCATCTAAAGCCCTGAGGGGAATCTGGGCTGAGAATATTTGGAAAATTAAGACATTCAAATGTGATTATGAATACAGAATAACTGAGGAAGCCATATGCAGGTTCAGGCAATAGACATACTCAGAAGAGTTGAAAAGACCTTAAGCATTCATTTTGGGCTGCTTTCTAGGCTCAGATATTTTCCAGCTAATTGGCAACAGATAAACAAAGAACAGAGCAAGTCTGCAAAAACCTGGGAGATTTGGCCATTTAAAACAAACAAAAAAAACCCAATTATCAACAACAACAAAACATCACAAGGCATACAAAGAAACAAAAACTTATGAAGGAAAAAAAACAGAAAAAATAAATTGGAAGAAACTAGTCCCAGAGGATGCACAAACACTGGAATTGCTAGACAAAGATGTTAAACAAACTCTCTTTAGGGCTTCCCTGGTGATGCAGTGGTTGAGAGTCCATCTGCTGTTACAGGGGACATGGGTTCATGCCCTGGTCTGGGAGGATACCACATGCCGCGGAGCGGCTGGAACTGTGAGACATGGCCACTGAGCCTGTGAGTCTGGAGCCTGTGCTCTGCAATGGGAGAGGCCACAACAGTGAGAGACCCATGTATCACAAAAAAACAAACAAACAAACAAAAAACTCTCTTTAAATCCCCAAAGAGGTAATGGAAAACATGACAAATAACTAAATAAAATCAGGACAACAATGTATATCCAAAATAATAATATCAACAAAGAGAAATTATAAGAAGAAATAAACTCTGGAGTTGAAAAAATGCTGAATTGAAAAATTCACTAAAATGGTTCAAAACAGATTTGAACAGGCAGAAGAAATAGTTTGAAGACAAAACCATTGAATTTATCAAATCTGAGGAACACACAAAAAATAAAACAATGGAAAAAATTAGCAGAGTCTCATAGAATTTTGGGAAACCATCATGCAGACCAATATTTGCATGAAAGAAGTCTCACAAAGAGAATAGAGAGAGAAAGCTGTAGAGATTATTTGAAGAAATAATGGCCTAAATCATCCCTAATTTGATGTAAGTTGTGAATCTAAAAATTCAGGCAGCTCAATGAACGTTCAGACAGGATAAACTCAAAGAGATTCAGACTGAGACATATAATATTCAAAAAGTCAAAAAAAAATTAAGAAAGAATATTGAAAGCAGCAAGAGAAAAGTGACTCATGATGTATAAAAGAGTCTCAATGAAACTATCAGCTGAAATATCAGCAAAAACCTTGGACCTCAGAAAACAGTGAGATGATAAATTTAAACCGCTGAAAGCAGGAAATACAAACCCTGTATCTATAGGATTCTATAGCAGGAAAATTGTCCTTCAAAAATGAGTAGAAAATTAATACATTCCCAGATAAACCAGAGGGAGTCTAATATAACTAGACCTGCAATACAAGAGTTGCTAATGAAAGTCCTTCAGATTGAAGTGAAAGGACTCTAGACACTAACTTGAAAACACATGAAAATAGAAATATCTCCAATAAAGTTACATACATGGTAAATTTTAAATAATCTTTATTGTTATTTTGGCTTGTAACTCCACTTTTTATTTTCTACATGATTTAAAACATGAAGCATAAAATTAATTTTAAGTTAAGGGTACATTATGTATAAAAATGTAATTAACATGACATAAATATCATCAGAGCTATATAGGAGAAGATATTGTGAATGTAATTAGAGTTAATTTTATATCAATTTAAATTATATTATACTTTTAGAATGTCATATGTAATGCTCATGGAAACCACACAAAAAATATCAGTAGAATATGCACAAAACGAAAGGAAATAATAAGGAAATTAAAATGTGTCACTATAAAATTCAGCTACACATAAATGAAAGAAGTAATGGAGAAAATGGGAGACTAAAAAGCTATAAGACTTGTGGAAAATAAATAGCAAAATGCAAAAATAAGTTTTATCAGTCAATACATTAAAAGTAGATATAATATAAACTCCCCAATCAAAAGCATATAGGCAGAATGGATTAAAAAAATGATCTGCCTATATTATATACCAGAGATTCACTTTAGATCTTAAGACACATATAGTTTTAAATTGAAGGTAGAAAAAAAAAATCAATGCAAGCAGAAAGAAAAATAGAATGGTAGTGCCTATACTAAATCATAGAAAATAGGCATTAAGTCAAAAATTGTTACAAGAAGCAAAGAACAAGTATATTAATAAGAGGGGTAACTAACCAAGAGCATTAATCAATTAAAATATATATGCAACAACATCAGAACTCCAAAATTTATGAAGCAAACATTGACAGAGCTGAAGGGAGAAATAGACTGTTCTACATTAAGAATTAGGAATTTCAGTACTCCAATTTCAATAATGGGTAGAACGACCAGATAAAAGATCAGTGAGAAAATATAGCATTGAGCAAAACTATAAAGGCATATCTTGTTTGTCTGTGCTTTGTATTATTGTTCTTAGGGAATACTGTGTTTTTTACAAATAGAAGGTCTGTGGCAACCCTGCATCAAGAAAATTTATCACCACGATTTTCCCAGCAACATTTGCTTACTTCATGTCTCTGTGTGAAATTTTGGTAATTCTCACAATATTTTAAACTTTTTTTATTATTATATTTACGATGATTTGTGATCAGTGATCTTTGATGTTACTATTGTAATTATTTTGGGCCACCACAAACTGTGCTCATACAAGACAGTGAACTTAAATGTGGTGTGAGTTCTGGCTGCTCCACCAACCAACCAGTCCCCCATCTCTCTCCCTCTCTATTCCTTGAGACACCATAATATTGAAATTAGGCCAATTAATAATCTTACAATGACCCTTAAGTGTTCAAGTTAAAGGAAGAGTTGCAAGACTCTCACTTTAAATCAAACTATAGAAACGATTAAGCTTAGTGAGGATGGCATGTCAAAAGTAGAGATAGGCTGAAAGCTAGGCCTCTTGTACCAAATGGACAAGTTGTGAATGCACAGCCAAATTGTGAATGCAAAGGAAGACTTCATAAATGAATTTAAAAGTACTATTCCAGTGAACACACAATGATAAGAGAGTGAAACTGCCTTATTGCTGATATGGATAAGGTTTGAGTGGTCTGGATAAAAGATGAAACCAACCACAGCATTCCTTTATGCCACATCCTAATCCAGAGCAAGGTTCTAACTCTCTTCAATGAAGAAGAGAAGGCTGAAGATGCAGAAGAAAAGTTTAAAGCTAGCAGGTGTTGGTTCATGAGGTTTAAGGGAAGAAGCCATCTTGATAACATCAAAGTGTAAGTGCTGATGTAGAAGCTGCAAAAAGTTATCCAGAAGATCTAGCTAAGATAACTAATGAAGGTGACTACACTAAATGATAGATTTCAATGTAGATGAAAGATCTTTCTATTGGAAGAAGATGGCATCTAGTACTTTCATAGCTAGAGAGGAGAAGACAATGTCTGACCTCAAACCTTCAAAGGACAGGCTGACTCTCTTGTGAGAGGGTAACACAGCTGGTGAATTTAAGTTGAAGCCAATGCTCATTTACCATTCCGAAAATCCTAGGAACCTTAAGAATTATGTTAAATCTACTCTGCATGGGCTCTATAAACAGAACAACAAAGCCTGGATGACTGCACATCTGTTTACAATATGGTTTACTGAATATTTTAAGCTCACCACTGAGACCTACTGGTCAGAAAAAAAGATTCCTTTCAAAATATTACTGTTCATTGAAAATACACCTGGTATCTCACAAGCTGTGATGGAGATGTGCAGGGAGATTAATGTTGCAATGTGTCATTTTGGCTTATTCTCATTTCAAGTCATTTGACTTTCCTTATTATTTAAGAAATACATTTTCTAAGGATATAGCTGCCAAACATAGTGATTCCTCAGATGAATCTGGGCAAAGTAAGTTAAAAACCTTCTGGAAAGGATTCACTATTCTAGATGCCATTAAGAAAAATTGTAATTCATGGGAAAAGCCAACATATCAACATTAACAGGAGTTTGGAAAAAGTCAATTTCAAGTATAATAGATGATATTAAGTCATTCAAGACTTCAGTGGAGGAAGTGACTCCAGATGTGGTGGAAATGGCAAAATAACTAGAATTATAAGTGGAGCCTGAAGATGTGACTAAATTGCTAAAATCTCATGATAAATCTTTAATGGATGAGGCGTTGCTTCTTATGAATAAGCAAAAAAAAAATTGGTTTCTTGAGATGGAATCTAATTCTCTTGAAGATGCTGTGAATATGGTTGAGATGACAACAAAGTATTTGGAATATTAAATAAACATAGTTGGTAAAGCAGTGGCAGAGTTTGAGAGCATTGACTCCAAATTTGAAAGACATTCCTCTGTGAGTAAAATGCTATCAAACTGCATTGCATGATACACAGAAATCTTTTATAAAAGGAAGAGTCAATTGATGAGACAAACTTCACTGTTGTCTTATTTTAAGAAACTGCCAGAGACACCTCAACCTTCAGTTTGACTTTGACATAAGCCATACTAGTAGATGTGAGATGATATCTCATTGTTGCTTTGATTTCCATTTCAATAATGATTGGTGATATTGGGCATCTTCATATACATGCTGGCTATTTTTATGTCTTCTTTGGAGAAATTAATATTCAAGTCATTAGTCCAGTTTTAATCAGGTTATTTGTTTTTTACTTTGACTGGTAGAAGTTCTTTAGACACTGGATATTAATCCTTTTCAAATGCATAATTTGCAATGGGAGAAATGTCATCTGATAATTTACTTTTCCAATCTATTAATTATTTCCTCTTCTGTGCAGAAAATGTTTACATTGATGTAATCTTAATTGTCTAAGTTGTATTTTGTTGCTGTGTTTTTGGTTTCATATCTAGGAAAGCACTGCAAATATCAATGTCATGAAGATTTTGCTTCATGTTTTCATTTAGGAATTTTAGACTTCTAGATCATAGTTTTAAATCTTTAATCAATTTTGAGAAAATTTTTGTATATGGTGTAATATAAGGGTCAAATTTCTTTCTTTCTTTCTTTCTTTCTTTCTTTCTTTCTTTCTTTCTTTCTTTCTTTCTTTCTTTCTTTCTTTCTGCATGTGAATTCCCAACACTCTTAACACTATTTGTTGAAGAAACATTCCTTTCCCCATTGTGTATTCTTGGTAGCCTTGCCAAAATTCAGTTGTCTGTTTATACATAGGATTATTTCTTATTATCTTTGGTCTAAATTCTGTTTTTATGTCTACGACTTACAGTTTTTATTATTCGAGGTTTGTAATATATTTTGAAATTAGCAAGTGTGCTGTTTCCTCCAACTTTGTTCTTCTCTATCAAGATTGTTTTGGCTCTTTCTGGTGTTTTGCATTTCCATATGAATTTCTTTTTATACTGTTGTTAAAAATACCACTAGGATTTTGATAGGGATTGCATTGCCTATGTAGAACAGGTGACAAATAAAGAGAGCAAGAGAGTAAAAGAGGGGGAAAGGAATGATAAAACAGTGAGTAATCAAGTAACAAAATGGCAATAGTAAGTCCTAATCATTAATTACTTTAAATAAAAATAGATTGAATGCCTCAATCGAAAGACATGGAGTGGCTAAATGAATTTTAAATATTTCAACCATTATATGACAAACCCACAGCAAACATCATTCTCAATCATGAAAATTTGAAAACGTTTCCTCTAAAATCAGGACTAAGACAAGGATGTCCATGCTGCCACTCTCATTCAACATAGTTTTAGAAGTCCTAGCCATGACAATCAAAGAAGAAAAAGAAATAAAAGGAATCCAAATTGGGAAAGAAGTAAAGCTGTCACTGTTTGCAGATGACATGATGCTCTACATACAAAATCCTAAAGGTGCTACCAGAAAACTACTAGAGCTCATTAATGAATTTGGTAAAGTTGCAGGATACAAAATTAATACATAGAAATCTCTTACATTCCTATACACTAACAATGAAAGATCAGAAAAGTAAATTAAGGAAACATTCCCCTTTACCACTGTATCAAAAATAATAAAATACCTAAGAAAAAACCTACCTAAGGAGGCAAAAGACCTGTACCCTGAAAACTATATGATGCTGATGAAATAAATCAAAGATGACACAGATGGAGAGATATACCATGTTCCTGGATTGGAAGAATCAATATTGTTAAAATGACTACACTACCCAAAGCAATCTACAGATTCAATGCAATCTCAAATTACCAATGGCAATTTTCACAGAAAATTTTTACAATTTGTATGGAAACACAAAAGGCCACAAATAGCCAAAGCAATCTTGAGTAAGAAAAATGGAGCTGGAGGAATCAGATTCCCTGACTTTAGACTATTTTACAAAGCTACAGTTATCAAAGAATTATGGTATTGGCACAAAAACAAAAATATAGATCAATGGAACAGGATACAAAGTCCAGGAATAAACCCACTCACCTATCGTCTTCTAATGTATGACAAAAGAGTCAAGAAAATACAGTGGAGAAAAGACAGTCTCTTCAATAAATGGCACTGGGAAAATTGGACAGCTACATGTAAAAGGATGAAATTAGAACACTCCCTAACATCATACACAAAAAGAAACTCAACATGTATTAAAGACCTAAATGTAAGACCAGATACTATAATACTCTTAGAGGAAAACAAGGCAGAACACTCTTTGAGATACATGGCAGCAAAATATTTTTTGACCCACCTCCTAAAGTAATGAAAATAAAAACAAAAATTAAAAATGGGACCTAACTAAACTTAAAAGCTTCTGCACAGCAAAGGACACCATAAACAAGACAAAAATACAACCCTCAGAATGGAGAAAATATTTGCAAATGAAGCAAATGACAAAGGATTAATCTTCAAAACACACAAACAGATCATGCAGCTCAATATCAAAAAAAAAAAAATCAAAAAATGGGTGGAAGACCTAAATAGACGTTTCTCAAAAGAAGACATACAGATGGCAAACAAACACATGAAAAGATGCTCAACATCACTATTATTAGAGAAATGCAAATCAAAACTACAATGAAGTATCACCTAACACTTCTCAGAAAGGCCATCATCAAAAAGTCTACAAACAGTACATGTTGGAGAGGGTATGGAGAAAATGGAACTATTTTACACTGTTGGTGCAAATTTAATTTGATAGAGCCACTATGGAGAACATTATGGAGGTTCCTATAAAAACTAAAAATAGAGCTACCATATGATCCAGCAATTCCATTCCTGGTCATTTATCCAGAGAAAATCATAATTTGAAAAGGTACATGCACCCCAATGTTCATTGTAGCACTATTTACAATAGCCAGGAAATGGAAGCAACCTAAATGTCCTTCAACAGAGGAGTGGATAAAGAAAACATTGTACATATATACAATGGAATATTACTCAGCCATATAAAAGAATGAAATAATGCCTTTTACAGCAACATGAATGGACCTAGAAATTGTCATACTGAGTGAAATAAGTCAGACAGAGAAAGACAAATATCATATGATACTGTTTATATATGGAATCTAAAAAAAAGGTACAAATGAACTTATCTACAAAACAGAAATAGAGGTACAGATGTAGAAAATAAACTTATGGTTACCAGGGGTAAGGGGAGCAAGGATAAGTTGGGAGACTGTGAGTTACATATACAAACTACTATGTATAAAATAGATAACTGATAAAGATCACTGTATAGCACAGGGAAATCTACTCAATAGTCTGTAATGATCTGTATGGGAAAATAATCTAACAAAGAGTGGATATATGTGTATGTATAACTGATTCACTTTGCTGTACACCTGAAACTAACACAACATTGTGAATCAACTATACTCCAATCAAAATTTAAATTAAAAAATTCCAGCCATATGTGGTTTATAAGAGACTCAGATTAGAATTAAGGACACACACAGTCTGAAAATGAGAGGAATGGGAAAATATTCCATGCAGATAATAACTAAAAGAAAGTAGGAGTGAATATATTTACAATAAACAAAATAAAATTTAAGTTAAAAAATGACAAGAAATGAGGAAGGTCATTGTATATTGATAAACTGTCAATGCATCAGAAAGTTATAACAATTAAAAATATATGTGATCCAATATCTGAGCACCTAGACATATAAGCTAATTTTAACAGATCTGAAGGGGGAAATATATGGCAATAAAATAATAGTAGAAGATTTCAAAACCCCATTTTCAATAATGAATAGATCATCCAGACAGAAAATCAATAAAGACACAATAGACTTGAACAGCATAATATACCAAATGCACCTAGCAGACATACAGAGAACATTGCAAACAATAGCAGAAGAATATACACTTTTCTAATGTGGTCACAGAATGTTCTACAAGATAGATTATACATATGTTATGTTAAAAGACAAGCCTCAACAAATTTCAGTAAATTTAAATCTTACTATGTATCTTGTCTGACCAAAATGGAATTAAATAAAAAATCCATCATAAAATGAAAACTGTAAAAATTCACAAATATTTTGAAATTAAACAACACAGTCTTGAAAAAACATTGGATCAAAGAATAAATCAAAAGTGAAATTAGAATATATATCAAAACAAACAAAAACAAAATTATAGCATATCAAAACATATGAGCTGCATAAAAAGCAGTACTAAGAGAGAAATTTACAGTGATAAATATTAAAATTAAAAAAGAAGAATGATCACAAACAACCTAAATTTACTCCTCAAGAAATTATAAAAAGAAGAACAAAATAAGGCCAAAGTTAGCAGGATGAAGAAAATGACAAAGATTAGAGAAGAAATAAACAAAACAGAATTTTAAATATCAACAAAACTAAGACTTGACTTTTTGAAAAATATATACAAAATTGGCAAACCCTTAACAAAACTAACTAAAAAAAGAAATAATACTCAAAAAATGAAATTAGAAATGCAAGAGGAGACATTACAACTGATACAACAGAAATATAAAAGATTATAAGAGACTGCTATAGACATACTTTGCCAACAAGTTGGCTAACCTAGAAAAAATGAGTAAATTCCTAGAAACATATAATCTATCAAACCTGAATCAAGAAGAAATAGAAAACCTGATTAGATCAATAATGAAAAGGATTTCATCAGCAATCAAAAATCTCCCAACAGGGAAAAGCCTAAGACCAGATGGCCTTACTGGTGAAATTCTACCAAACATTTAGAATTAATACCAATCCTTCTCAAACTTTTCCAGAAAACTGATGAGGACATAATACTTCCAAACTCATTAAACTAGGACAACATTACCTTGATACCAAAGTCAGACAAGGACACTATAAGAAAAGAAAATTACAGGCCTATTTCCCTGATGAACATAGATGGAAATATCCCTCAAAATAACAGCAACCACAACTCAACTGAACATTGACAGGATCATACAGCATGGTCAAGAAGGATTTATCCCTGGGATGAAAGGATGGTTTAATATACTCAAATCAATAATTGTATAATATTACTTAAATACAACGAAGGATAAAAAACATATGATTATCACAATAGATGCAGAAAAAGAATTTGACAAAAGTTAACATGCTTTTGTGATAAAATTTCTGAACAAATTTGGTATAGAAGGAGTGTACATTAGCATAATAAAAGTCATATATGACAAGCCCACAGCTAACATCATACTCAATGGTGAAAAGCTGCAAGCTCTTTCTTTAAGATTAGGAACAAGACAAGGATGTCCACTCTCACCACTTCTATTCCTCATAATACAGAAGTTCTAGCCAGAGCAATTCAGAAAAAAAAAAAAAAAAGAAAGAAAGAAAGAAAGAAAGATCCTCCAAATCAGAGAAGAAGTAAAATTGCCAGTGTTTTCAGATGGCATTATCTTATATATAAAAAGAAAAAAAAACTTCACCAAATAAGTATTAAAATAAATAAACCAATTCAGGAAAGTTGCAAGATACAAAATCAACATACAAAACTAAGTTTCATTTCTATACACTAACAACAAACTATTCCAAAAGACAGTAAGAAAACAATCCCATTTACCATAGCATCAAAAAGAATATAACACTTAGATAAAATTTGAACAAAGGGGTGAAAGATTTGTACAGTAAAGGCTATAAAACATTGATGAACAAAATTGGAAAACACACAAATAAATGGAAATATATTCTGCTCTTATGGATTGGAATAATTAATGTTATTAAAATGTCCACAGTACACAAAGCAATCTACAGATTCAAAGCAATCCCTATTAAAATTCCAATGGCATTTTTCACAGAAATAGAAAGAACAGTTATAAAATTCATGTGGAACCAAAAAAGGCTCGAAATAGCTGAAGCAATTCTGAATAAGGAGAACAAGGCTGGAGGCATTAAATGATTCTTGTTTTTGAATAATATATCCAAGCTATAATAATCAAAAGAGTGTGGTGTTGTGTTGAAAACAGACATGTAGAACAATGAAATAGAATACAGAGCCCAGAAATAAACCCACACATAAACAAACAACTAATCTTTGACAAAGACATCAAGAACACACAATGGATAAAGGACAGTCTTTCCAATAAATGGTGTTGGGAAAACTGAACATCTACATACAAAACAACCAGAACTGGACTCCTCTCTTACACTATACATAAAACTAAACTCAAAATTGATTAAATACTTAAATATAAGACATAAAATCATGAAAATCCTAGGAGAAGACATCAGGGGAAAGCTCCTTGACATTGGTCTTGACAGTGAGTTTTTTGGATTTGACACCAAAAGCTCAGAATACCGAAGCAAAACTAAAGTGGGACTATTTCAAACTAGAAAGTTTCTTCCCAGAAAAGGAAACAATGAAGTAAATGAAAAAGCAACCCTTGGAATGGGAGAAAATATTTGTAGATCATATATCCAATAAGAGGTTAAAATCCAAAATACATTAAGATTTTATATAATCAATAGGAAAAAACAAATAACCCAATTAAAAATATGCAAATGACCTGAATAAACATTTCTCAAAATAAGATATACAAATAGCCAACAGGTATATGGAAAAATGCTCAAAATCACAAATCATCAGAGAAATGCAAATAACAGTCCCAATAAAATGTCATCTCACATCTATTAGGTTATCTATTATCAAAAAGTCAAAGGATAACAAGTGTTGCCAAGGGAAAAGAGAGAAACTTGTGAAATATCAGTAGGAATGTAAATTGGTATAACTACTATGGAAAACAATATCAAGGTTCATAAAAAAAAGTTAAAAAGTAGTACTACCATATGAGCCACTGATCCCACTTTTGGGTATATTCTCAATGAGATATCTGCACCTTTCTGTTCATTGCAGCATTATTCATAGTAGCCAAGATATGGGAACAACACTAATTGTACCTAGATGAATGAATGTATGGAGAAAATGTTTTATATATATATAGATGTCCTGCCATTTGTAAAAATATGGATGAACTTGGAGGACATTCTGCTAAGTGAAATAAACCATAAACAGAAGTGAAATATGATTTCACTTATATGTGAGATCTAAATAAACTGAACTCAGAGAAACAGAGTAGATTGGTGGTTACCAGGGACTAAGGGGAATGGGGAAAATGGGGTAGGGGTGTTGGTCAAAAGATACAAACTTCCAGTTATAAGATGAATATGCTATGGGAATTTAATATACAGCATCATGACTATAGCTAACAGTATGGTACTATATACTTGAAAGAACTTAAATGTTCTTATCACAAAATTGTTAATTATGTGAGATGAAGAAAGTGTAAACTAACCTTATGACGGTAATCATTTTATAATGTATATGTTTATCAAAACATAATGTTTTACACCTTACATATGTACAATTTCTATTTGTCACTAATACTTCAGTAAATGTGGGACAAAAAAAAACCCAGTGACAACTCAGGCATCCTTGGCGGGATTATAAACTTTACATACACTCTGCAAAATATTTTAGCGGTTTCTCTTAAAACTAAAATTGCAGTTTTCATATGAGTAAAAAATTGAACTATTTGGCAATTTATCCCAGCATATTAAAAATGTATGTTCCCACAAAACCTCTCCATAAATGATTACAAGTTTGTTCACAAAAGCCACAACCTGGAAATGACACATGTCTTTCAAAGTGTGAATGATTAAAGTAAACATAGCACACTTATAACATAGAATGTTCTCTACAATAAAAAGGACCAATCTATTGATATATGCAAGAGTTAGAATCAATCTCCATGGAATTATATTGAGTGAAAAAAACTCATTCTCAAAAGGTCACTGTATTATTCTGCATGGACTGCCATAGCAAAATATCACAAACTGGGCGGCTTAAACAAAAAACACTTACTTTTTCACATTTCTGGAGATTTTAAGTCCAAGATCAGGATGTTAGCAGGGGTGGTTTCTGGAAAGAATTCTCTTTTTGGAAAGTAGAGTGTCACATTCCCCCTGGACTTCCCATGGCCTTTCCTCTGTGTGCACGTGGAGAAAGAGAGCAATCTCTGGTGTTTATTCCTCTTCTTATAAGAGCACCATCTTACAGAATTATGGACCCACCCTCATTTAAAGTGAATTACTTCATGAAAGGCCCTATCTCCAAATACTGTCACATTAGGGGTTGGGATTTCAACATACAAATTTTGAAAGAACATAAGTCAGTCCATAATAGTCTGCCCTCTGACTCCACAGACTTTGGGTCCTATTCTCATGTGAAATACATTCACTCCATTCCAACAGCCCCAAAAATCCTTTACCCATTTCAGCACTAATTTCATGTTCAAAGTCTCTTCTATATATCATGTAAATCAGGTATGGGTGAGATTCAATGTATAATTTATTCTGAGGCAAATTCTCTCCAGCTGTGACCCTGTGAAACCAGAGAAGAAATGTGCTCCAAAATACAATGGTGGGACAGGAATAGGATATACATTCTCATTCCAAAAAATGAAATTGAAAACCACTTAAGGGTGATGGGTCCCAACCTAGTCCAAAACGTAACAGGTCAAATCCCATTAGAACTTACTCTTTTTCTTGCAATAGTAAATGGGAGTATTTCCTTAATTTCTCTTTCATATATTTCATCATTAGCATATAGGAATGTAAGAGATTTCTGTGCATTAATTTTGTATCCTGCTATTTTACAAATTCATTGATTAGTTCTAGTAGTTTTCTGATAGAGTCTTTAGGATTCTCTATGTATAGTACCATGTCATCAGCAAACAGTGACAGCTTTACATCTTTTCTGATTTGGATTCCTTATTTCTTTTTCTTCTCTGATTGCTGTGGCTAAAACTACCATAACTGTGTTGAATAATAGTGGTGAGAGTGGGCAACCTTGTCTTCTTCTTGATCTTAGTGGAAAAGGTTTCAGTTTTTCACCATTGAGGACGATGTTGGCTGTGGGTTTGTCATATATGGTCTTTATTGTTTTGAGGTAAGTTCCCTCTATGCCTACTTTCTGGAGGGTTTTTATCACAAATAGGTATTGTATTTTGTCAAAAGATTTTTCTGCATCTATTGAGATGATCATATGGTTTTTCTCCTTCAACTTGTTAATATGGTGTATCACATTGAATGATTTGCATATATTGAGGAATCCTTGTACTCTGGGGATAAAACCCAAATGATAATTGTTTATGATCATTCTAATGTGCTTTTAGATTCTGTTTCCTAGTATTTTGTGAGGAGTTTTGTATTTATGTTCATCAGTTTTATTGGCCTGTAGTTTTCTTTCTTTGTGACATCTTTGTCTGGTTTTGGTATCAGGGTGATGGCAGTCTCGCAGAATGAGTTTGGGCATCTGCCTCCCTCTGCTATATTTTGGAAGAGTTTGAGAAGGGTAAGTTTTAGCTCTTTTCTAAATGTTTGATAGAATTCACCTGTGAAATCATCTGGTCCTGCATTTTTGTATGTTGGAAGATTTTTAATCACAGTCTCAATTTCAGTGCTTGTGATTAATCTGTTTACATTTTCTATTTCTTCCTGGTTCTGTCTCTGATGGTTGCACTTTTCTAAGAATTTTCCCATTTCTTCCAGGTTGTCCATTTTATTGGAATATGGCTGCTTGTAGTAATCTCTCATAATCCTTTGTATTTCTGCAGTGTCAGTTGTTACTTCTCCTTTTTCATATCTAATTCTATTGATTTGAGTATTCTCCTCTTTTTTTCTTGTTCAGTCTGGTTAATGGTTTATCAATTTTTTTTAACTTCTCAAAGAACCAGCTTTTAATTTTATTGATCTTTGCTATTGTTTTCTTCATTTCTGTCTGATCTGATCTTTATGATTCCTTTACTTCTGCTGACTTTGGGGTTCTTTTGTTTTTCTTTCTCTAATTGCTTTAGGTGTAAGTTTAGGTTGTTTATTTGAGATGTTTCTTGCTTCTTGAGGTAGGAATATACTGCTATAAACTTCCCTCTTAGAAATGCTTTTGCTGTATCCCATAGGTTTTGGATCATCCTGTTTTCATTTTCATTTGTTTCTAGGTATTTTTGGATTTGCTCTTTGATATCTTCATTGATCTCTTGGTTTTTAAGTAGTGTATTGTTTAGCCTCCATGTGTTTGTATTTTTTACAGGTCTTTTCTTTTTATTGATATCTAGTCTCATAGCATTGTGGTTGGGAAAGATACTTGATACAATTTCAATTTTCTTAAACTTTCCAAGGCTTGATTTGTGACCCAAGGTATAATCTATCCTGGAGAATGTTCCATGAGCACTTCAGAAGGAAGTGTATCCTGTTGTTTTTGGATGGAATGTCCTGTAAATAAAAATTAATGCTTGTTTAATGTATCCTTTAAAGCTTGTGTTTCCTTATTTATTTTTATTTTGGATGATCTGTCCATTGGTAAAACTGGGGTGTTAAAGTCCCCTCCTATGATTTTGTTACTGTTGATTTCCTCTTTTATGGCCGTTAGTATTTGCCTTATGTATTGAGGTGCTCCTATGTTGGGTGCATAAATATTTACAATTGTTATATCTTCTTCTTGGATTGATCCCTTGATCAATATGTAGTGTCCTTCTTTGTCTCGTAATAGTCTTTGGGGGTTTTTTTTGACAAATAGACAAAACGTCTATTTTGTCTGATATGAGAATTGCTACTCCAGCCTTCTTTTGATTTCCATTTGAATGGAATATCTTTTTCCATCCCCTCACTTTCAGTCTGTATGTGTCCCTAGGTCTGAAGTGGGTCTATTGTAGACAGCATATATATGGGCCTTGTTTTTATATCCATTCAGGCAGTCTATGTCTTTTGGTTGGAGCATTTAATCCATTTACATTTAAGGTAATTATCGATATGCACGTTCCTGTTACCATTTTCTTAATTGCTTTGGGTTTGCTATTGTAGGTCTTTTCCTTCTCTTGTGTTTCCTGCCTCGAGAAGTTCCTTTAGCATTTGTTGTAAAGCTGGTTTGGTGGTGCTGAACTCTCTTAGCTTTTGCTTGTCTGTAAAGATTTTAATTTCTCCATCAAATCTGAATGAGGTCCTTGCTGGGTAGAGTAATTGTGGTTGTAGGATTTTCCATTTCATCACTTTAAATATGTCCTGCCACTCTGTTCTGGCCTGAAGAGTTTCTTCTGAGAGATCAGTTGTTAACCCAATGGGAATCCCTTGTATGTTATTTGTTTTATTTCCCTTGCTGCTTTTAATATTTTTTCTGTGTATTTAATTTTTGATAATTTGACTGATATGTGTGTTGGTGGGTTTCTCCTTGCCTTTATCCTGTATGGAACTCACTGTGCTCCCTGGGCTTGATTAACTATTTCCTTTCCCATATTAGGGAAGTTTTCAACTAAAATCTCTTCAAATAGTTTCTGAGTCCCTTTCTTTTTCTCTTCTTATTCTGGGACCTCTATAATTTGAATGCTGGTGTGTTTAATGTTGTCCCAGAGGTCTCTGAGATTGTCCTCAATTCTTTTCATTCTTTATTCTGCTCTGGAGTAGTTAGTTCCCCTATTTTATTGTCCAGGTCACTTATCCGTTCTTCTGCCTCAGTTATTCTGCTATTGATTCCTTTTAGAGAATTTTTCATTTCTTTTCTTTTATTTATTTATTTTGTGATACGCAGGCCTCTCACTGCTGCAGCCCCTCCTGTTGAGGAGCACAGGCTCTGGATACACAGGCTATGCGGCCATGGCTCACGGGCCCAGCTGCTCCGCAGCATGTGGGATCTTCCCAGACTGGGGCACGAACCCATGTCTCCTGCATCAGCAGGCGGAGTCTCAACCACTGCGCCACCAGGGAAGCCACACTTTATTTATTTTGTTGTTCATCTTTATTTGTTTTCTCTTTAATTCTTCTAAGTCCTTGTTAAATGTTTACTATATTTTCTCCTTTCTATTTCCAAGGTTTTGGATATATTTATTATCATTACTGTGATTTTTTTTTCTGGTAGACTGCCTATTTCCTCTTCATTTGTTTGGTCTGGTGGGTTTTTACCTTGCTCCTTCATCTGCTCTTTGTTTTTCTGTCTTCTCATTTTGCTTAAAGTACTGTGTTTGGGGTCTCCTTTTTGCAAGCTGCAGGTTCGTAGTTCCCTTTGTTTTTGGTGTCTCCCTACAGTGGCTAAGGTTGGTTCAGTGTGTGGGTTGTGTAGGCTTCCTGGTGGAGGGGACTAGTGCCTGTGTTCTTGTGGATGAGGGTGGATCTTGTCTTTCTGGTTGGCAGGACGATGTCCAGTGGTGTGTTTTCGTGTGTCTGTGACCTTATGATTTTAGGCAGCCTTTCTTCTAATGGGTGGTGTTGTGTTCCTGTCTTGCTAGTTGTTTTGCATAGGTTTTCCAGTACAGTAGCATGCTGGTCGTTGAGTGGAGCTGGGTCTTAGCATTGAGATATAGATCTCTGGGAGAGCTTTTGCTGTTTGATATTACATGGAGCCATGAGGTCTCTGGTAGACCAATGTCCTGAGCTTGGCTCTCCCACCTCAGAAGCACAGACCTGACACCTAGCCAGAGAGCACCAAGACCCTTTCAGCTACTTGGCTCAGAAGAAAAGGGAGAAAAAAAGAAAATAATGTTAATAAAATAAAAACTAAGCATTAAAAATATTTTTAAAAATAAATAGTAATTTAAGAAAAAGGGAGAGGATAGAACCAAACCAAATAATAAATCCACCAATGATAACAAGTGCTAAAAACTATACCAAAAAAAAAACCCAAAACAAACAAAAAACAAAAAAAGACAGACTGAACCCAGGACAAATGGTAAAAGCAAAGCTAGACAGACTAAATCACACAAAGAAGCGTACACATACATACTCTGAAAAAGAGAAATATATATATATATATATATATATATATGTGTATGTATATCATTGCTCCCAAAGTTCACCACCACAATTTTTGGATGATTCTTTGTCTGTTCATATATTCCAGAGATGCAGCGTACATCAAGTTGATTGTGGAGATTTAATCTGCTGCTCCTGAGGTTGCTGGGAGAAATTTCCCTTTCTCTGCTTTTTTCACACAGCTCCTGGGGTTCAGCTTTGGATTTGGCCCCACCTCTGCATGTAGGTCTCCTGAGGGCATCTCTTCTTTGCTCAGACAGGATGGGATTGAAATAGCAGCTGATTATGGGATTCTGGCTCACTCAGGCTGGGGAAGGGAGGGGTATGGAATGTGGGGCGAGCCTGTGGTGGCAGAGGCCAGTGTGAAGTTGCAATAGCCTGAGGCGCACTTTGTGTTATCCTGGGGAAATTGTCCCTGCATTACATGACCCTGGCAGTGGTGCTCTGCCCAGGCTCCCAGGAGGGAGTTATGGGTAGTGAACTGTTCTTGCACACAGGCTTCTTTGTGGCTGCAGCAGCAGCCTCAGTGTTTCATGCCTGTTTCTGGGGTCCGCTCTGATAGCTGCAGCTCACACCAGTCTGTGCAGTTTGTTTAAGCGGTGCTCTGATCCCCTCTCCTTGCGCCCCCCAAGACAATTGTCTCTTGCCTCTTAGGCATGTCCAGAATTTTTCCCGACTCCCTCCCGGCTAGCTGCGGCACACTAGCCCCCTTCAGTCTGTGTTCACACAGCCAACCCCAGTCCTCTCCATGGGATCTGACCTCTGAAGCCTGAGCCTCAGCTCCCAGCCCTCACCTGCCCCGGCTGGTGAACAGACAAGCCTCTTGGGCTGGTGAGTGCTGGTTGGCACTGATCCTTTGTGCAGGAATCTCTCCACTTTGCCGTCTACACCCCTGCTGCTGAGTTCTTCTTCGTGGCTCCAAAACTTCCCCCTCCCCCATCTCAGCCAGTGAAGAGGCTTCCTAGTGTGTGGAAACTTTTCTTCCTTCACAGCTCCCTCCCAGAGGTTCAGGTTCCATACCTATTCCTTTGTCTATGTTTTTTCTTTTTTCTTTTTCCCTACCCAGGTACGTGGGGAGTTTCTTGCCTTTGGGGAAATCTGAGGTCTTCTTCCATTATTCAGTAGGTGTTCTGTAGGAGTTGTTCCACATGTAGATGTATTTCTGATGTATTTGTGAATAGGAAGGTGATCTCCATGTCTTACTCTTCTGCCATCTTGAAGGTTTCTCCCCCATTAGATCTTAAGACTTAATAATAATCCTCTTTGCTGGATGCTCTGTCCCCCAGGCCCACTGGAGTAATGACCTCACCTTCTCTACCCTGTGTGGTGACCATTCCCCCTTGGCCATGTGTGGTTACTGCTGCTGAGGGTCTGGCTGGATACCACCTGACCCACTGAAACAGAAGGTGTAGCCTCATCCTCTGAAACTAAAGGAGAAATAGCCCTGCCTCTTGGGTCTATGCATTCTAAGTCTGTGGTGGCATTTATTACCTTACTGATCTCTGAATCACCCTCAGTGTCATTCTTCCTTATTACTAAAGGATAAGGCATGTTTGAAGCCAGATATTTCTATTATCCCATCCTTCCTTCTGCTAAGATGTCTGATTAAAATGGGTAATCTCTTAATGGAGTGATTGTCCAGCCATATTGTTGGAGCTTTCCCCAGAACACACTTTCTCATTTTTATTTTACAATATGCATAGGCTGGGAAATTTCCAAATATTTAAATCTAGAATCCTTTGGTTTGATAATTTTTTTTATTATTTGTATTTCTCTCCTCTCACATTTTACAATTAGCCATAAGGAAAACCCAGACTGAAATTTCAGCCTTTGACTTAGTAATCTCCTCAGCTAAGTTTCTAAGTTTATCACAAACAAATCTACTTTCCCCCAAACAGTAGAACATAATTTGGCCAAGTTCTTTGCCACTTTTAAAAAAGGATCACCTTTACTCCAATTTCCAATAGCATGTTTCTCATTTTTGTCTGAGATTTCACTAGAAGTATCTTTAATTTTTATATATCTAATAACATAGTGTTCATGATGATATATGCATTCTCTAAGATAATAGACTCTACATTTCTCTTTTCTCTCTGAGCTTTCACAAGAATCAACTTTAATGTCCATGTTTCTAACAGTCCCTACAATTCAATCTAGCCTTTTTCTAGCATGCATCTCAAAGCTCTTGTAGCTTCTACCCATCATCCAATTCCAAAGACAATTCTACACTTTTTTTTAGATGTGTTACAGCAGTACCCTAGATCTGGTACCAAAATCTATATTAGTCTGTTTGGGCTGCCATAACAAAATACCACAGATAATGCGGCTTAAACAGCAAACATTTATTTTTTCACAGCTCTGGAAACTGAAAGACCAAGATTAAGGTGCTAGTAGGATTAGTTTCTAGTGAGATCTCTCTTCTGGATTGCAGGCAGCCATCACTGACTGTATACTTACATGGCCTTTTCTCTATGCATGAACTGAGAGAGAGCTCTGGTATTTCTTCCTTTTCTTATAAAGACACCAGTCCTGTCAAATTATTGTCCCACCCTTATGACCTCAATTGACATTAACTGCTTCCGTAAAGACCCTATTAGTATGTATAGTCACATTGTGGATTAGGGTTTCAACATATGAATTTGGGGGTGAAAATTCAGTCAATAACATTAAAATACTTTATAATTCCATAGAATAGTTCTATTTAAATGACAAAGTTAAAGAAATGGAGATAAAATTAATGATGTTGATGTGTCAGGGATAACTGGAGGTTGGGGGGTAGGGAGATGAGTATGTCTGTAAAAGGGCAACAAGAGGGATCTTTGTGGTTTTAGAACTGTTTTATATCTTGATTATGCCAATGTAATTATCCTGGTGGTGTTATTGTACCAAATTTGAAAGAAGGAAACTGGGTAAAGGATACACGTACTGTCTCTATATTATTTCTTACAACAGCATGTGAACCTTAATTTTCTCAAAATAAACAATTTAATTTAAAAATATATATTTTCTAATTATGTCCATTGCAGAAAACTAAAAACAATGACACACCCTGCATCAGTAAACTCCCCTGGCACTGAAATCATAGTTTCAACATAATATTGCCTACTAATGATGACAGAACTCTTTGGAGAAATGGCTGACATTTATTTATTGTTTTACCATCTTTATTGGGGTATAATTGCTTTACAATGGTGTGTTACTTTCTGCTTTATGACAAAATGAATCAGTCATACATATACATATGTTCTCATATCTCTTCCCTCTTGTGTCTCCCTCCGTCCCACCCTCCCAATCCCACCCCTCCAGGCAGTCACAAAGCACTGAGCTGATCTCTCTGTGCTATGCAGCTGCTTCCCATTAGCTATCTACCTTACGTTTGGTGGTGTATATATGTCCATGCTTCTCTTTCACTTTGTCACAGCCACCCTTCCTCCTCCCCATATACTCAAGTCCGTTCTCTAGTAGATCTGTGTCTTTATTCCTGTTTTACCACTAGGTTTTTCATGACATTTTTTTCTTAAATTCCATATATATGTGTCAGCAGACGGTATTTGTCTTTCTCTTTCTGACTTACTTCACTCTCTATGACAGATTCTAGGTCTATTCAACTCATTACAAATGGCTCAATTTCATTTCTTTTTATAGCTGAGTAATATTCCATTGTATATACGTGCCACATCTTCTTTATCCATTCATCTGATTATGGGCACTTACGTTGTTTCCAACTCTGGGCTATTGTAAATAGAGGCACAATGAACATTTTGGTACATGACTCTTTTTGAATTATGGATCTCTCAGGGTATATGCCCAGTAGTGGGATTCCTGGGTCATATGGTAGTTCTATTTGTAGATTTTTAAGGAACCTCCATACTGTTTTCCATAGTGCCTGTACCAATTCACATTCTCACCAGCAGTGCAAGAGTGTTCCCTTTTCTTCACACTCTCTCCAGCATTTACTGTTTCTAGACTTTTTGATGATGGCCATTCTGACTGGTGTGAGATGATATCTCATTGTAGTTTTGATTTGCATTTCTCTAATGATTAATGATGTTGAGCATTCTTTCATGTATTTGTTGGCAGTCTGTGTATCTTCTTTGAAGAAATGTCTATTTAGGTCTTCTGCCCATTTTTGGATTTGGGTTGTTTGTTTTTTTGTCATTGAGCTGCATGAGCTGCTTGTAAATTTTGGAGTTTAATCCTTTGTCAGTTGCTTCGTTTGAAAATATTTTCTCCCATTCTGAGGGTTGTCTTTTGGTCTTGTTTATGGTTTCCTTTGCTGTGCAAAAGTTTTGAAGTTTCATTAGGTCCCATTTGTTTATTTTTGTTTTTATTTCCATTTCTCTAGGAGGGGGGTCAAAATGGATCTTGCTGTGATTTATGTCATAGAGTGTTCTACCTCTGTTTTCCTCTAAGAGTTTGATAGTGTCTGGCCTTATATTTCGGTCTTTAATCCATTTTGAGCTTATTTTTGTGTTTTGTGTTAGGGAGTGATCTAATCTCATACTTTTACATGTAGCTGTCCAGTTTTTCCAGCACCAGTTATTGAAGAGGCTGTCCTTTCTCCACTGTACATTCCTTCCTCCTTTATCAAAGATAAGTTGACCATATGTGAGTGGGTTTATCTCTGTGCTTTCTATCCTGTTCCATTGATCTATCTTTCCATTTTTGTGCCAGTACCATATTATCTTGATTACTGTACCTTTGTAGTACAGTCTGAAGTCAGGGAGCCTGATTCCTCCAGCTCCATTTTTCGTTCTCAAGATTGCTTTGGCTATTCGGGGTCTTTTGTGTTTCCATACAAATTGTGAAATTTTTCGTCCTAATTCTGTGAAAAATGCCAGTGGTAGTTTCATAGGGATTGCATTGAATGTGTAGATTGCTTTGGGTAGCAGAGTCATTTTCACAATGTTGATTCTTCCAATCAAAGAACATGGTATATCTCTCCATCTATTTGTATCATCTTTAATTTCTTTCATCAGTGTCTTATAATTTTCTGCATACAAGTCTTTTGTCTCCTTAGGTAGGTTTATTCCTAGATATTTTATTCTTTTTGTTGCAGTGGTAAATGGGAGTGTTTTCTTGATTTCACTTTCAGATTTGTCCTTATTACTGTATAGGAATGCCAGAGATTTCTGTGCATTAATTTTGTCTCCTGCTACTTTACAAATTCATTGTTTAGCTCTAGGAGTTTTCTGGTAGCATCTTTAGGATTCTCTATGTATCGTATCATGTCATCTGCAAACAGTGACAGCTTTACTTCTTTTCTGATTTGGATTCTTTTATTTCCTTTTCTTCTCTGGTTGCTGTGGCTAAAACTTCCAAAACTATGTTGAATAAGAGTGGTGAGAGTGGTCAACCTTTTATTGTTCCTGATCTTAGTGGAAATGCTTTCAGTTTTTCACCATTGAGGATGATGTTGGCTGTGGGATTGTCTTATATGGCCTTTATTATGTTGAGGAAAGTTCCCTCTATACCTACTTTCTGCTGGTTTTTTATCATACATGTGTGTTGAATTTTGTCAAAAGCTTTCTCTGCAAATATTGAGATGATCATATGGTTTTTCTCCTTGAATTTATTGATATGGTTTATCATATTGATTGATTTGCGTGTGTTGAAGAATCCTTGCATTCCTGGAATAAACCCCACTTGATCATGTGTATGATCCTTTTAATGTGCTGTTGGATTTTTTTGCTAGTATTTTGTTGAGGATTTTTGCATCTATGTTCATCAGTGATATTGACCTGTACTTTTCTTTCTTTGTGACATCCTTGTCTGGTTTTGATATCAAGGTGATGGTTGCCTCATAGAATGAATTTGGGAGTGTTCCTCCTTCTGCTATATTTTGGAAGAGTTTGACAAGGATAGGTGTTAGCTCTTCTCTAAATCTTTGGTGGAATTTGCCTGTGAAGTCATGTGTTCCTGGGCTTTTGTTTGTTGGAAGATTTTTAATCACAGTTTCAATTTCAGTGTTTGTGATTGGTCTGTTCATATTTTCTATTTCTTCCTGATTCAGTCTTGGCAAGTTGTGCATTTCTAAGAATTTGTCCACTTCTTCCAGGTTGTCCATTTTATTGGCATAGAGTTGCTTGTAGTAATCTCTCATGATCTTTTGTATTTCTGCAGTGTCAGATGTTACTTCTCCTTATTCATTTCTAATTCTATTGATTTGAGTCTTCTCCCTTTTTTCTTGATGAGTATGGCTAATGGTGTATCTATTTTGTTTACCTTCTCAAAGAACCAGCTTTTAGTTTTATTGATCTTTGCTATTGTTTCCTCCATTTTTTTTCATTTATTTCTGATCTTATTTTTATGATTTCTTTCCTTCTGGTAACTTTGGCATTTCTTTGTTCCTCTTTGCTAATTGCTTTAGGTTCAAGGTTTGGTTGTTTATTCGAGATGTTTCCTGTTTCTTAAGGTGGGCTTGTATTGCTATAAACTTCCCTCTTAGAACTGCTTTTGCTGCATCTCATAGGTTTTGGGTCATCGTAGCTACATTGTCATTGTTTCTAGGTATTTTTTTAAATTTCCTCTTTGATTTATTCAGTGATCACTTTGTTATTAAGTAGTGTATTGTTTAGCCTCCATGTGTTTGTATTTTTTTACAGATCTTTTCCTGTAATTGTTATCTAGTCTCATAGCATTTATGTCTGTAAAGATACTTGATACAATGTCAATTTTCTTAAATTTACCAAGGCTTCATTTGTGACCCAATATATGATCTATCCTGGAGAATGTTCCATGAGAGGGAGGGGCACGGAGTGCGGGGCAAGCCTGCAGTGGCAGAGGCTGGCGTGACGTTGCACCAGCCTGAAGCCCACCGTGCGTTCTCCCAGGGAAGTTGTCCCTGGATCCTGGGAACCTGGCAGTGGTGGGCTGCACAGGCTCCCCAGAAGGTGGGTGTGGATAGTGACCTGTGCTCACACGCAGGCTTCATGGTGGCAGCAGCAGCAGCCTTAGGGTCTCCTGCCCGTCTCTGGGGTCCGTGCTTTTAGGGGTCTACACTTTTAGCCGCTTTTAGCACCCATCTCTGGAGCTCCTTTAAGCAGCGCTCTTAATCCCCTCTCCTCGCGCACCAGGAAACAAAGAGGGAAGAAAAAGTCTCTTGCCTCTTCAGCAGCTCCAGACCTTTTCCCTGACTCCCTCCCGGCTCTCCATGGTGTACTAACCCCTTCAGGCTGTGTTCACGCCGCCAACCCCAGTCCTCTCCCTGCGCTCAGACCAAAGCCCAAGCCTCAGCTCGCAGCCCCACCCGCCTCGGCGGGTGAGCAGACAAGCCTCTGGGGCTGGTGAGTGCCAGTCGACACTGATCCTCTGTTCGGGAATCTCCCTGCTTTGCCCTCTGCACCTATGTTGCTGCGTTCTCCTCCGCGGCTCCAAAGATCGCCCCCCTCCACCACCTGCAGTCTCCTCCCGGGGAAGGGGCTTCCTAGTGTGTGGAGACCTTTCCTCCTTCACAGCTCCCTCCCACTGGTGCAGGTTCCATCCCTATTCTTTTGTCTCTGCTTTTGCTTTTTCTCCTTTGCCCTACCCACGTACGTGGGGAGTTTTTTGCCTTTTGGGAGGTGTGAGGTCTTCTGCCAGCATTCAGTAGGTGTTCTGTAGGAGTTGTTCCACGTGTAGATGTGTTTCTGGTGTATCTTTTCCTCCTTTCTCTTTCTCTCTGGGTTTGGACAGGCTTTAAGCTGATTTCTTGTATGGACAAAACAAGTAGAAAATTATACAGGAGAGTCTTGTTATATTTTAAAGCAATGAGTCTAGTAGACTACCAGATTCATAACAGGATTATTCCAAAGCCATCCCAAAGAGATTTCACTGGCCAGGAATGGAACAATTTGAATATTAATAAGAATAATAACTCTAACAAATTGAAACATGTCAGATACCTTTGAAATAATTAGTTAATAATGACAATAAAAATGGAACTCTTTGGTCACCTTTAGGAGATGTAACAACTCAAATTATCATTTTTAAAACTAGTAAGTAATGAGAAATAATATAAAATACATAACAAGTAAGGACCTACTCTATAGCACAGGGAACTCTACTCAATGCTCTATAATGACCTATATGGGAAATGAACCTAAAAAAGAGTGGGTATATGTATATGTATAACTGATTCACTCTGCTGTACACCTGACTAACACAACATTGTAAGTCAACTATACTCCAATAAAAATTTTAAAAAACAAGGAATAAACCACACACCCAGTGTTTCCTACAAAAACCATACTTCTGGATCACTGCCTGATGAAATAAAATTTATTCCACAGACATATTTCAATAAATAAATAATATGTTATGAATGCTCCAATTAATAAATGAAATTACAATTAAAATGATAACATTTATGTGTGGAATCTAAAAAAAATGATGCAGGTGAACTTGTTTACA
Source organism: Leucopleurus acutus (assembly GCF_964270905.1). Lineage (NCBI taxonomy): Eukaryota > Metazoa > Chordata > Mammalia > Artiodactyla > Delphinidae > Leucopleurus > Leucopleurus acutus. The sequence goes on from NC_139148.1 coordinate 67,229,404, forward strand.
GAACAGAAACAGACTCACAGACTTAGTGGGTGGGTTTGCAGTTGCCAAAGCTGAAAAGATGCGGGGGGGAGAGATGAATTGGGAAGTTAGGATTGGCATATGTACACTACTATATGTAAAATTGATAATTGACAGGGACCTACTGTATAGCACAGGGAACTATACTCAATATTCTATAATAATTTATCTGGGAAAAGAAGCTGAAAAAGAATAGATACATAAATATGTATAACTAAATCACTCTGCTGTATATCTGAAAGTAACACAAAATTGTGAACAACTGTATTACAACATAAAGTATTTTTAAGAAAATAAGGATATTGCATATCATTTTTATGATCTGAATTTTTATAATGTATGTATGTATTTTCCATTAAATATTTTTCAATGCCCCCCCAAAAATTATAGTGATAGTCACACAAGTTCAAATACACACACACACACACACACACAATCAATATCTTGTGATTCCTAATGAATTAATCAAATGATGATCAATTGCTTCCATAATTGCAAAGAAGAGACAAATATTATGTACCCTCTGATGGAATTATAAATGACCATCTATGAAGTGTTATTGAATACATCTTACACATGAATTTGAGGAGGCTCCAGATGTAAATTAGAGTTTAGAGGGAATACAGTGGACAGAGGAACATATTAAATGCCAAATAGAAAAATCCAGATTGTGGGAAAAATGCTTCATTTTTGAAGCAATTGAATGACCCTGTGTCTGTAACTAATAAATTGCAATACTAAAAGAGAAAAGGAGGATGAAGAGAAAAAGAAACCAGAAAGTTAAATGGGACTTAGGGAAATATCAGCCACTCACAATGCATAGACATTACTCTGATTCTGACTCAAGCAAACTGCAAAAAAGAATACATTTGAGAAATTTCATCAGTGATATATTGTTAATTTTTATATGTTATAATAGTGTTATTTGTAAGACTAAAAAGAGCCCTTATCTTTGTGAAATACATGCTAGCATATTGATGAAGGAAATGTTATAATATCTGAGATTGGTTTTAAAATATTCCTAAAGGAGAAGAGAGTGGAAGTATAGGTAAAACAAGATAGGCTATAACAAAAAATTTGTTAAAGCTAAGTGGTAGGTACTTGGTTTATTATACTATCATCTCTACTTCTGTATATGTTTGAAATTTCCCATAATTACAATACTAATTTAAAAAAGGAAATCATTGAATATATGTTGACTGACCACAAGAGAAGGATAAAATTGTTAAAAATATGAAAATGAGAAACACCTCTATATATGTAGAACAAAGAAATGTGTTTTTATCTTTTACTTTTATTTTTTTAACATCTTTATTGGAGTATAATTGCTTTATAATGGTGTGTTAGTTGCTGCTTTATACCAAAGTGAATCAGTGATACATATACATATATCCCAATATCTCTTCCCTCTTGCATCTCTCTCCCTCCCACCCTCCCTATCCCACCCCTCTAGGTTGTCAGAAAGCACTGAGCTGAGCACCCTGTGCTTTGTGGCTGTTTCCCACTAGATATCTATTTTATATTTGGTAGTGTATATATATATCCATGCCATTCGCTCACTATGTCCCAGCTTACAGTTCCAACTTCCTGTGTTCTCAAGTCCATTTTCTAGAAGGTTTGCATCTTTATTCCTGTCTTGACCCTAGTTTCTTCATGACTCCCTTTTTTTTTTTTAGTTCAATAGACATAAGTTAGCATATGGTATTTGTTTTTCTCTTTCTGACTTACTTCACTCTGTATGACAGACTCTAGGTCAATCCACCTCACTACAAATAACTCAATTTTGTTTCTATTTATGACTGAGTAATATTCCACTGTACATATGAGCCACATCTTCTTTATCTATTCAGCTGTCGATGCACACTTAGGTTGCTTCCGTTTCCTGGCTATTGTAAATAAAGCTTCAATGAACATTGTGGTACATGACTTCTTGAATTATGGTATTCTCAGGGTATACGCCCAGTAGTGGGATTGCTAGGTTGTATGGTAGTTCTATTTTTTGCTTTTTAAGGAGCCTCCATATTGTTCTCCATAGTGCCTGCATCAATTTACATTCCGACCAAGAGTGCAGGAGGGTTCCCTTTTCTCCACACCCTCTCCAGCATTTATTGTTTGTAGATTATTTGATGATGGCCATTCTGACCGTTGTGAGATGATATCACATGTAGTTTTGATTTGCATTTCTCTAATGATTAAAGATGTTGAGCATTCTTTCATGTGTTTGTTTTCAATTTGTATATCTTTTTTGGAGAAATGTCTATTTAGGTCTTCTGCCCATTTTTTGATTGGGTTGTCTGTTTTTCTGATATTGAGCTGCCTGAGCTGCTTGTAAATTTTGGAGATTAATCCTATGTCAGTTGCTTTATTTGTAAATATATTCTCCCATTCTGAGGGGTGTCTTTTGGTCTTGTTTATGGTTTCCTTTGCTGTGCAAAAGCTTTGAAGTTTCATTAGGTCCCATATGTTTATTTTTATTTCCATTACTGTAGGAGGTGGATCAAAAAATATCTTGCTGTAATTTATGTCAAAGAGTGTTCTTCCGATGTTTTACTCTAAGAGTTTTATAGTGTCTGTTCTTACATTTAGGTCTCTAATCCATTTTGAGTTTATTTTTGTTTATGGTGTTAAGAAGTGTTCTAATTCCATTCTTTTACATGTAGCTGTCCAGTTTTCCCAGCACCACTTATTGAAGAGGCTGTCTTTCTCCATTGTATATTCTTGCCTCCTTTATCATAGATAAGGTGACCATATGTGCATGGGTTTACCTCTGGGCTTTCTATCCTGTTCCATTGATCTATATATATATATATTTTTTTTTTTTTTGCCAGTACCATACTGCTTTGTTTACTATAGCTTTGTAGTATAGTCTGATATCAGGGGCCTGATTCCTCCACCTCCATTTTTCTTTCTCAAGATTTCTTTGGTTATTCCAGGTCTTTTGTGTTTCCATACAAATTGTGAATTTTTTTGTTCTAGTTCTGTGAAAAATGCCAGTGGTAATTTGATAGGGATTGCACTGAATCTGTAGATTGCTTTGGAAGGTATTGTCATTTTCACAATGTTGATTCTTCCAATCCAAGAACACGGTATATCTCTCCATCTATTTGTATCATCTTTAATTTCTCTCATCAGTGTCTTATAATTTTCTGAATACTGGTTTTTGTCTCCTCAGGTAGGATTATTCCTCAGTGTTTTATTCTTTTGTTGCAATGGTATATAAGAGTGTTCTTAATTTCATTTTCAGATTTTTCATCATTAGTGCATAGAATACAAGAGATTTCTGTGCATTATATGTGGATCCTGCTACTTTACCAAATTCGGTGATTAGCACTAGTAGTTTTCTGGTAGCATCTTTAGGATTCTCTATGTATAGAACCATGTCATCTGCAAACAGTGACATGTCTGATTTGGATTTCTTTTCTGTCTGATTTGAATTCCTTTTATTTCTTTTTCTTCTCTGATTGCTATGGCTAAGACTGCCATAAATATGTTGAATTATAGTGGTGAGAGAGGGCAACCTTCTATTGTTCCTGATCTTATTGAAAATGGTTTCAGTTTTCACCATTGACAATGATGTTCACTGAGGGTTTTTCATAAATGGCCTTTTTTATGTTGAGGTAGCTTCCCTCTATGTCTGCTTTCTGGAGGGTTTTCTTCATAAATCGGTGTTGAATTTTCTTGAAAGTTTTCTCTGCATCTATTGAGATGATCATATGTTTTTTCTCCTTCAGTTTGTTAATATGGTATATCACGTTGATTGATTTGCATATAATGAAGACCCTTGCATTCCTGGGATAAATCCCACTTGATCATGGTGTATGATCCCTTAAAGTGTGGTTGGATTCTGTTTGCGAGTATTTTGTTGAGGATTTTTGCATCTATTATGTTCATCAATGATATTGACCTGCACTTTTCCTTCTTTGTGACATCTTTGTCTGGTTTTGGCATCAGGGTGATGGTGCCCTCATAGAATGAGTTTGGAATTGTTCCTCCCTCTGCTGTATATTGCAAGAGTTTGAGAAGGATAGGAGTTAGCTCTTTTCTAAATGTTTGGTAGAATTCGCCTGTGAAGCCATCTGGTTCTGGGCTTTTGTTTGTTGGAAGATTTTTAACCACAGTTTCAATTCCAGTGCTTGTGATTGGTCTGTTCATATTTTCTATTTCTTCCTGCTTCAGTCTAGGGAGGTTGTTCATTTCTAACATTTTCTAAGAATTTGTCCATTTCTTCCAGGTTGTCCATTTTATTGGCATATAATTGTTTGTAGGAATCTCTCATGACCCTTTGTATTTCTGCAGGGTCAGTTGTTACTTCTCCTTTTTCATTTCTAATTCTATTGATTTGAGTCCTCTCCCTTTTTTTCTTGGTGAGTCTGGTTAATGGTTTATCAATTTTGTTTATCTTCTCAAAGAAACAGCATTTAGTTTTATTAAACCTTGCTATTGTTTCTTTTTCATTTATTTCTGCTCTGATCTTTATGCTTTCTTCCCTTCTGCAAACGTTAGGGATTTTTTGTTCTTTCTCTAATTGGTTTCAGTGTAAGTTTAGGTTGTTTATTTGTGATGTTTCTTGTTTCTTAAGGTAGGATTGTATTGCTATAAACTTCCCACTTAGAACTGCTTTTGCTGCATCCCTGTAGTTTTTGGGTGGCCATGTTTTCACTGTCATTTGTTTCCAGGGTTTTTTTTTGTTTTTTCTTTTTCTTCTTCTTTTTTTTTTTTTTTTTTTTTTTTTTTTTTTTTGCGGTATGCGGGCCTCTCACTGCTGTGGCCTCTCCCATTGCGGAGCACAGGCTCCGGACACACAGGGTCAGTGGCCATGGCTCATGGGGCCAGCCGCTCCGTGGCATGTGGGATCCTTGCTGACCGGGGCATGAACCCATGTTCCCTGCATTGGCAGGCAGACTCTCAACCACTGCACCACCAGGGAAGCCCTGTTTCTAGGTATTTTTTACTTTCTTCCTTGTTTTCTTCAGTGATCTCTTGGTTATTAAGTAGTGTATTGTTTTGCTTCCATGTGTTTGTATTTTTTACATATTTTTTCCTATAATTGATATCTAGTCTCAGAGCATTGTGATCAGAAAAGATACTTAGATGCTTTCAACTTTCTTAAATTTAACAAGGGTTGATTTGTGATGCAAGATATAATCTATCCTGGAAAATGTTCCATGAGCACTTCATAAGAAAGCCTATTCTGTTGTTTTTGGATGGAATGTCCTATAAATATCAAATAAGTCCATCTTGTTTAATGTATCATTTAAAGCTTGTGTTTCCTTATTTATTTTCATTTTGGATGGTCTGTCCACTGGTGAAAGTGGGGTGTTAAAGTCCCCTACTATGAATGTGTTACCGTTGATTTCCCCTTTTAGGGCTGTTAGTGTTTGCCTTATATATTGAGGTGCTTTTATGTTGGGTGCATAAATATTTACAATTGTTATGTCTTCTTCTTGGATTGATCCTTTGATCATTATGTAGTGTCCTTCTTTGTCTCTTGTAATAGTCTTTATTTTAAAGTGTATTTTCTCTCATATGAGAATTGCTACTCCAGCTTTCTATTGATTTGCATTTGTATTGAGTATCATTCTCCATCCCCTAACCTTTGGTCTATATGTGTCCCTAGTTCTGAAGTGGGTCTCATATATACAGCATATATATGGGTCTTGTTTTTGTATCCATTCAGCCAGTCTATATCTTTTTGTTGGAGCATTTAATCCATTTACATTTAAAGTAGTTATCGATATGTATGTTGCTATCACCATTTTCTTAATTGTTTTGGGTTTGTCATTGTATTTCTTTTCTTTCTCTTGTGTTTCCTGCCAAGAGAAGTTCCTTTAGCATTTGTTGTAAAGCTGGTTTGGTGGTGCTGAATTCTCCTACCTCTCGCTTGTCTGTAAAGGTTTAAATTTCTCTGTCAAATCTCGATGAAATATTTGCTGGGTAGAGTAATCTTGGTTGTAGATTTTTCACTTTCATCACTTTAATTATGTCCTGCCACTCCCTTCTGGCTTGCAGAGTTTCTGCTGAAAGATCAGCTTTTAACCTTATGGGGTTTCCCTTATATGTTATTTGTTGTTTTTCCCTTGATGCTTTTAATATTTTTTCTCTGTATTTAATTTTGATAGTTTGAATAATATGTGTCCTGGTGTGTTTCTCCTTGGATTTATCCTGAATGGGATTCACTGTGCTTCCTGGGTTTCATTAACTATTTCCTTTCACATATTAGGGAAGTTTTCAACTATAATCTGTTCAAATATTTTCTCAGTCCCTTTATTTTTCTCTTGTTCTTCTGACACCCCTAAAATTCGAATGTTGGTGCATTTAATGTTGTCCCAGAGGTCTCTGAGACTGTCCTCAATTCTTTTCATTCTTTTTTTCTTTATTCTGCTCTGGAGTAGTTATTTCCACTATTTTATCTTCCAGGTCACTTATCTGTTCTTCTGCCTCAGTTTTTCTGCTATTGTTCTTTTCTAGAGAATTTAAATTTCATTTATTGTGTTGCTCATTATTGTTTGTTTCCTCTTTAGTACTCCTAATTCCTTGTTAAATGATTCTTGTATTTTCTCCCTTCTATTTCCAATATTTTGGATCATCTTTAGTATCATTATTCTGAATACTTATTCAGGTAGACTGAAAAGAAATAAAATAAAATAACATATTTATTAAAATAAAAAAAAATTTTTAAATTTTTTAAGTAATTAAAAAGAAAGAAAGAAAAGGGCAACCAAAGCAAAAATCACATCCACCAATGATAACAAGTCTTAAAACGCATACTAAGAAAAAAAAATTGGGCAGACAGAACCCTAGGACAAGTAGTAAAAACCAAGCTATACAGACAAAATCACACACAGAATCATACACATACACATTCACAAAAAGAGAAAAATGGAAAAAGTATATATATATATTTTCAACTTTTCTCTTTTTTTGAGTGTGCATATGTATGTTTCTGTGTGTGATTTTTGTCTGTAAAGCTTTGTTTTTACTACTAGTTTTAGGGTTCTCTCTGTCCGTTTTTTTGATTTTTGTCTTTTGTTTTGTTTTGTTTTAGTATAGTTCTTAGCACTTGTAAACATTGGTGGATTTCTTTTTTGGTTTGGTCTCCCTTGTCTTTCTTTTTCTTAAAATTAATTTTAAATTTTTAATTTTTTTTAATATTTTTTATTTTACAAACTTTTTTATTTTATTTTATTTCATTTTATTTTATTTTACATTTTTTTCTTTCTTCTTTTTCTACGTTATATTCTGAGCCGTGTGCATAACAGGCTCTTGGTGCTACAGGCACGTGTCCGGGCTTTGCCTCTGAGGTGGGAGAGCCAAGTACAGGATTTTGGTCCACAAGAGACCTCCTAGCTCCGTGTAATGTCAAACAGTGAGAATCTCCCAGAGATCTCCATTTCAATGCCAAGATCCAGCTCCACTCAACGACCAGCAAGCTACAGTGCTGGACACCCTATGCTGAGCAAAAAGACAGACAGGAACACAACTCCACATATTAGCAGAGAGGTTTCCTAAAATTATAATAAGGTCACAGACATCCCAAACACACCAGGAGTCATCGACCTGCCCAGCAGAAAGACAAGGTCCATCCTCATTCAACAGAACACAGGTACCAGTCCCCTCCAACAGGAAGGCTAAACAACCCATTGAACCAACCTTAGCCACTGCAGACAGACAACAAAAACAATGGGAACTACAAACCTCTAGGCTGCAAAAAGCAGATTACAAACACAGTAAGTTAAGCAAAATGAGAAGACAGAGAATACCACTGGAGATGAAAGAGCAAGATAAAAACCCATTAGACCAAACAAATGAAGAGGAAATAGGCAGTCTACCTGAAAAAGAATTCAGAATAATGTTAGTAAAGATGATTCAAAATCTTGGAAATAGAATGGAGAAATTACAAGAAACTTTTAACAAGGATTTTGAAGATAAAGAGCAAAGAAACAAGGATGAACAACACAATAAATGAAATTTAAAATTCTCTGGAAGGGAACAATAGCAGAATAACTGAGGCAGAAGAATGGATAAGTGTCCTGGAAGATAAAATCATGGAAATAACTACTGCAGAGCAGAATTTAAAGAAAAGAATGAAAATAATTGAGGACCATCTCAGAGACCACTGGGACAACGTTAAACACACCAACATTTGAATTTTAGGGGTCCCAGAAAAAGAAGAGGAAAAGAAAAGCACTGAGAAAATATTTGAAGAAATTATATTTGAAAACTTCCCTAATATGTGAAAGGAAATAGTTAATGAAGCCCAGGAAGCACAGCGAGTCCCATACAGGATAAATCCAAGGATTAACACGTCAAGATACATATTAATCAAAGTATCAAAAATTAAATACAAAGAAAAAATATTAAAAGCATCAAGGGAGAAACAACAAATAACATACAAGGGAAACCCCATAAGGTTAAAAGCTGATCTTTCAGCAGAAACTCTGCAAGCCAGAAGGGACTGGCAGGACATATGTAAAATGATGAAGGAGAAAAACCTACAACCAAGATTACTCTACCCAGCAAGAATCTCATTCAGATTTGACTGAGAAATTAAAACCTTTACAAACAAGCAAAAGCTAAGAGAATTCAGCACCACTAAACCAACTTTACAACAAATGCTAAGGGATTTTTCCTAGGCAGGAAACACAAGAGAAGTATAAGACCTACAGTAACAAACTCAAAACAATTAAGAAAATGGTAATAGGAACATACATATCAATAATTACCTTAAATGTAAATGGACTAAATGCACCAACCAAAAGACATAGACTGGCTGAATGGATTCAAAAACAATACCCATATATGTGTTGTCTACAAGAGACCCACTTCAGACCTAGGGACACATACAGACTGAAAGTGAAGGGATGGAAAAAGATATTTCATGAAAATTCAAATCAAAAGAAATCTGGAGCAGCAATTCTCATATGAGAGAAAATAGACTTTAAAATAAAGATTATTACAAGAGACAAAGAAGGACCCTACATAATGATCCAGGGATCAATCCAAGAAGAAGATATAACAATTGTAAATATTTATGCACCTAACAAAAGAGCACCTCAGTACATAAGGCATATACTAACAGCCCTAAAAGGGGAAATCAACAGTAACACAATCATAGTATGGGACTTTAACACCCAACTCTCACCAGAGGACAGATCATCCAAAATGAAAATAAATAAGGAAATACAAACTTTAATGTTACATTAAACAAGATGGACTTAATTGATAGTTATAAGACATTCCATCCAAAAACAACAGAATACACATTCTTCTCAATTTCTCATGGAACATTGTCCAGGATAGATAATACCTTGGGTCACCAATCAAGCCTTGTTAAATTTAAGAAAATTGAAATCATATCATGTATATTTTCTGACCACAATACTATGAAACTAGATATCAATTTCAGGAAAAGAATCTGTAAAAAATATAAACACATGAAGGCTAAAAAATACACTACTTAATAACCAAGAGGTCATGGACGAAACCAAAGACAAAATAAAAAAAATACCTAGAAACAAATGACAATGAAAACAAGGCAACCCAAATCCTATGGAATTCGGCAAAATCAGTTCTAAGAGGTAAGTTTATAGCAATACAATCCTAATTTAAGAAACAAGAAGTATCTGAAATAAACAACCTAACCTTACACCTAAAACAATTCGAGAAAGAAGAACCAAAAAACCCAAAAGTTAGCAGAAGGAAAGAAATCATAAAGATCAAATCAGAAATAAATGGAAAAGAAATGAAGAATCAATAGCAAAGATCAATAAAACTAAAAGCTGGTCCCTTGAGAAGATAAACAAAATTGATAAACCATTAGCCAGACTCATCAAGAAAAAAGGGAGAAGACTCAAATCAATAGAATTCAAAATGAAAAAGGAGAATTAACAACTGACACTGCAGAACACAAGGAACATGAAACGTTACTACAATCAACTATATTCCAATAAAATGGACAACGTGGAAGAAATGGCCAAATTCTCAGACTTACACAACCGTGACTGAACAAGGAAGAAATGGAAAATATGAACAGACCTATCACAAGCAGTGAAATTGAAACTGTGATTTAAAAATTTCCAGTAGGGAGTTGAGGAAGATGGCAGAAGAGTAAGATGCGGAGATTAACTTCCTCCCCACAGATACATCACAAATACGTGAAACTGCTCCCATAGAACACTCACTGAATGCTGGCAGAAAATCTCGGACCTCCCAAAAGGGAAGAAACTCCCCACGTTCCTGGGTAGGGCAAAAGAAAAAACAGAGACAAAAGAATAGGGATGGGACCTGCACCAGTGGGAGGGAGCTATGAAGGAGGAAAGGTTTCCACACACTAGGAAGCCCCTTCATGGGTGGACACTGTGGGTGGCAGAGAGGGGAAGCTTTGAAGCTGCAGAGGAGAGCACAGCAACAGCGGTGTGGAGGGCAAAGCGGAGAGATTCCCACACAGAGGATCGGTGCCGAGCAGCACTCACCAGCCTGAGAGGCTTGTCTGCTCATACGCCGGGCTAGTTGGGGCTGGGAGCTGAGGCTCGGGCTTCAGTCAGATCGCAGAGAGAGGATTGGGTTTGGCAGTGAGAGCACAGGCTGAAGGGGTTAGTACACCACAGCTAGCTGGGAGGGAGTCTGGGAAAAAGTCTGGACCTCCCGAAGAGGCAAGAGACTTTTTCTTCCCACTTTGTTTCCTGGTGCGGGAGGAGAGGGGATTTTTTTTTTTTTTTTTGCAGTACGCGGGCCTCTCACTGCTGTGGCTTCTGCCGTTGCGGAGCACAGGCTCTGGATGGGCAGGCTCAGCAGCCATGGCTCACGGGCCCAGCCGCTTTGCGGCATGTGAGATCTTCCCACACCGGGGCATGAACCCGTGTCTCCTGCATCGGCAGGTGAACTCTCAACCACTGCACCACCAGGGAATCCCAGGAGAGGGGATTAAGAGCTCTGCTTAAAGGAGCTCCAGAGACGGGTGCGAGTTGCAGCTAAAAGCGCGGACCCCAGAGACGGGCATGAGATGCTAAGGCTGCTGCTGCCGCCACCAAGAATCCTGTGTGCAAGCACAGGTCACTATCCACACCTCCGTTCCGGGGAGCCTGTGCAGCCTGCCACTGCCAGGGTCCCGGGATCCAGGGACCACTTCCCCGGGAAGAACACACAACGTGTCTCAGGCTGGTGCAATGTCACGCTGGCCTGTGTCACCGCAGGCTCGTCCCGTACCCCTCCCTCCCCCTGGCCTGAGTGAGCCACAGCCCCCGAATCAGCTTCTGCTTTAACCCCGTCCTGTCTGAGCGAAGAACAGACGCCCTCAGGCGACCTACATGCAGAGGCAGGGCCACATCCAAAGCTGAAAACCGGGAGCTGTGTGAACAAAGAGAAAGGGAAATTTCTCCCAGCAGCCTCAGGAGCAGCGGATTAAATCTCCACAGTCAACTTGATATACACTGCATCTGTGGAATACCTGAATAGACAACAAATAATCCCAAATTGAGGAGGTGGACTTTGAGAGCAAGATATATTATTTTTTCCCCTTTTCCTCTTTTTGTGAGTGTGTATATGTATGCTTCTGTGTGAGATTTTGTCTGTATATCTTTGCTTTCACCATTTGTCCTAGGGTTCTTTCCATACGTTTTTTGTTTTTTACTTTAAAAATTATTTTTCTTAATAATTGTTTTTTATTTTAATAACTTTATTTTATCTTTATTTTATTTTACTTTATCCTCTTTCTTTCTTTCTTTCTATTTTTTCTCCCTTTTATTCTGAGCCATGTGGATGAAAGGCTCTTGGTGCTCCAGCCAGGAGTCTGTGCTGAGCCTCTGAGGTGGGAGAGCCAACTTCAGGACACTGGTCCACAAGAGACCTCCCAGCTCCACGTAATATCAAACAGGGAATATCTCCCAGAGATCTCCATCTCAACACCAAGACACAGCTTCACTCAATGACCAGCAAGCTACAGTGCTGGGCACCCTATGCCAAACAAGAAGCAAGACAGGAACTGTCTTATAGTTTTCTGCATAGAGGTCTTTTGTCTCCCTAGGTAGATTTATTCCTAGGTATTTTATTCATTTTGTTGCAATGGAAAATAGGAGTGTTTCCTTAATTTCTCTTTCAGATTTTTCATCTTTAGTGTATAGGAATGCAAGAGATTGTGTATTAATTTTGTATCCTGCAAGCTTACCAAATTCATTGATTAGTTCTAGTAGTCTTCTGGTGACATTTTTAGGATTTTCTATGTATAGTATCATGTCATCTGCAAAGAGTTACAGTTTTACTTCTTCTTTTCCAATTTGTTTTCCTTTTATTTCTTTTTCTTCTCTGATTTCCATGGCTAGGACTTCCAAAACTCTGTTGAATAGTAGTGGCAAGAGTGGACATCCTTGTCTTCTTCCTGGTCTTAGAGGAAATGCTTTCAGTTTTTCACCATTGAGAATGGTGTTGGCTGTGGGTTTGTCATATATGGCCTTTATTATGTTGAGGTAGGTTCCCTCTTTGCCCACGTTCTGGAGAGTTTTTATCATAAATGGGTGTTGAATTTTGTCAAAAGCTTTTTCTGCATCTATTGAGATGATCATTTGGTTTTTATTCTTCAATTTGTTAATATGGTGTATCACCTTCATTTGTGTATATTGAAGAATCCTTGCATCCCTAGGATAAATCCCATTTGATAATGGTGTATGATCCTTTTAATGTGTTGTTGGATTCTGTTTGATTGTTATTTTGTTGAGGATTTTTGCATTTATATTCATCAGTGATATGGTTCTGTAATTTTTTTTTGTAGTATCCTTGTCTGGTTTTGGTATCATGGTGATGGTGACCTCATAGAATGAGTTTGGGAGTGTTCCTTCCTCTGCAATTTTTTGGAAGAGTTTGAGAAGGATGGGTGTTAGCTCTTCTCTAAATGTTTGATAGAATTCACCTGTGATGCCATCTGGTCCTGGACTTTTGTTTGTTGGAAGATATTTAATCACAGTTTCCATTTCATTACTTGTGTTTGGTCTATTCATATTTTCTCTTTCTTCCTGGTTCATTCTTGGAAGGCTATACCTTTCTAAGAATTTGTCCATTTCTTCCAGGTTGTCCACTTTATTGGCATAGAATTGCTTGTAGTAGTCTCTTAGGATGCTTTGTGTTTCTTGGTGTCTGTTGTAAGTTCTCCTTTTTCATTTCTAATTTTATTGATTTGAGTCCTTTCCCTCTTTTTCTTGATGAGTCTGCTAATGGCTTATCAATTTTGTTTATCTTCTCAAAGAAACAGCTTTTAGTTTTATTGATCTTTGCTATTATTTTCTTTGTTTCTATTTCATTTATTTCTGCTCTGATTTTTATGATTTCTTTCCTTCTGCTAACTGTAGGTTTTGTTTTTTATTCTTTCTGTAGCTCCTTTAGGTGTAAGGTTAGATTGTTTATTTGAAGTTTTTCTTGTTTCTTGAGGTAGGATATTATTGCTATAGACTTCCCTCTTAGAACTGCTTTTGCTGCATCCCATAGGTTTTGGAGCATTGTGTTTTCATTGTCATTTGTCTCTAGGTATTATTTGATTTCCTCTTTGATTTTTTCAGTGATCTTTTGGTTATTAATAATGTATTGTTTAGCCTCCATGTGTTTTTTTTTCCTTTCTTTTCCCTGTAATTTGTTTCTAATCTCATAGCGTTGTGGTCAGAAAAGGTGCTTGATATAATTTCAATTTTCTTAAATATACCGAGGCTAGATTTGTGTCCCAAGATGTGATTTATCCTGTAGAATGTTCCATGTGCACTTGAGAAGAAAGTGTAATCTGCTTTTTTGGATGGAATATCCTATAAATATCAATTAAATCTATCTGGTGTATTGTGTCATTTAAAGCTTGTGTTTCCTTATTAATTTTCTGTCTGGATTATTTATCCATTGGTGTAACTGAGGTGTTAAAGTCCCCCACTATTATCTTATGGTCGATTTCCTCTTTTATAGCTGTTAGCATTTGCCTTATGTATTGAGGTGTTCCGATGTTGGGTGCATATATATTTATAATTGTTATATCTTCTTCTTGTACTGATCCCTTTATCATTATGTAGTGTCCTTCCTTGTCTCTTTTAACATTCTTTATTTTAAATTCTATTTTATCCGATATGAGTATTGCAACTCCAGCTTTCTTTTGATTTCCATTTGCATGGAATATCTTTTCTTATCCCCTCACTTTCGGTCTGTATGTGTCCCTAGGTCTGAAGTGGGTCTCTTGTAGATACGGGTCTTGTTGTTGTATCTATTCAGCAAGTCTCTGTCTTTTGGTTGGAGCTTTTAATCCATTCACATTTCAGGTAATTATAGATATGTTTGTTCCTGTTACCATTGTCTTAATTGTCTTAGAGATATTCCTTTAGCATTTGTTTTTGAGTTGTTTTGGTGGTGCTGAATTATCTTAACTTTTGTTTGTCTGTGAAGCTTTTGATTTCTCTATCGAATCTGAATGAGATCCTTGCTGGGTAGAGTAATCTTGGTTGTAGGTACTTTCCTTTCATCACTTTAAATATATCATGCCATGCCCTTCTGGCTTGTAGAGTTTCTGCTGAAAGATCACCTGTTAACTTTATGGGAGTTCCCTTATATATTATTTGTCATTTTTCCCTTGTTGCTTTTAATATTTTTTCTTTGTGTTTAATTTTTGTCAAATTTATTACTATGTATCTCATCATGTTTCTCCTTGGGTTTATCCCGCTTGGGACTCTCTGCACTTCCTGGACTTGGGTGGCTATTTCCTTTCTCATGTTAGGGAAGTTTTTGACTATAATCTCTTCAAATATTTTCTCGGGCCCTTTCTCTCTCTCTTCTCCTTCTGGGACCCATGTAATGCAAATGTTGGTGTGTTTAATGTTGTCCCAGAAGTCTATTTGGCTGTCTTCATTTCTTTTCATTCTTTTTTCTTTATCTTATTCTTTATTTCTTTATTTCATTCTATTTTTCTTATTCTTTAATATTTTATCTAATATTTCTTATTTCTTTATTTCTTTATTTCTTATTTCTTTATTTTATTTATTTCTTTATTTTCTTTATGTTCTATGGCAGTGAATTCCATTCTGTCTTCCAGGTCACTTATACGTTCTTCTGCCTCAGTTATTCTGCTATTGATTCCTTGTAGTGTATATTTCATTTCAGTTATTGTATTGTTCATCTCTATTTGTCCTTTAATTCTTCTAGGTCTTTGTTCTTTAATTCTTCTAGTTCTTTGTTAAACAGTTCTTGTGTCTTCTTGATCTTTGACTCCATTCCTTTTCCAAGGTCCTGGATCATCTTCACTATCATTATTCTGAATTCTTTTTCTGAAAGGTTGCCTTATCTCCACTTCATTTAATTGTTTCTCTGGGGTTTTATCTTGTTCCTTCATCTGGTACATATTCTTCTGCCTTTTCATTTTGTCTATCTTTCTGTAAATATGGTTTTCATTCTGCAGGCTGCAGGACTATAGTTCTTGCTTCTGCTGCCTGCTCTCTGGTGGATGAGGATATCTAAGAAGATTGTACAAGCTTCCTGATACAGAGACTGGTGATGGATAGAGCTCAGTGTTGCTCTGGTGGGCAGAGCTCAGTAAAACTTTAATCTGATTGTTTGCAGATGGGTGGGGCTGAGTTCCCTCCCTGTTGGTTGTTTGGCCTGAGGTGACCCAGCACAGGAGGCCACAGACTCCTTGGTGGGGCTAATTGTAGACTCAGGGTGGGCACACCCCAAGGAGTATTTTCCAGAACTTCTGTTGCCAGTGTCTTTGTCCCCATGGTGAAACACAACCACCTCTTGCCTCTGCAGTAGACCCTCCAACACTTGCAGGTATGTCTGTTTCAGTCTCCTATGGGGTCACTGCTCCTTCCCTCGGGTCCTGATGTGCACACTACTTTCTGTGTTCCCTCCAAGAGTCGAGTCTCTGCTTCCCCCAGTCCTGTCAAAGTTCTGCAATCTAATCATGCTAGCCTTCAAAGTCTGATTCTCTGAGAATTCCTCTTGCCATTGCCAGACCCTCAGGTTGGATAGCCTGACATTGGGCTCAGAACCTTCACTCCAATGCATGGTCTTCTCTTATATAATTGTTGTCCAGTTTGTGAGTCACCCACCCTGTGATTATGGGATTTGATTTTATTGTGCTTGCACACCTCCTACCATCTCATTTTAGATTTTCTTTTTTCTTTGGATGTGAGGTATCTTTTTGGGGGAATTCCACTGTCTTCCTGTCGATGATTGTTCAACAGTTATTTGTGATTCTGGTGCCTCTCGCAAGAGGGAATAAACACAAGTCCTTCTGCTCTACCATCTTGAACCCGAATGTGGCAAATTGAATTTTTAAAAGCCTCTCAAGGCTAAGATTTCAAGCCAAGGGCTTGACATCAGAGCTCACATGTAATACCTGTAGATTTAAGTAAATTCCTCTTTTCTTGAGGTTCCCAAAGTATCCTGAAGTTCCTGAGCATTCCAGGCAGTGACCTTTTGTGTTCACCTGGTGGGAATCCTATAAGGATTCCAGGATAATCTTTCTACCAGGATAATCTTTCAATGGGGCTTTCATAAAGTCAACCTTACTTCCTTAAAATGTTCTTGTCATATCTTAGCTTATGTATGTCTCTCTCAAATATGACATTCCAGTCTAAGACGTGGTAATATAAGCTACATTTCCAATTATGTCTTGTTATAAGGAGAACAGATTCTTATTGAACTTATACAAATAACTACCTTGTCTTGGAAATAAAAATATTCACTGAGTGTTTCTGAAATCTGTAGGAATCATGTAGGGAGAAAATGTAATTGTTTCATCTTTGCTTACAAAGTATATTCTAAGAAGTTGCTGTTAGCTTAAGATAAAAAAATCACAGTTAGCTTAAGATAAAAAAGATTCCTTTAATCTGGAAAACAAAAGATTAAAGAACCAGCAATATTTCAAATATACAGTAATAAAAATTATAATCATCCTCAGTAGTTAATTTAGTCCCATGTTATTTATCCTTGCTGATATTAATCTTTCATTAGCAGTTTTATAATGCCATCATTTTTTTTCCAGTAGAGTTTTTATATTTCTTACCCTGTTCATTAGTGTAAATCTTAAAGTTATCAGAACATTGTCTTCCAGAGTAATTGTCAGAATCCTTTTCATGAACTGCTCTGAAGATGAAACACTTTTAAAGGAACACTTTTTCAAAGGTATCAGAGTAAAACAATAAATTTCTATAAGTGACAAATATTTTTAAATGGCCTGGTTAAAGATCTGATGAGAGTTCATTATAATACAGTTGATAAGAAAATTTGGTTATCCCTGTAATGTACAACATTTTAAGATAACTAGAATAATGTGATAGCATTATGACAGGACATATCAGATTTTTAGAAATTTCATACAATTTCTAGAATATATATTAATAACACTTATCTATGTAATATAACCTAAAAGGTTTAACATCACTTGCTTGATAATGCTTTCCATATAATTTAACATTTCAAATAAGCCTAATTATTGTAACATCTTTTATTTTTTATTTTATTATTTTATTTTATTTTAATTTAATGTAATTTTATTTTTGTAAAGAGAGAGAAGAAATCTTTTGAGATATGCCAGGGGCCTTGTGAAAAATCCCAGTTAGTTCAAGGTCAAAAAGACTATATTTAGAATTTTAATTTTGGGAAGTTTGTCAAAAATATCAAAAGGGTTTGGACATTTGATTAAATAGGATCATGAATAATTATGAAATAATAGTTAATTGTCCATTTAACCAAGTGACAATAAAAGATTTCAAAGGCAAGTACAGAAGGTGACACAGTTCTTAGTAATATTTAGCTCTTAATATTAAGAGAGAGCTAGGTTTATTTAAGTAATCTAAGACCTGATGATAATAACATGAAGTGCATTAAGTTATTTTAATAAGACAAAATCTATACTTTCTAGGTAGATTATCCAAAAGGAAAAAATAATTATTATTGCTTATCAGGAGCAGACCAATAATCCAATAAATTTTGTCATGTTAATAGAGAAAACAAATTATAATTTTGTACTAGTGTACTTTTGATATTAAAATTAATTCATCAATTTTTAAAAACGTATATCCATTCCAATCTAACCCAGCTTGACCACAGTTAAAATTCCTTTCCCAAGATTCCTTTTTTCATAAATTTTCTATAACTTTCTATGACCATTTTAGCTTGTTCCTTGTTCTTTTTCCCATTCTGAAATAACCAACTTTACCTTAGAACAACATTCTTTTATTTTCCCTCAATGAAAATTCATCTCCATTCTTCTTAACTTCTCTTACCAAAAACATACAATTTACTTTCCTTTCATACAGAGATGTGACCCTTATTATTTATAGTGTTTTATATTACATATATTAGAATTTTTAACCCTTAGAAACCATAGTTTCTAGCAAAAACTAAGAAGTAAAAAGTGGTAATTTGTTGCACTAACATTATTCAGATTGGCAAATTTATGAATACATTTTATAATTTCTAGAAGCATATACTTCTTCATAATACAATCTTTTAACGTGGCACATGGCATGTTTGCTAACAAACCCAAATTTATCTTTAGTTTCCCTGTAATAAGGAAGCCACAGGTAAACAAACCTGTGTTCAGTAATTAATGTTTCATGATTTTATCTTATTTGGAAATAATCTAGACAGTCAATGAATTCCCATCACTTAACAAAACTCAAAAGTTTAATGTTATGAGAAATTATTTTTAAGTGCCTATACCATAAAATATAATTATCACTAAAACTTCACCAAAAAATTCTTACATCTATCTAAATCATTTGCTTCCAACAATTATGTTTTAGACTACTCATGAAAACTTCATGAGACATTAGACAATGTCAGGCAAAACATTTGTCTATTTTTCTTGCTGACAAATTAGCCAAAATATTCTTCTTGATACTTTTGAAACAGAGAGAACATGAATTTATTTGATTGATAAATCCAGGTAGAATAAAAGTTGTTTATCTTTATTATATTTAATACTGATAATTCTGAAGACATACATATTTTAATTAAATTAACAAATTTCAACTAGCTTTTATTTACTGAGGATTATCCCAGATCATGTGAATTTAAAAAACACTTGGGTTGGGCTTCCCTGGTGGTGCAGTGGTTGAGAGTCCTCCTGCTGGTGCAGGGGACACGGGTTCGTGGCCCGGTCCGGGAAGATCCCACATGCCGTGGAGCGGCTGGGCCCGTGAGCCATGGCTGCTGAGCCTGCACGTCTGGAGCCTGTGCTCCACAGTGGGAGAGGCCACAACAGTGAGAGGCCCACGTACCACAAAAAACAAAAACAAAAAGCACTTGGGTTATAGTCTGCATTTTTAAGTTTTAAGAATACTTAATTATAAGTGCTTAACTTTAAGCCAATTAAATAGAGCTCAGTACAAATTAATTTTAACAATGACATCTAGAGATAAAAAAACATCATACATCTATAACATACATATATGCAAGCAAGACACAAACAGAGATCTTACAGCTTTAGTTCTAAAATTTTAGCCATGTGTCAGGTACAATAATATAAAACTCACTAGTTTATAGAAGAATAGATAGATTCAAACTTTTTTTTTTCTTCTAGTCTTATGCCAAGTATGAGCATTGTTTCATTTACTTCCTGGAGTGATTACTTTTCAAAGACATGGTAAGATTTACATATTCAAGGAACAGAGAAAAAGTGTAAGTTTTCTTCTAGGAGTTTTAGTGCCTTTTGGATGGTTTTGGCAGTCCCAATTAAAATATATCATTACCACCTTGTAATAAGGGGTGCCCTGTTAAGAATAATTCTCTGGACTCAGGGTCAAATGTGGTCTCTTCAGGGTTCAAAATGAAGAGGGGTTCATTTGGGTCACTATGGTCATGGAAGTGATAAACCCATTGAACTCTACCAATTTTGTGCAGCAGAAGATGAGCTTCATCTTAATATTTTTCATTCACTGTGAGCATTAACAGTGATCACTGTTATGGAAGTATGAGCATGGCACCAGACAATAAATATCCAAGTGTGGAGATGGAGGGTCCAAATATAAATATCAGTATCTTTAAGGTCCTTTGCTTTCTCTTTTTTCTTTCCTTATCATCAGGGACTTCAATAACCCTGCCAGCTTTTCTTTTGTCGTCTTCAGGGATGCCTCATGAGGCATGTTTGTTATTTCTGTCCTATTCAGTGGAAAGCAAAAAGGGATCAGAATTTGTGGCATCTTGGAGTAAACAAACATGTAGCCCAAATGGATCTTTAAGAAAGTTATTAATTTTAGGGCCTTTAGAGATACTGGCCAGTCGATGCATTTTAGCAGCTAGGAGTAACAATTTAGGGCTTATTCCAAACAAAGAAAACCCACAATAGCCAAATAGCTCCCCTCTCTCCATCCGGCTGTACAAAATCTTTAAAAAAGGTTTGAACTTCAGTGTATATATATATATATATATATATATATATATATAACCTCTGTTTCTACTTCTTGTTTTTATCCTGTTACCTTAATCTTATGTGCTATTACTGGAAAATTTTGGATGACATCACTGTAAGCTCTTTGTAGGTGCCTGCTTTCCTTTCCAGGGTATCCCAAGAGACCTCTCTGGGCTTGGAGTTTGCCTTCATTTGTGTGATATTGCACAGGGTCTTTGGGAAGAGCCCCTAGGCGTCTGGAGTGTAATATCAGAGTCTTGGCATGTTGATATGCATGGCACTGAGCAACACCCAATAAGTTTCCATGGTTTTCTTTATTTATCAAGGTGGTAGTGTACCTCCTTGGGTTTTTAGGAGGCACTGGCACCAGATGTTCAGGACATTTATATTTGTCTATTAATTTTTTAGTAACATTACACCAGGAATTGGACCCATCAATTCCCATTGGGTCAGGGGACAAAGAGCAACAATGGTGAGTGATTTGGTGACATAGAGGCCATAGGCCTCTTTTATTTTCCTTCTGATGGTGCCATTGATTTCCAGTTGCAAGGCTATTTCACTCTTCTGGCATGACTCACTGACTCAGTGGTCACATGTGGAGGTCTCCCATCCTCCTTACATACAGGAATTATTTCCACATGCCTTTAGCCCAGAGCCTCTCCTTGGGTGGTGACAATAATCTGTGATCCAAACCACCATTCTTAGCTCTCCTTGGCCTTGAGGCATGGAGGACTCATGCACATTAATAGTCAATTAAGACCTTTATATTTTAGTGGACTAATCATCTCTTAAGACAATAAGGTCTTGATCTCACTGCTCTGGGGAGATCATTGGATAATTATGGCAGCCATGACAATTTCTGCTGCATATTGCAGGTAATACATGCCAGAAGCAGTATGTGAAAGCACATAGTAGCACAACAGACCAGCAGCAAGCAGTGATCCTTTCCCAAATGGTGTTACCCACCTGGACTAGGAGGTTAGTAAGTGAGTTGCAAGTGAAGGGCATTTCCCTCAGTTAACTGTAAGGGCAATTACGCAATCCTGCTGACTATGACTATTGTTTTGTATTCGTCTCAGCCTATCTATAACCAGTATTGTGGTTGGACCAGCCATTGTGGTTCCTATTAAAATTGCAAGATGTGCTTCAGCAACAACCATCAGAAAACTTAAAAAAAATAAATGTTTATTACTTACAGAATCCGGAAATTACACAATACTCCTGGGGCCACACATCAAGGTCACAAGTAGAGAGTGCCTGCCTACACTGGCTTGGGATTCAGCTTTTATTGGGGTCATGGGTGGATGCCTAAGATTTCCTCACTCTCTTTACAACATAATAGGAGGAATTTAAAGCATGGGAAGAGAAAAAATGTATCCCAAATTGTCAGCTATTGAATTCAACCAAGATTTCTAAAAGAAAGGAGATAGTCAGTGGTAGGAGGTGGCTTGGCTCTTTATCTAGTTATGTGGCATTGTGTTTATCTGAGACAGCACTTTTGATGTGGATGCCTCAGCAGTCAAAGATTAAGTCAGGAGCTAGTATTACAAAAACAAACAAACAAACAAACAAACAAAACTGTCAGGGCTTATACTATAGTGTTCTTGACCAAAGAGCTCAAACTCATCAAGTCACAGTTTCTTCATATGTTACATGGGGATATTTGAACCTACACATATGGGTTTATTGTGAAGACTGTGATACTTTATATATGAAAAGTGTTAAGCACAAGGCTAACATGTTGTTGGGAAAAAAGTAGTCGCCTTAGATGTGTACAATCATTGATCATCATTTTTGGTAATGTACGTTTTATTGTGTTATTTTAATGAATGGCAAATTTATTATTTTAATACCTACCACTTCCCATGGCTTTCACAGGTTCACTTTGACAGGAATTCCCCCAAGAGTTTATTTACCACAAATTCTTCAGAACTGGTTCCAACCTTTATTTTCACCTCTCATTAGCTGTAGATTATGAGCTGTAGAAAAACATAGCAACTTATTCAGTTTCCTCTCCTAAACAACATAAATAATATCAACTATCAACTCCTAAAAGTTACTGTGATAATAAAATTACATGATAGGAATAAAAATGTTAAAAATGCAAAGCTTATACTTTTATAAGTATTTTTATTTCTTCATGAAATATAAAAGTATTTTGTCCCTCTAGTTCAACATTTGTTTAAAGAAACTATGGCTATTGCTTGACTTGAGGACAGGCTGTTCTTAAGGTATTTTTTTGTTCTTTCTTGATAATTCTTTTTTCCCAGCATTATTGAGATACAATTGACATATAACATTGTGTAAGTTTAAGGTGTACAATGAGATAATTTCATACATGTATATGTTATGAAATGATAACAACAATAAGGTTGGTTAAGACCTCCATCACCTCACTAATTCCCACTTCGTTTTTGTGGTGACTACATTTAAGATACATTGTCTTAACAACTTTCAGATATATAATACAATATTGTTAACTACAGCTATCATGTTGTACATAGATCCCCAAAACTTACACATATTTTAACTAGAATTTTGTACCCTTTGGCCAAGATCTCCCCATTTCTCTACCTCCAGTCCCTGGCAACCACCATTCTAATCTCTACTTCTATGGGTTCAACTTTTTTAGATTTCAGATATAAGAGAAATCATGCAGCATTTCTCTCTCTCTGTCTGATGTATTTCACTTAATATAATGCTCTCAAGGTACATCTGTGTTGTCACAAACGGCATGATTTATATCATATGCCTAAAGAATTTCATGTATATTTATACACTTTTTTTTTTAATCATTTCACCCAGTTGTTCAATTTACAACTCAGTGTTCTGGATGAGGCAAGAAAAAAATAGGCTTCTCTAGCAGCATCACATACAGCTGGTGAAGCATTGCACTCACTCACAGCCTCTCACTTTCCCCAGAAGGGAGAAATTATCGGCCAAGACGGTGTCTAATGGCACTGAGTTGTGTAGCCTCGAAGGAGGGGTAACACAGGTAAACTGAAATAATTCTTTTACCCACATCAGTGAGTCCAATCTTGGATTTATTTTTACTCCAGTGGTGTACTAGAACTTCTCTGCTGTGTTCTTGCACTTTGATAAAGGCATTCTTGTCTATGGGCAATAGTAAAAAATCAGTGTTTTTTTGGGGGGGTGGGGGGAAGATGGTAGTAAACTTTAATTCCACCATGTTGATGATGTTACTTCCTCTTGTTCGATAATTCTGATTCAAATTTGGATTTGGTTTTCTTGCACCGTAGATAACAAAATTGCAGAATGTGGGAAGAATTCTAAATGATATGTGCTTTGTTTCAATGACATCACCCAAAGAAGTAGTAACCATTAGCATTATTACCATTTGTTGAAATAGACATTATATTTTAGAACAGTTTTGGAGTTACAAAAAGATTGAAAAGATTTTACAGAGAATTCCCATATATCTTGCATCTAGTAGCCCTCATAATTAATATCTCATGTTATTATTGGATTGGCCACAAAGTTCATTTGGCTTTTCCTTAAGATGTTACCGAAAAACCTGAATGAACGTTTTGGCCAACCCAATATATATTTGTTATGATTATTAATTTTATATTCATATATTATTAACTAATGTCCACAATTTATTTTTTATTGAAGTATAGTTTATTTACAATATTATATTAGTTTCAGGTTTACAACATAGGGATTCAATAATTGTATAGATTGTGTGCCAAAGTTA
The DNA here is from genome assembly GCF_964270905.1 of Leucopleurus acutus. Lineage (NCBI taxonomy): Eukaryota > Metazoa > Chordata > Mammalia > Artiodactyla > Delphinidae > Leucopleurus > Leucopleurus acutus. Next base: position 67,253,511 of record NC_139148.1, read on the forward strand.
TAAAAATTAATGGTTATATTTCCCTGTGCTGTACAATATATTCTTGTTGCATATCTATTTTGTACATAGCAGTTTGTATCTCTCAATCCCATACCCCTATCTTGATCTTCACCCCCTTCTCTCTACCCACTTGTATTGACCAGTTTGTTTTCTGTATCTGTGAGTCTGTTACTGTTGTGTTATATACACCCATTTCTATTACATTTTAGATTCCACAAATAAGTGGTAACATACAGTATGTGTAAGTAATAAAATACAGTATGTGTAAGTGATAACATACAGTATATACACAAAGCAATATATATATATATATATATATACACTAAGGAATATATATGTATATGCATATCCATATATATAACATCTTCTCTATCCATTCATCTGTTGATGTACACTTGGGATGCTTCTATATCTTGGCTATTGTAAAGCTGCTATGAACACTGGAGTGCATGTGTCTTTTTGAATTACTGTTTTCACTTTTTTTCAGATGTATACTAAGGAGTGGAATTACTGGATCATATCATACTTCTATTTTAGTTTTTGAGGAACTTCCATACAATTTTCCATAATGGGTGTACCAATATACATTCCTACCAACAGTGTACAAGGGTTTGCTTTTCTCCACATCTTCATCAACATTTGTTATCTGTATAATTTTTTTCTTTTTCTTTTCTTTTTTTTTTTTTTTTTGCAGTACATGGGCCTCTCACCATTGTGGCCTCTCCTGCTGTGGAGCACAGGCTCTGGACACACAGGCCCAGTGGCCATGGCTCACGGGCCCAGCTGCTCCATGGCATGTGGGATCTTCCCAGACCGGGGCAGGAACCCGTGTCCCCCACATCGGCAGGAGGACTCTCAACCACTGCGCCACCAGGGAAGCCCTGTTACCTGTATACAAATATCTTGAATGGGAGAAGATATTTGCATATTATATAACTGATAAGGGGTTAATGTCCAAAATATAAAAAGAGTTCATACATATCAACATCAAAAACAAATTAACAAACAACCTGATTAAAGAATGGGTAAAAGATTTGAATAGATATTTTTCCAAAGAATATATATATATATAGATGGACAACAGGCACATTGGTTTGTCATAAATGACTTGAATTATGATGAGAAAATTTCCCTGTATATCAACTTTGATGCAAGTTTTATCATGAATGGATTTTGATTTTTGTCAAATGTTTTCCTGCATCTGTGGAGATAATCATGTAATTTTTATCCTTCCTTTTGTTAATGTGGTGTATCACATGGATTGATTTGCAAATATTGAAACATCCTTGCATCCTTGGAATAAATCCCACTTGATCATGGTGTATGATCCTTTCTATATATTGTTGGATTTGTTTACCAATATTTGGTTGAGAATTTTTACATCTATATTCATCAAAGATATTCACTTGTATTTCTTCTTTGTAGCATCTTTTTCTGGTTTTCATATGAGGGTACTAGGGTCCTTGTAGTATGAATTTGGGAGTGTTCAATTTTTTTTGAATAGTTTGACAAGAATAGGTATTTATTCTTCTTTTTATGTTTGGTAGAATTCCCCTTTGATGCTGTCTATTTCTGGGATTTTGTTTGCTTGGAATTTTTTCGTTACTAATTCAATTTCACCACTAGTGTTCTGTCTGTTCAAATTGCCTGTTTCTTCCTTATTCAGTCATTGCAGGTTCTTTGTTCCTAGAATTTGTCCATTTCTCAAGGTTGGTCCAATTTGTTGGCATCTAACTGTTCATAGTTTTTCGTATGATATTTTGTATCCCTGTGGTATTAGTTGTTTATTTCTATTCTTTATTTTCTTATTTTATTTGGGCCCTCTCTACTTTCTTCTGGATGAGCATGGCTAAAAGTTTATCAATAGAGGTTAGTTTTAAAAAAGAAGTTGGTGATTTCATTGATCTTCTCTCTCATATTTTTGGTCTCTATTTTATCTATTTTCTCTCTGATCTTTATAATGTTCTTTCTTTTGCTGACTTCGGATTTCGTTGTTCTTTTTCTAATTCCTTTACATGGTAAGGTAGGTTGCTTATCTGAGATTTTCTTGTTCTTGAGGAAAGCCTATATCACTATAAACTTCCCTCTTAGAACTGCTTTTGCAGCATCCCATAGACTTTAGAAAGTTGTTTTCATTAATCTCAAGGTATTTTCTGATTTCCTCTTTGATTTTTTTCTTGACCTATGATTTATTAGTAGCATGTTGTTTAGTCCCCATCTGTTTGTGCTTTTCTCATTTTTTTCTTCTGTAATTGATTTCTAGTTTCATACTGTTGTGATGAGAAAAAAATGCTTGCTGTAATTTCTATCCTCTTACATGTGTTGAGACTTGTTTTGTGGCCTAGCATGTGATCTATTCTGGAAAATATTCTATGGGCTCTGGAAAACATTGTGTGTTCTACTGTTTTTGGATGGAATGTCCTTTAGATAGCTATAAACTCCAACAGGTCTATTGTGTCATTTAAGACCACTGTTGTCTTATTGATTTTCTGTCTGGATGATCTTTCCATTGATATTAGAGGGTGTTAAAGTCCCTTGCTATTATTGTATTATTTTCAATTTCTACTTTTATGTCTGTTTATATTTGCTTCATATGTTTAGGTGCTATATATGTTAACAAATGACAATTATACATTATATATAATAAATT